>NW_027270944.1:772500-1085000 GCF_040938485.1 Diadema antillarum
TACACCTGCACATACACTTTAATATCAATTTCACATAACTTTTGCATTGTCAGTATTTTCCACTCTCATTCAAATGACATTCACCGTACAAGGCATCAAGTAATCTGAGTTTTAGATGCAGCGCAATAAAGCGACATTCAGTTTATAATGAAAGAAATGGCCTACCTTAAAGTTAAAAATCTGTAATATTTACCGAAATCTTATTCAGTGTCTACTTACAAGATATTTCTTTTTTTCTTATTACTGCATATTACCTACACACAATACGACATAAAGCTACACTATTTGAAACATAAACCAGACAGTTGAATCTTTGTAAAATGCCAATGTAAAATGCATTTCTCCAGAAATTCTCCTGAAATAAATAAATTACACTGAACTGACAAGAACAAACTTTTGACAGTACATCTCACACCAATGTGGCAGAGATATACATGAAGGTACAGGGCCTATGCAGTAAGATGCTGAAGAGCCTGACAGCACAGTGTTAGCAGAGAAACATCACAGACAGACAGAACAATAATAGCAGGCAGAATATGGAGATATGCAGACAGTCAGAAAGAAAGAATGATGCCTACGATGGTAGTCACACAGAAAACATGCAGATAAACACAAAAATTTAGAGACTGAAGTGTGCAGATGAAGAGGCAGAAAGATAAACAGGACAGTGACTGGGGAGGAGACTAGCAAACAGATTGACTGATATCCAGCCTGCAGCCTGGAAGGTAGACTATACTTTAAGAGGGAGAAAAACATGCAGTCTGAGAAATTCAACAATTTGAAAAACAAACAAACAAACAAACAAATGCTCACCACATCTTCTGGTCTTGCGACTTTCATGAGTGACCCCACCCTCTTAGCTTCTGCCTTCTCCTTGGCCGAAACAGGCCTGTGGTCGAGGAACTTCAGTGTGGGAAGACTGTGAATGACAAAATACCTAGGAGACAGGAATAAATGTAGACAGTGGGGAAATAATACAGTCAGTACATACTACAGAGAAATTAGAGGAGCAGATAACACTAATGAGCATGTTACAGGCACCGGAGAGAGCTCCTATCAAACAGTGATGAAAAAAAAAAAAAAGGATATCCAACAGGCAACAAATATTCCTTGAACATTTGAAATTGCATGAACCATAATTTCCCTTTTTCATTTTGAAGGTACAAACATTTTCAAACATAGCTCCACACAAATAGTTAATGAAGTATCTATTCCTTACTTGAGTCATGAAATAAGTGTAACATGTAGATTCAGAGGACAGTATATCTCCAGTTTGTTCTTGTTTTGTGCAATTTTTCTTCTGTTTTTTGTCTTTTTTTACAACGAGCAATTTTGCCACAGACAGCCTTTGAATCTCTGCTCTATGGCACAGTGTACTCAAAATGTTTCCATGCAGCAGCAATGCACTAAGACAGGAAGATGTACATGGTTCTTGCAATTTACTCAAAATTGCACAAATTTGGACCTAGTAATCAAAGAATGACCAAGTGATTGATGATATCATATGTCACTCAACCAGTCTTTAATTTACACTCAACATCCACGGGTATCCGTCTATGATCTGAACAACCTGACGACCAACTATTGTTACTCTTTTCAACACAATGACCTAGAAAGTGAAAGTGGATCTGAGAGCCCGGGGTTCCCAAGGTCACCTGTATCGCTGGTAGTCCTCCTCGTCTTTCTCCGAGCTGGAGAGCTCGTTGGGGCAGGCCTGGTTGCCAAGGAGACTGAGGAATGTGAGGGAGGGTAGCGATAGCTGGAGTTTCTCCACGAGAACATTGATATCGGTTATGTGTGGAAAGTAAAGGAAAGTTCTTGAAAGAAATGGTAACAAATTTTCACTATTCTTTGGACTCATGTCAAGCATGGATGCTACATTTATGTTCACAACACATGATATGTATCACTGCCCTCTAGATTGTAACTTGTGACTTTACCAAATCTTTGAGCTGAAACAGACCTCCCCAACAGCACCTTCCATTCACAAGCAGTTATAAATTCTACTCAATATGATCATCACATTACAGTTGGTTTCCCTCTATATTCTTCTATAGATCTTTCCTCACATTCTTTGAATGAAGAATGATCTGCCTTCCCTTTAATATGATAAATATGCTTAAATTTTCACATGCACATAAAATTGGGGAACATAATTATGGTACTGAGGTGTCTGGAAACTCAATCATTTGCAAATCATGTTGTACACCTCTTCCATGTCATCGACCCACATCCTTCCTGTTTAGACAGAGAGCCAGAATGATGACTATTGCCATTACTCTGCACTCTTCCTACCATAAGCACCTACACAAACACCTGAACTAAGAAAGGAAACAGGCTTGAGGATAAAAGGAACTGTACACACTTCTCAAGAAATTGAGCAGCAATGTTTTGTTTCTGACAAAATGGGTTTAAAAACGTAGGCAATCAGAAGCACTGAAATGAGTCACATGTGCTCTCTTTTATTTTTTTACACTAATGCATGGGAGTGCAAAAAGTGTGCAGGAAAAAGAGTATAGCTGCTTTCCATGTTATCCTATGGCAGAATACCAATGTCTCTGTATATGTGTAGTTGGCTGTGCATGCAGCACAAACCTAAACAATCCCTTCGATTCACACAGATGCCTGCATGGCTATTCAGAGAGCAGCCCCACTGAAGTGAAATACATTTTACCTGCTGAAATCATGGTTCATAGACTAATTCTATAAAACAAATAATGCACAGGTTTTAATTCATGATACAAGTGAAGACAAAGCATCACTCTCACATAGCAGTATTAACAATGCCGTACACGTCGCACCATTGTAAATACCCTCCAGTGCACTTTATCTTCACTAACACACTTTTATCTGTGTATTACTTCCATAATATTAAGTCACTTCATGCAAAAGGATATTTTGTTCTTGTTCATGAGGAGCGTGTGCAGGTGTGGCATGATGGGAATGTACAGCAGGTCATCAAGTTCGTTGTTGTCTACTACAAGCTCTTCCAGCCGGCTAAATCTTTCTAGGCCTGTTAATGTCCTGCACAGGGATGTAATACGGAAGACTCATAGTCACAAATTGCCAGATAGCCAGATAACAGACAAACATATAAACAGGAAAGGACAACTACTGAGTAAAAGAGGTGAAGAGAGAGAATCTGGAGCTTCACACTGTTTTAACCGTCTTCAAAATTAAATACTTCTACAGAAAGGCTAAAGTCTATTAAGTTCTGCACAGCCACATCAATATAACTGTTCTTTATTCTTTTATCATAAATGCAATAGAAATGCATGTATGGGGAAAATCTAGTAAGAAATGTTGATTGGAAGAAAAAAACTTTCAACAACTACACAGTAAAATGAAGAGTTAAATACACATGTCAAATGTAGCACTTTGTCTAGTGTATGTATCTGTAATCTTGGTTTGTATTTCCTTGGTGAAATCAATATCACTTTAGTTTAGATTTTGCTGCTCCACACAATGAGAAAGAATGAAATCATTTCAAGTGAGATATAATTAATAACATATTCAAGATTTCCATCAAGCACTTTATACAAGATTGGAAACTATGGAAGTAGATGGGCTTTGAGTCTGACAACCACTTCAATCAACAAATGCCCCTACTTGTATATATACTCATGAGTAGAGTTTGACAATTCAATGTCTTGGTATATTACACTGAAACAGAAACTGACATCAGTATCCCTAATCAGATCAGGGAAGGAGGGAATGCAATGATACATCATATTATGGGCAATTCCGCAGTTAGTAACGTTACATTTAAAGAAATTTAGATATTTATTTTTACTGCTAAATCACCATTTATTCATTTCAAGTCAAAATCATGTTAAAACATGTTCATCCTCCCCAGGTCTATGATATAGAAAAGAATGAGTACAATCCAATAAATATTAGAATTGCTATGGCAACTAAAAGGGCTGGTTAGTAACGTTACGAAAAAAGGACATGACCAAAAAATCAATGTCTTGTAACAAAAAGTGTGCAAAATTTCAAGTTACTTCAAACAAAGTGTTGCATTAATTTCAATTATTGCATAATGACAAATGTTCACGCAAATATTTTTAGCAGTTTGACCGATAATTCATTAGCTAGACCCCCAAATGCATGGTTAGTAACGTTACGGTTAGTAACGTTACATTTGTCCGGAGTAATTCCGCAGGTCATTTCACCCTTCTGTAATTGACAAAATGTCACATGACTTCTGGAGTATTTAAATGTATTCATCTTTTACCTTTTAGCAAAAATTTGAGGAAAAAATTTCAAAGCAACCCACTGTAATTTGCATTTAAGTGAATTTCAGCATCCCCAGTCCCACATGTACATTTTAAATGATGGTTTTAGATCTCGCAAAATCAATAAATACGAAAAATAAAATCTACTGAATTTGAAAGACCTTAGTGATTGGTGAACATCCATGGCATTAGTTGATACCTAAAAGAGTAAGATAAAGAGGCACATTTCTTTTATCCATGTCATGTCCACCTAACTGCGGAATTGCCCTTATGGCAAACTCTTACAAATATTCTTTGCACACAAGATTCACAGCTCTAAGACTTCACTGCATCACACAATCTAAGGCTGAAGCATTCTTGTTGTTCTCTTATAACATAAATTCACTTTGATAAATTAACTGGGAAGACATATCTAAATCTCCTAAAATCGACACAGGCACCAACAATATTCACATTTTCAGAAAAATCACATGGTTCACTTTTCATTTTGCCTACACTGTACATCCCTTCATTCAAATCTGTCTCATACCTTTGTTTATCAACACTCACCTAATCAGGTTGAAACTGAGGTCTAGCCTTGTAATTTGTGGTCCATACCATTTTCCTAGCTCTTCCGGAATGTTTGCACATGCATGGTCTATATATGATAGCTGGAAAATGAAGGCAAAGCAAATACAGGCAATGAAAGAATATGTAATACATAAAAACATTAAAAACAAACAAACAAACAAACAGGTGGTTAACTACAACGGAAGTCCATGATACTGAGGACAGCAGAATTTGCTGCAGCACATGGCTGCATGCCCAGCATGAGATTCTAGCTGCACAAATTTTGAGAAGTCTTCAACTCTCCAGGAGCAACCCAGGGATCAGAAGAAACAAAGTATTGATGTCACTTGTTATTTGTCATTTTACTTGAAAGCACTTTAATAAAAATTGGGTTTCTGCAAGGATGCCGTGTGACTTTTGTCCTTACAAGTGTCAGACACCAGACAATCCGCGGCTGACGTGACATACCGTGCTGTGTGTGTGTGATACAGAGGATGGTGCCCTATTAGTTTGTGGTATTTATGAATAAAACATGCTCTCCAGCAAATTGGATACACTGCTTAGATTGTGTACGAAATGCTCTGCCCAACACAACCTGATTACGCAGAGACTACTGTATCAAGGATATTTTAGGGGAATGTACACATCAATGAGAGACTTGTGAGGAAACCATTATTGCAGAAAATGAAATTGCATTAATTGTAATTGCTGTTTTAAGAAAACAAAGAATTCACAATCTATATGAATTTCTCATTCTATATCTGATTCCGTATGGCTATTTCTACAAATCTGTTTAATATTTATACTTTACTTATTGAAGTCTGCAAATTGAACATGGAGTGATAGTAGTTCATATCATTCAATGTTATGGCAGACTAGATAAAATTCTTATACATGTGCACAAATTTGCAACCATTTTTCCAAATGTGTCATAATACCTAATGTTTTCTTACACACCATGATAACTAAATATCTCTGCATACCCCAAGATTCCATAATCCATTATGTTTAGACCATTTCCCCCATTTTTTCAACCTGATGACAGTATACATGATTGTATATGATTTCTAGCTTAATACATATTTTTGGTTTTAATTATTGTTTTTTCCGGGGGGGGGGGGGGGGGGTACAAAAGGAACTCTTACCTCCAGCTCCTTTTGAGATTCAAAATGATTACGAGTTAATTTTGTATCCCCTTTACCCCCCCCCCCCCCCAAAAAAAAAAGAAAAAAAAAAGTAAATTTAATAGTAAAATAAAAATAAATAAATAAATAAATAAATAAATAAATAAACCAGAATACAGAAACTATACATGGCTGGCTGGAAATAACATTTCCAATTATGTGGCTATAGACCTACTAAAAATTGGTCACTTGAGTAAGGGTGAGAAAGTTTAAAAAACAAACAACCAAACATGGTCTGCACTGGATTAAAGAGTCCTGCAGTTGCCTTTGCTTTGTTTTGGGGATAGGGGTTGGGTTTATCATTTCTTTATATGTTATAGTGTTCTCTTTTGTCCCTAGAAATACCACGTAAACACATGGTGTCTCCGTTTCCACGCCCCTTTCATTTGGCATTTAGTTTTAGACCTAGACTCTACTCAATTCAGCTTCAACTCCATCAAAAGACTGTCATTGAAGACTATAAAACTGATACTGTTGCCCTCACTAAGAAGACTGTTGGATAACAGGAGCAACAACAAATCGCACTCTTATGAGCCGGATTTCAAAAGCCAGGAACTCATTCCAAATCTAACAAGTACAAGCATAATATGAATTAATCATTATCAAAGCCATAATGACGAACAGTTCGCTTTCGACTCTGCTTCACGACGCGCGTTCACTTCAGTGAAGGACGGATGACAGGCACACACACAAAAAGGCATATGTGGGACAACGCTTTGACAGAGCTCCTTCGAAACATATTGTGTAGGGCCTACCTCGTAAAAAATGCGAATTAATTCTCACTCACCTGAGTACCCTCTATGATTGGACCTAATCTTTCATTGATCCCATTACTGTCACTCAAGTTGCCATTCTCTGTATTTGAAGAGTCCACTGACATTTTTGGTTCTTGTCAGATTACTTTTCCACAAGTGGCACAAGGGGTCTCTCAAGTCGTGTCCTATATCATACCCCTATAGCTATACGGCGTAAGGTGGAACGGTTGTCGACGTATACTAGTAGTTGACGATAAATGCCTCCCCAATACACACGTATCACTATCAGTAATCACGGGTACAAACAGAAGAAAATTATGCTTGAGTGGAGATAATCACAAGCATGATACAAGTACATCTAGATATAGTATTGCTATAGCTCTAGATATACCCCGGTACAGCAGGAAAAAAGTAATTGCTTTCCTGGATATTTAGATGGTATCACGCGGGATATCTCCAGCTTATAGTTCTTTGGAAATTATAATGGCAAAGATCCTAACTAACTGAAGGAGTACATGCAGGTAGATACGTGCGTGGTGATGAACTTTGTACTTGCTCTGAGTCATGTGCAGCGGGTTCAATAAACTATACGTTTTAAGTCAGTGATGTTTACAATGAGACTTGCGAGACTGAAAATACACGGCCTATCTTCTTTACTTCAGAAATGATTGCGTTGCACTGTGAACGAAGGTGAGGGATTGCTCCAAGATACATGTGGATAGGGTACCCAAAACAGATAAACCCTGTAGGGTAGCTTGAAAGAATGAGAATGACAAACACAGAAACATGACCAAGACATTGATACACTGCCCAAAGACAGACAGACAGACAGACAGACAAACAAACAGGCAGACAGACAGACAGACAGAGTTGGAGATGAGGTGGGAGATAAGCGGTATATCTATGTGGGGAGAGAGGAGAGAGGGAGGGAGAGAGAGTAAGGGCGCCTTAGGGCCTATAATGATAACTGCAACTGAGAATTCACTTTCAAGAGGGCAATTAACAAAAAAAGGGGGGCAATGATTAACCAATCATACGCTTCATAATGCATTCACACAGACTTCATAATTTGCTTAAACTAATCAGAATAATCAAAGAGGCAAAAAAAAAATAAATAAAGGGAATGATGATAGAGGGAATAATATACCTTGAACATAATGTCACTAACAAGTCGCTTGAATGTGTACTTTTCATGAAAAATGAGATTTTATGTAATTCTCCTTATACATATTCTTTAGACACACAAATTCCTTACATCTTTATGTTCGTTAATCCGAAAAAAATGAAGTAGGGTTCCTTATTCCGGGGGACAGTTAAATCGAGAATGAAATAAGGTTCGTTAATCCGAAGAGGAAAATCCAAAAATGAAAAGATACAAACGAACCTTTGGAATTAAAAATGACCCCATTTTGTTCTCCCATTATTGAACCTTATCGGAATAACGAACCTATGGAATAACGAATTTTAACCTATTCGATATGAATGTAATTTATTTTTTTCATCGTTACTGTTAATAATTTCAATAAAGAAGTCTTCGATTCCCTCGATGTGAATATCGGGTCTAGTTGTTAATCTAAGTTGATTATGGAAATACACGATCAATATATCGTAAAAATGTGCGATAGATAACAACATAATGCTCAGTAGAATCAGTTATGATATGAGCAGGACTGGTAGGCCTATTTATGTTTTGTTTGAAACAACAACAAGATTTAAGAAATTGGTTTTTTTTTTTGTGATATTGCATTACCACCGTGATATTTATTTCGTAGGGAACAAAAAGTGTTTAACACCTATCGAGTTTAACTCCTTGATATACTACACATGCCTATCCATCACCTAACTCAGTGTCTCGTTTCAGTAAAGGCCTACTATGGGTAAAAGTACTAACTATTACAGTCCATCTGATTCAGTGTCACTCCACTGCATGGGCATTCTGACAGCTCGAGAACCAGCAGGGGGCGCCATCCACAGTATGTGATATCCCATTATATTTAGAGATACAATGTTGTGGGATCTGTATAGGCCTACTTCAAAGTTACAGCAATTGCAGATACAGGGCAAAAGGCAGAAAACAACCAATCCGTGTTGCTACGGTATAACTGCAAACATCACAAGTTACAATATTACGTGCAGGTATGCAGTTCATAAAAAGACCCCAGTATAGTAATTGTTATTTTATCATTATCATTATTGTAATTGTTGTTGTTGTTGCTGTTGTTGTTGTTGTTGTTGTTGTTGTTGTTGTCGTTGTTGTTGTTCGGTTTGGTTTTATCATTTCATCTCTTAATTCTTTGGAGGCCATGGTCCGTCTTCCCAAGCGCTTACAGTTTCCGCCAATTACGTTCATCTTGAGCATTGTTGAGGCAGCGATGGAAAATATTGATAACATGACAGTGTAAAACTTGAAACTGAAGGATATTCACGAAAAGCTAACGAGAAGTGAAGATTTCAATTTCCAATTTATTTCCGTATTTATTGATGGAAGATATATAAAATAGATAAAGTATGATAATACATAATGTCCAGCTTGGAAACAGGTAAAAATACCAACATAGTACATGGCGGTCGATGTGTCAGTTTCAATCAAAGTAAATGAATGCTATAGAGAAATACGATGGAACCTACTTAAAAGCAAGCTTGTTGAGCATACATAGATCCTATAACAGAAGCCTGTGTGAAGCCTAGCATGAAGCCTAGTGTGGGATGGCATTATTAGGGAGTTATATAGAAACAAAAATCATAATCAGTAATATTTACATCACTCTTGAAGATCAAGTAGATGAGTGAATGAAGAAGTAAACGAAATACATCCAAGGTAGTTTAGGTAGAATGAAGGGAGGACGAGAAGCAATGCTGATCGAATTGTTTGCTTTGTATTGTGTCTCACACTAAAAGTAAAGCATCAACCTGCGTGTCATCTGAAAGCTGGTTACATTATTATCAAAGTCACCCTTTCTTTGCTCACTCTCGACTTCAAATTGTGGCATCACAACTTGCAGTTTTATCGGATAGTGGATTGCGTTAGCTTTTGTGTCCTCCACATGAAACAATAATATTGGAATTCATCATATACCTTGGTATATTAGTTAAATGCACATGAAGCAAATTAGCTTTAGATAGGGAACATGAAGTATAACTATACACGCTCTTTTCTTTGTTTTCGAGTTGTGGTCTTGTACTTAAGGCCATAGACTCACAATCCTGGGTTCCCTGGTTCGAATCCCATGTAGCAGCAATGTGTGTACCCTCAGGCAAGTCCACTTTATCCTCAGTGCCTCGTCCTTCGAAGGGGACTTAAAACTTTGATTACTTGCTTACCAGCGTTCATTGCTTTCTTTAATACGGCCACGTAGAACATACCGCGATGCTGTCAAATTCCAAATTCGTATTCAACTTTCATCTGGCGAAGTCTTAAAGTCGCTGTAGTCTTTCGATTCCATTCCATTCACTTCAATTCAATTCAATTCAATTCAATTCAATTTAATAGGTTATCTATTTCCATTAAAATACATGATATACAAAGCGGTATACATGTCCCAATTTGAATTTCATCCAGCTGAAGAGGACAGTTCATTGAACACAATGCACGAATGGTAGTACAGTGTATAACAAAAAAGGAACAATGCACATTTTGTCATGGTAACAAACAAGTAATGTAATGCCTTTACAACAGTGCAGAAGATGATTTGACATATTGCAGGTTTTACTAATTCATTAAGTCCATTTGTTTTTGTGCAGCCATTCGTGTCTAAATCACTCACTGATGCATTAACTAATTAATCTGTGTATGCAGCCAGCCTTCATAAATATATCGTTCATCTATTCGTTCATCCATGCGTCTGTTCAGCTATACATCCATGTTTTCCAATGCAATGTTTTCTGACATCTGTACAGTACATTGTTTCGACTTTATTTGAGCATCTCTCATGCTCGATGCATTCCTGTCTTTCGTGACAAACAAAAACTCTATTTTATCTTCCTTAGAAAGCTAAATCTGTTCTTTTAGAAAAGGATGAGAATTTCCGACAGGGTCTTGGGTTCGAACTCCGTCTTGTGTGTTCATCTCTCCTTGTATCCCAGGTGTATTAATGGGTAGCTGGTAATGCCGGGGAAAAATAATGGTATTGAGGGCATTCTGGGAGTGCATTGTTGGCCCTGAAAGGTCTATACCCTGAGTACATGAAATAATTTTCATATCAAACCATATGATATGATATGATCTGATTTGATATGATATGATATGATATGATATCATATCATATGATATGATATCATATCATATCATATCATATCATCATACCATACCATATCATATCATATATCATATCATATCATATCATACCATACCATACCATATCATATCATATCATATCATATATCATAAAATTATCATATCATACCATACCATATCATATCATATCATATCATATCATATCATCTATCATTTCATATCATATCATATCATATCATACCATATCATACCATATCATATCATATCATATCATATCATATCATATCATACCATATCATATCATATCATCTATGATATCATATCATATCATACCATATCATGTCATATCATATCATATCATATCATATCATATCATATCATATCATATCATATCATATCATATCATATCATATCACATCATATCATATCATATCATATCACATCATATCATTATCATATCATATCATATCATATCATATCATATCATATCATTATCATATGGATATGTGTGATCTTTGACCCTTCCTGTGCCAAGGAGTTACATCTACACAAAATATGTCACACACATGACATACCTATGGATAGGAAATTAATGTGCCACGCAGAGGATTCAGATTTGCATGCGGTCTAACGTTCACCTCCTTGTGTCACATTTTCACATTGTGTGACAGAGAGCAGTCTTTTAACATTGTCTTTACCACCGATGTAATGAACGCATGAACACACGTCAGGTTCGAATAATGTACATTCTCACCAAACCATTCAAAGAAAGTGCTGAAATAGGCACACATTCGAAAGAACAAAAACAAACAAACAAACAAAGATGTCAGTACAATCAATCACGTGATCTTACTATAAAGCATTAAGTCACGGCTGGCAAAAAGTGCAGATCAAAGCTATTAAATCCATGGAATTTAATGAGATCCCACTTGCCGCTTGAATTGAGAGTATATTATTGATGACATGCGCATAACGAATTCTCATTTCATGGAAATCCCAACGTTATTTGTCTTTGGAAAGAGCGAGGAGAGAGAGAGGGAGAGATAGACAGAGAGAAAGGGGGAGAGAGAGGGAGAGAGTAATGATGCAAAATTAGTTGCATATGGATTATGGCGTGCAAATTCAACATCAATGGTCGCCATGGATAAGCAAAACTACTTATGAGTAAAAGTATAGCTTTCATCACAATGTACACTCACCTGGCCGTACTCAGTAGGTTGACAGGGGCAGTTAACTGCCCTCCCCCGAAATGTTCATGCCACTCTTTGTCTTTGGCCTCAAGTGTTTAAATTTTCAGATGAACTAACCAGTGATTTAGAAAATCCCGCAACAATTCAAAAAAAAATTCGTATTTTTTTAGCATTTCTTGTGTTAGCTATAATACTTACTAATGCTCATTACATACGTGATTCTGCCACCACTCCATTGACTGCCTTTTATTTGTCATTGCCGACGAGCGTTATGCACCTCCATAAAATTCAGTATACGCAAGCAGTGAAGACGCACATCACTAGCTGAACAAGGCGACAGGTACCACGATTTAATCATTAACATCGTCCCTGAATATTCCTTTTTCCTACTTTCCTCAAAAAAGGGGGTAGGCCTACCCTTTCGAAGTGTTTCTATTATACCTACGAAGCACTTCTGCGTACGTGGTTCGAGACACGCATGCGTTGGTAAACTTGTTGTAGAGAACGGCGAAGGAAAAAAAAAAGTGATTGCAATAATAGCCCGAACTCGCATGAGTAGAAATTCCCATCTTACTTATAATTCTATCAGACATTCCGGTCCAGACATTTGGAATAATCTTCCCGATAATATTATGTCTTGCTCAACTATTTACTCCTTAAAAGCTGCACTCAAGCGGTATTTGATACAACGTTACTATAATGCTCCCCACTCGTTAGGTTAAAGGGATCGTATATAGTTTTGGTTGAAACATAATTTCTGGTTTCTAACATTTTTTTGTGAGATGATGAGAAACCTCTTATGAAATATGAAAGAGCATGTAATTCCATGAGGAATTCAATGTTTATTTGATGAAAATGGGTTTTGAAATGGCTGAGATATTCAAAACAGAGCAATCCTAATAAATGTGGGACCCACACTTTATTACGATCGCTTTGTTTTACATTGTTTTTGGATGTTTCAGTCATTCCAAACCCGATTTTCATCAAATAAACTTTGAATTCCTCTTAAAATGGTATGCTCTGTACTATTTCATAAGTGTTTTCTTGGTATCTCGCAAAAAGTTAAAAGCCCTATTTTCATCTCCATCAATACTGTACTATCCATTTAAGATGATATAGGGCCTACCGCAGATTTACAAATGTTAATTTCTCAGTCTTGATTTTCATTATTCAACTGCCCTCTGCACCCACCTGATCGTCCAATTTTCCCCAAGAGAGAGAGAGTCTTTTTATGAGGCCCCATCCATTTCAAGCTTAATTGCTCACTATATGGTGGTCTCCTGCATTCACTTATCTCTGATATATACTGGAAAAATACTCACTTTGTATCTTATTTGCATGTTTTGTATACAATATGTTCACTGCACAATACTAATGCCTATGTTTATCTATTTGTGCATCACATCATTTTAAATCATTGCACTTGCTGTATTTTGAGTCTTTGAAATTTGTATTCAATTTTTATGTGATTGAATGCGGATATAGATCAAATCAAACAAACAAAGTGAACAAAAAGGAAGAGTCCTTTACGCAATGCACTACCAAGGCAATTACTATAAGGCATACATTTTCATGATATAATTAAGCATTACACCCCTACTTGCGTTGCCAGGGGGAAAATGTCAAATTTACGTCACTATGATATCTCAATTCGATTGATAGTTCATTGGTAATATTGTACCACAACACTTCTTAGAGCTATCACAATGGTCGAGGTGAAAGGAGCATAAAGCATAAAGAGTCAAATATGAAACAAAACAAAAAACAAATCCTGGGATTTGGGTCAATGTCGAAACAGCGAAACGACACAGTTTGTGCGATTTCTGCATCTGATTATGTAGTGTGAATGTGTATAGACCACGTATGTTATGATAATAGTCAGCCGTGTGCCATTTATAACGTGTGTATGCAGGGGTGGATCCAGGAATTCCGTATAAAGTGGGGACGCCTTTACAAAATTAAAGGGAGCGCACGCACCCCTCATTTTTTTCTGTTTATTTCTGTTGTCCAGTGCGCCCCCACCTGGATCCGCCACTGGTGTGTGTGTGTGTGTGTGTGTGTGTGTGTGTGTGTGTGTGTGTGTGCGTGTGTGTGTGTGTGTGTGTGTGTGTGTGTGCATGTGTACATCAAACATCTATAGTTAAAGGCAATAAAGAGGACTTATTTTGAACTTCGCACACTGAGTGATCCAGATATTCATACAGCGATCTTGAAACTTTAACCAGCCATCCTCGGCCTTATGCCCATCCTGTAGAGATATACATGTACTAGGTGTTAAAAAACCCCACTTTTGATCCTTAATAGTTCAAAAACTATATATCAGATAACACTGACATTGATATCAGCAAGAGCTGAATGGGTGCACCGACACCCACGAGTCATACAGCTCACGAATTATACAGCCAACAAGTCATATAGCCCACGAGTCATATACAGCGCACAAGTCATACAGCCCACTAGTTACACAGCCCACGAGTTCGACACTAAGTAAATAAAGGCCACGAGTTCGACATCAAGTAAAATAAGCCCACGAGTTATACAGCCCATGAGTGTTACACTACGCACAAAAAGCTCATGGGACCGACACTGTGCAAAAAACCCCACGAGACCGACACTACGCTTAAAAGGCTCACGAGATCGACACTAGGCAAAGAAGGCCCACGAGACCGACACTACGCAAAAGATGCTCGACACTACGCAAAAGACACCGACACTAGGCAAAGAAGGCCCAAGAGACCTACAGGATGAACAGCGTCACCTATAGACCAATTAATTGTATAGCGTGTCCAGATAATGGCATAAGGAAGAAATGAGATGGAAAAGGAGAGTTACTTGGGTGTTACCCCGTCAGTTGCCGTCCCTCAAGTCTTGAAATTTTCAAGATCTTTGTGTTTGCATGTGTGAGGGTTTGTTAAAGAAAATAACAAAATTCAATAAAAGTGTGCATCAGATCTTTCCACATCAATTTCAAAAAATGGCCCAACACCCTTGTTTCCCTTTCCGCAAAACATATATTACTTAGAAAAAAATAAAATGATGTAGACATTCAGATCAACCAACTAGAAAAATACCCAGCTGTGAAATGAAATTTACAAGGAAATGTTTCACAAAATGGTCAATGTTGCAGTGCACACCTGCTTTCTCGAGGGGGCGTAGTGGCCCGACGTAGTCATCTGCAAAGGTGATGATTTAGTATAAATTCACAGAAGAAAACGTAATCGTTTTTTAAGGTAGTGTTAAAGATTCGGGAAAAGAAGATGCATCCATGAAAACAGCTATTCTACTTTATGAAAAATGTACCGATTTGAGGAGAATAATTTTACAAACACAAGCCACAAATCGAGGTGAATCGCTGCGATGTAGAGCGTTTTCATCCATTGAATGTCATACATTATAGTTACAGAGAAATTACAAATTGAACTCTAACACGTGCTGGCAGGCTGGTAGGATATCTGATACTATAGAAAGGCCTACTTTAAAAACTAGTGAAGTGAGAAAGAAAAGGGGAAAAAAAGCCTACATTCTGTCCATGATGGCATTATCAAAGATCTAAAATCAAACCATACATTGTTCTTGTCCTCTTTTATTCATTCACTTTTGGGGGGGGGGGGGTGGGTTCCCATGAAGAGTACAATTTTATTCTTTTTAAAAATAAACGGTAACAATGTCGCTCCCCGTAGCGTGACAGAACTGCCCCTAAAAGCCACACGTGTGGAAATACATACTTGATGTCGTTGAAAGATAATGCTGTTCAATTAGTTACAATCTCTCGCTGTGACGAAAAGCGTGACGAAATTGCATCCGCCAGTATGTTATTTTCCCCTTCATGGAACACCCTGTACAGGTACATATTTGTAATTGACATGTAGATGGCGCTGTTTATTCTGTCGATCTCGTGAGCCTTCTTTGCGTAGTGTCGATCTCATGGGCTTTCTTTGCCTAGTTTCGGTCTCGTGAGCCTTTATTGCTTAGTATCGGTCTCGTGGGCCTTCTCTGCGTAGTGACAGTCTCGTAAGCCTTTTCTGCGTATAGTGTCGAACTAATGGGCTGTATGACTCGTGAGCCGTAGAACTCGTGGGCTGTATGACTCATTGACCTATTTTTTATGTCGGTCTCGTGGACCGTATGACTGGTGGTTGTCGGTCTCGTGGGATGACCCCCTTTTCTCCACGGGACGCAGCCCTGAAATGAATAGTACTTTTGGAGGCACCGAGGCCCATATGTTTAACGAGAAACTCAAATTAGGCTGAGTATATTTGCTTTATATTTGGGATCAAAGAGACCGTCCAAAGCAGGGCGTGATTTTACAATATTGTTTTTTTTTTATATATTTCACAGAGTGACCGTATGTACGAAGCATTGCGATGTCAGAATTGCTTTGTGACATAATTTCAAAAATAGTGCACTATTTAGAAAATGTTGTTATATACAGTGACGTCATTTCCAAATAGTATACCATGGAGTATCAAACAGGCCAACATTCAAAATTTTTGTTGAAAAAACATATAATCACGTGAAGTTCTCTCAACCAATCACAGAGGATTAATTTTTTTTGCGTCCAAAATATAATAACTAATGTTGGATTTTCACTTTCAGCAATACCATCCAATGAGTAACGAAAAGCCATCCATCGTGTGCATCTAGACTCTCTGAGTACATGTGTATTTCTGTCTTCTTATTATTATTCTAATTTTTTTTAAACATTCTTGTCTTGAACACTCAGTTATTAAAGGAGAATTCCAGACGATTTTCATAATTTCACATCATGTAGTACATAGATCAACAGCTCCATGTATAGATTTGTGGAATTTATTGTGGTTCCTGAGCAGAGAAACAATACTTTGAAAAACCTTAAACAAATTACACTGAACAAGGATAATGACATAGGGCTCACATATTTCAGAAATGTAGCAGTGTGGTTCCATTACAATAACGCTTGCTTGCGAGTTCACCTGTATATAATCTATGCATGCCTTCTTCTTTTGTTCTGCTTCCTTGAACCCCAACTCATGCACTCTTATGGTGACCCTGCCATGTTATCATCCTTGTTCATTGCGATTTGTTATAAATTTTGAAAACATTCTTATTCCTCATCCCAACCACTATAAATTCTGAAACTCTGTACTCAGTTTAAGTAATTTAACGTTGTTCAAATGTAAAAATCAGAAAATCATCCGGAGGTCTCCTTTAATAGAACATGGAGACTTGACTCCCTCTCTCTATCGTAGGTGGTAATATCCATCCTAATACATTGGACAGGATGCATTGAAATGTCACCACCACTGGCTGGCCGCAAGCCAGCGTTGTATCGCTCAGAAGCAGCGAACGGGAAAATGAATGACTGCGAACGACTCCAGACCTTAGACTCTGGTTTACGCATAGCCCGGTTAGCTCAGTCGGTAGAGCATGGGACTCTTAATCCCAGGGTCGTGGGTTCGAGCCCCACATTGGGCGACTACTTTTTCTTTCTTTCTTTTTTCTTTTCCAGTGACTGTCCCAAAGGGATGGGGTGGTTGAA
This sequence comes from Diadema antillarum, assembly GCF_040938485.1. Taxonomy (NCBI): domain Eukaryota; kingdom Metazoa; phylum Echinodermata; class Echinoidea; order Diadematoida; family Diadematidae; genus Diadema; species Diadema antillarum. The sequence goes on from NW_027270944.1 coordinate 790,169, forward strand.
AGTGAGTTCAAGGAGAAATTGAATGATATCAGCGACATAGCAGGAACAGTGTATTTTTATACACTGTTGCTGCTCTCCCTTGTGGCAAACGCCAAACATTCTTATCTAGAAACCATGATTTTTTTTTATACCAACAGGAAGTTTCCCCCAAAGAGAAGTTACAGAAAATTGACATTTATTGTCATCTTCATTGGGCTGTCCAAGACAGCCGTCTTACGCACTACCCTGTTACTCCATAATATTTCCATTTCTACGAAAAATGTCAGGACAGATGATTTTCTTTTTTCTATATCATTTCGCTGCTTTGCGTGGCCATGCACTTAAGAAACTTAAACATCGAAAACATGTGACGCTATTCCCATTCTTGAAATAGCTTCCATCTCGTTGATCCGTAACGCTCTGTCCACAAAGACCATAATACATTTTCTTTACGTTGTTTTTAAGATCGATTTGAAGGAATGATAACTTTCTGAGGAAATGTTAGGGCCTACACGAAGCATAGATTACGAAGACGATATTGCGTCATCGCCCTTATGGAACAAACACAGTGACTGTGTTCACATAGTTGACTATGTGTAAAATGTGTGAATATAGTGTGTTCACAGTGCTGTCACAGTGTGAAATTACAAACTACATGTATGTGGTTCACCACATACAACTCACATATAGTCATACACAGTTACCACAGCTTACCACATAATGGTCACAGTGTGACATATGCTGTAGTATGTGGGCATGGTGTGTTCATAGTATGAATTTTCCGGTTACAGCTCGTTATTCCGAAGGTTCGTTATTCCGAAGGCTCTTCAGTCCGAAGATTCGTTATTGCGAAGGTTCGTTTTTCCGAATTTCATTTTCTAATGAACAAATCTTCGGAATAACGAACTTTCGGAATAACGCCACAAATGTTCGGATTAACGAACCCTTTTTCATTTTCGGATTAACGAACCTCCAGGTATAGGGAATTTGTGTGTTTCGGATTAACGAACCTTCGGAATAACGAACCTTCGGAATTTCGAACCTTCGGAATAACGAACAGCACCCGAATTTTCCGACTATGTGGTTAACCACATACTTATCATATGTGACATGCAGTTACCACTTAATAGCCACAGTGTGTCACATATTGCAGTCTATGGAAATTTCATTTCATTTCATTTATTTTCACTTAATAAAACATGCGTACATCAAAATGTGACAATGGTATGACAAGTATGACATGACAATGTGACAAAAAAACAAACGAACACAAACAACCCAAGATATCAAGTGAAGGGGTTAGTGAGAAGGCAATGGGCATTATTTAAAACTAACCCCGGAAAAGTAAATACAGCGTCATGTCTCTTCTATCTATAATACATACACTCACACATACACACGCATGCATACACTGACAAAAAACACACACCAGCACATTAACAATACACAAGATGCCATTTTCACAAACACACCCCTAACATGCTAATCTCCTAAAAATTCTGAAAATGGTATTAATAACTTCCAGAATACCTTTCAAGTAAAAAACGCTTGAAAACTTTCTTAAAACTTGTCACGGTTTTCTTACATTTCACATCAGAGTGGATAGAATTCCAGATTTGAGGGCCTTGAAAAAATATTGACTTTTTGTAGGAGGATGTTCGAATCTGAGGCAAGTAAAAATTTCTACAATTTCTTGTGCCATAATTATGATTATCTCTGTTTAGTTTAAAATAACCAAGTAATGATACAGGTAAAATACCATTATAACATAAGAACATATATACTGCACTCTGTAATAGATATATATCATACACAGTTAAAATACAATAGACCATGGAATTTTATTAAAAAAGCTACATAATTATGGCATAAGAGGAATAGTTCTTTCCTGGTTCCGAGATTATTTATCCCAACGTCAGCAATACGTAGCATTTCATTCAAGTACCTCGTTTAAGTCATATATTACTTGCGGTGTACCACAGGGATCCATTTTAGGACCTCTACTTTTTCTTATATATATTAACGATATTATAAATTCCTCAACCCTTCTCACCTATGTATTATTCGCGGACGATACCAGTGTCTTCTACTCTCACAACTGTTTAAACACACTAGTGGATATACTTAATTCTGAGCTTGCAAAAATTTCTACATGGTTTAAATGCAACAAATTATCATTAAATATAGATAAAACGTGTTTCATAAACTTCAATACTTCACATTTGCAACCGATAATGCCTAATAACATTATTATTGATGGTATGCCCATTATTGGAAAAAAATCAACCAAGTTCTTAGGGGTAACCCTTGACTCCAATTTAAATTGGAATAACCACATTGATAATATAACCACATTAATATCTAAAGTCATTGGAATACTTCGGAGATTAAAATATTTTGTAACGGAAAAAGTACTCACTATGTTATACAATGCATTAATCTTACCGTATATTAATTATTGTAATGTTGTCTGGGGAAACTGTAATAAAACCAAAGTAAATGTTATTTTTCTTTTACAGAAAAAGGCAATAAGAATATGTACTAACTCACATTATTTAGAACATACTGATCCATTATTCCTTAGACTAAAAGTTCTTAAAGTTGACGATATACACAAATTTCAAACAGCAATATTTATGTTCAAATACACGCAAAATCTACTCCCACTCTTCCACAACGCATTTTCCCTTAACAGGGATGTCCATGCTTACCCCACGCGCCATCGTAATGATTTCCATTTGAATAACCCTAAACTCCTATTAGCTCAAAAATCAATTCGGCATAACGGGCCTGATATTTGGAATTCACTCCCTCTCCACATAAAACAGTGCACATCTCTCTATTCCTTTAAGGCAAATACAAAGAAATATTTCTTGGCACAATATCATACGGTACAGTAATCATTAAACATGTACCTCTTATACTCAACAACAAGGCAATATTTTGGTCCACCCCCTTTTCCCTTTCTTTTACTTTGCTGCTTGACCCTTCGCCCATATTATAACATATTCAATCATTTTCTTAGAAGTGCTGACCATCAACACTTTCGCGCTTCATCACCTGCACACGCACTCACAGGCACCACTCCTGTTTACCAAGTAATTGTATAAAACTGGATTTACACGCATTTTAACATGGCCCATCCGTATTAGTGTTTAAGTACTACAATAAAAAATGGTAATTTAACTCTGGCTGTCCGTCTGTTCAAGCACGGCTTATAACGGCGGCCCTCTGCATTATATGTATATATTATATATTGTACTGTGAATCAAGTCATTATTGGCCATATAAACATTTTGTATGTTATTTAACGTTTCATTTGTCTTTATATACAAAATATGACTTACTATGTAATATGTCAATAATTTTCAGAATTGTATTTGTGTAATTGAACCTGCCTTTGTTATTTTTGTATTCTGAAAGAAAATATGAAATGCAGAAAATAAAATCTTTTCAAACAAATCTTTTCAAACAAAATAGACAAAGTAGAAAATATTGGCAAAGAAGGCGCCCTATACGGTGAATGCGAGACTATTCTAATAGCTCGCTTTTGCAATTTAAACAGTCTCTGCATATTATACTCACTAGATTTCCCCCATGCTAAAATACAATCATTCAAATGTGGTAAAATAAGGGTGTTATATAATAGTAATAATAAAGATCTGGAGTATGACCGTAGTCTGTTTAAAGTCCCGATACTTTTTGATATTTTGTTGCAGATGATACCAGTGTGTTCCTTCCATGACAAACAGTCATCAATTTCAACCCCGAGAAATTTTACATGAGAGGCACGTGATATTCTATTTTCATTAATATGAAAAAGTGCCTCCACAGAGATGTCACAGTGTTAAACGATGGACTATGTGGTTTATCTCCTACTAATCACAACCACAGCTACCACATAGTCATAGGGTGCTACATATTTCAGTCTGTGGGGAAGATATATTTAAAACTATGTAACTTACGACATGTTAATTTCATAGAAATCACAGTTAGCACAGCTTACCGTATAATGACCACAGTGTGTCACATACTGCAATATGTTAACTTTGTGTGCCCACAGAGTTGCCACAGTGTGGAATTCTAGACTATGTGGTTCTTCACCGAAAGTCACATAGTAATCACTACTGTTGCCACAGCTTGCCACACAAATACAACATTGTGCCACATATTGCAGCACTGAGTATGTGGGAATATTGCGTCCGCCGAATTGTCACAGTGTGAAATTCTAGATTATGTGGTTTCTCACCCAAAAGTCACACAGTGACTCGTCATGTATCACAGCTTACAACAAAATAACCACAGAACGTGTCACATGTTACAGCATGTTGGAATGTAGTGCTGCAGATTTGTCACAGTAGACCGACCCACAAGTGAATGAGGAGGGGCTACGTCAATAAAAAAAAGAAAGATAATTATTACATTGCCGGGGAAAACATTCATTCACAATTTACGTGGGACTCAGGATATTCCTGTGGTATTTTGAGACATATACCACAGGACAATACCACACAGTAGAACCATATTAACGCACAGCGACACTGCAATACCACACAGAAGTACCAAACAACAAAACCAGAGAAAATACAACAGAAAGTACAACAGGAAAATACCACAGGATATTCCTGTGATATTTACCACACAGCAGTACCATACAGGAGTACTACGCAGCAGTACAAACTGGAATTAAAAACAAACCCACATATTCCAGAATTTCATTGATAGATGAGTTATGCTGTGAATTATAACAATTGATTCAAGCGGTACTTCACCTGTCCTATACTCCCACAGTATTCCCTGTTAACATAGTTAAGTGGGAGTGCTAACTTTATTAGAAATTGTCTAATGATGCTATGTTTACCCAATACCATTAATTTTGTTATGAAAAAGTAATTTCATAGCTTTATAATGCAGTGTTGTCTAGTTAGTAGCCGAGCCTTAATGCATACAAATAAATGACCTACATGTATGTATTGATACACCCGATGACTATCTACGAATATGATGTCTATATACAATTATGTATGATAGGAATGTACTGTAGGTACATAGGACATGAAACTGTTGTTTGCGATTATATATTAGGAGTAGGACAGATTATTAGGTAAGGCCATGTTTGTCCTGAAATCCATCATTCGCCTGTCGGGTAAATTCTGGGATACGTGGCCATTGATTGTCCCAGATTTCTTTTTCCCACTGTGGTTGATAACACAGAGTGAAAGACTGTGGTAGATAACACAGTGTGAGACTGTGAAAGGCTGTGGTAGAAACACAGTGTGAGAGATTGTGGTAAATAACACAGTATGGGATGCTTCGTATACCTACCGCAGATTATGTGAATGTGACACACTGACATTTTCAGATATGTGGTAATGACACCCGTTACCACAGTATCCACCCTGTGATTTTCCACAGTGTGATAATAACACAGCATTATCACATGTCCCAATTTCACAGGTAACCATAATAGTGTGACATAACTCACTGTCTTTCACACTGTGAATCACAGTGTGTTTTACTGTGTGGCACCACTATGACTGTTCCATAAGGGCATGTTTAAGGGGGTTTAAATCTCTCGATCGCAGAATACCAAGTTGCGACAGAAAATTACTCATTTTACCAGAAACCAAAGTACAATTTTATACTTTGAGAAAAGCTACCGAAATTTGTAGGCTTTGAAACTATTTGTAATGTCCATTTCGTAATTAATGAACATTACCTGTTCATAAAATACCAGGGGCAGAAATTATAGAAAGGATAATAAACTTCATACAGGATTTCTCAAAATTTGGTTCTCATTTGTCCCTGTACCTGGACGGCATATCACATGCATAAAATCAAATGGTCATCTCGGTATCAAAGTATGCATCGTTTTATCCTAATCCATTACCATATTACATCTGATTCTGTCTTGTGTGGCATAATTGAATTAATGTATAATTATGTATAGGATCTATGCTAGTATTAATAAACAGAATACCATGACTTCTCTCCCTTTTTAAAAGTAATACGTTTTACGGACTTTTAGATCAGGGCAAATCATTACAAGAAGATTAAAATCAAAATCCCAAGTTAAAAAAACACGGCCTATCTCTCAGGAGAAGAGTTAGAGATTAAAAAAAAAACAGGAAAAAAGATAGTGCCGTGACCAGGATTCGAACCTGGGTTATTGCGGCCACAACGCAATGTCCTAACCTCTAGACGATCACGGCTGACTGTGGTCATAAAACGCTTGGCATGCTGATAAGTAATACCCTGTAAAGGGGTAGCACTAATCCTCCATAACTACATTTACAATGAATTCTATTTGCAGCAGGTCGGGGACGTGGGAAATTGAGCGAATTGCTTGTATTGTAATTATGTAAATGAATGCACTATAACGTGATCATGTACGACAATGAAGCACATTATAGATTGTGACTTGTGAAAATGGAGATAAAGCAGCAGCATCAGTAGAGGAAGAAAGAAGAAATACTGATGAATAGAAGGAGAATAACGCATTAATATCTTCTCGTCAGTTGGTAAATTCAAGGAGGTTTAAGAGATGGAGTTCCAACTGGCTGTAATTATTCAAACAGTTGTCACTTTTCTATTGGTGTACAAAAGAATACCACAGGTGCATCTGTGCGTTTTATGGCGGGGTTTGATGCCGCCGTCTTGCTGAGCAATCTGAAGATTCATTTTGAACGGTAACTTGATATTGGCTATATTTTGCTTGTTTATCTATCAAATGAAACGGAATCTCACTTGATGATAAAGCACATTGAACAAAGGTCAATCCCTTCCAGCAATATGTCCAAAAGTGTAAATCAGAGCTGTATCATGTGAAAGGGTTTAAAACTGTACCCTCCTGGAAAGCCGGTTTTATCACTTTTCCACTTAATTCCGACAATAAACTGATATGGAATAATCTTCAAGCATAATTCTTTATTAATAGATATATCACTTCATCATTTTTTGCGCAATTTCTATTCACGCATCCCCGTGTCTTTACCATATATATTTCACCTATCTTTTATAAGAAGGGATGGCGAAAAGTAATTACCATCACAAAGACATATCTTTCTTAGAAAGTGGCTGATGATTATGTAATGAGACATGAGTCAATTGTCTTCCTATCTGCGCGGCAGATCCAGTTTGCCACATGCTTCAAATACTTTCGAGTGGCGGCATCGAACCTGGCTTCAAAGGAAATACGACAGTTGTGACTCCATTCTCTTGAACCTCCTTGGTAAATTTGTATATCATGTCTGATATAAACTATGTCTTAATCTTTCACAATCTGATTGAAACAATGAGAAGTTGAAACATCTAATAACAAATGGCAATCTTCTCTCAGTACGGAACTACAAAAATACCAAGTTTTGCACAATATTATTTCTCAGTGAAAGTCACCGTCTGAAAAGGTCACAGTCTGAAAAGCTCACTGTCGTCAAAGCCCGGTTAGCTCAGTCGGTAGAGCATGGGACTCTTAATCCCAGGGTCGTGGGTTCGAGCCCCACATTGGGCGAGGCATATACATTTTCATTTTTCCTAATCTATTTTTTTTTTGCTAATCTAAATCTCAAATAATTACAATTTAGACAAAAACAGACCATTGTGGGTAACAGTGAAGTATATCAAACAACACATTTTAGCCAATCACATTGCTCTATTCAAACTAAGTAATTAACAAGACTGTGAAGGAAAGAGAAGTGTTATACAACAATGTACAAGGAGCAATAAAAAACATGCAACATCGCTTGTCTAAAGACATACCAATCACACACACACACACACACACACACACACATTCTTATAAGGACCTTCAATCAGGGATATGGTTTTTTTCACCTGCAAACGGGAACTTTTAAGATAGAAATTTTCGGAGTTGTTTGTAGTGGGCATGCAGTAACAGCTTGGCGTCAACACCTGTTTAAAAACATAAGTTTGTGCGTTTGTGTGTATGTGTGTTTATATGTTTGTGTCCTTCATCACAAATATCCAATAAATCATAATTGCTCATTGGAATTGGCGGCGCCATTTATATAATTACTCGATGATGTGTTACTATATTTCGTATGTTCTGTCCCGTCGTCTGAATGGTTGGACTGCAATCAACGTCATGATTATCTTATGACGGTTTCCACCATGCAGCGCTTTACAAAGCTACTGAACATGCGCGAGGGAAAAAGAACAATAATGGTCATCGGACAGACGCCAGTTCTGAAGGGCCATGTCATGTTTAAAGTAACCTAACGACAGTCATAGCCGCTTCCGACACACCTCTCACACACCTCGTTTTCTCCAGCCCAATAGATGAGCTCTCGCAGGGACAGTGGCAGTATTTGTGTAGGCTTTCGTTCGGAAAATAATCACCCTTTTTCCTCCGTCGAAAGCTTGTTTCCCAGCGTTTTTGGCAATTTGCTGATCTATGGCACCAGTTCCCTATTTTTCTTTGTGAGCCAACAAGCCCACGAGGAACCTTGTTGCAGACGACACAAGAATCGTTCGATGCCTGACTAGTAATGGCCGTCTGGCGGGGAACATTTCTTGAGGTAGGAGATATGTCTTTCAATAAAAGAAATCTTATAAACTTCTAAAGATGGACAAGCAGTTTGTAAAACATACTCCTTAAGCGGTGTAAACAATATAAAAACCCATTCTGCCATGCAAGCAGTTTATAAAGCATACTCCCTAAGAGTTCGCGGGGTTTTTTTTCATATATCTTTAATGTCAGCAGCAAAAGCAACAACATGATGCAGCATTTTGAACCTATGTAACTCAGCATTTTTACTGGAATATTTCTTCAAATAATATTTCGCAGTTATTGTTGGAAAAATTATTACTTGAAAGAACATCGACGCTTAAGCCAACCTGTGGTGTAATTTAATCTGTATTCTTGCTTTGAATACTCGATAGAAGGGTGTGACACGGAAATCAGTTCATTAGTTAAGAAAGAAGAATAGGAGCTCTAATTGAGAGAAAGAAGAGGAAAGAGAAATTTTGCTATGCAGCTTCAAAGATAATTTAAAAAAAAGTCTTGTTGACGAACGTGTGTATGTGTATGCGTTCATCTGTTCGTCATTGAAATCAACAGAATGTGTGACAGAAATACATGTTCAGCAGCAAAAATGGAAATGTGAAGGATGATGTATTATATATATGAAGGATGATATATGCTTTCCAACTGGTATAAATTTTACCATTACGCGACAACTTCTTGACAATTAGTTCTGCCATACCGAATCATGCATTCATTCATGGCAAGATGAAAATGTTCAATTGGCCTCGGCAGTTATTACAGAATTCAATGATGATGATAAAACATTGGTATCGCCTAACCATGTTCATGGTTTGATGTCTTCTGTATCCAAATCTTTTCAAGAGGCGGGAGTAAGTTTGCATATATATATACATGTATGTGGGTGTGTGTGTGTGTGTGTGTGTCGAAGTGGAGCCTGTGAATTCATTATTGCAGACGGCTTCGATAATGTTTAACGTGCTATACAATCTGAAAAAGATGATTGGTAATGCTGAAACATTTTGTCGCTTATCATAAATAATATTTTATGTTCGACTGAAATTGGAATGAGGCATACATATATATATATATACATTGTATATATATATATATATATATATACATATATATATATATATAATTGTATATATATATATGTGTGTGTGTGTGTGTGTGTGTGTGTGTGTGCGTGTGTGTATTAACATTTGGAGAAAAGTTACAGAAGTTACTTGCTTTCTATGATGATGTGTTAATGGTAAATTATGCGCCGAATAACACCGAAAAGACATCTTGAATACTTTGGCCTTTTTAAACACTTTAGTAACAACGGACCACACATTTACTTTCATTCAACAGTTTGCATGTCTACTGGATGGAGCTAGGAAAAATGTCTTGAAAGAGTTCATCAATGTCAAAATTTCCTCTCCGCCTTCTTCTGTGCTGGTGGATTAGCCCGTCTGGTGGACAAAATAAATAAAATAAACGAAGTGTTTGTATATTAATATTCTGTCTATCATTGCTGAACACAATTTTATATGTCGTAACTTACACGCATAGTTCATACATCGATGTTTAAGCTTATAGATATGAATATCATTCATTTTCCTATGTTGTTTACTGATCAGTTATATAGATAAGTATAATGTTATATTTTGTTGATTGAAATAAGATCCGTCCAATGAAATATGAAATGCATACACGACATGTGATGGTTTGGAAAACGCAGACTACGCGAGAGTTATGAAGCTACGCTCTGTGGGCACATGACATTTCAATCGAATGGGACTTTCACAACAAACCCTATATCAAATTTCAGTAATGGCTGCCATCTTTAAAGCCAATTATTACCTCAGACCGATCACATAGCTCATTATCGCGCATTAGTGTATTTTAATGAGTGTGCGCATGCCTGCGTTTATATGTATTCATTGAAGGAGTATTAGGACCAGCATTTTGTTTTTGTTGTTGTTGCTGTTGTTGTTGTTGTTTTGTCGCATGGTACAGATACGTATGATCAGCATGATCACATGATAACAATGCATCTAACGCTACTCTTAAGTCATAGTTTAACAAGGTATGTATCCACAAAGGTTTATATATTATTGCTATAGTGCTTTTAATCTGTAGCGAGAAGGCTATTATTTCGAAATCAATATAGAGAGAATATCGTATGCAACCAATTTTGTGCTGCCCCTAAATTAAAAATTTACGGTCTTCATCCGTGAAGTGGACAAAAGAGTTAGACCTGTTCGGGTATTGCCCTTCTGTATAATAGCAGTCGCTCAATATAACACTTTAACTCCAGCGCATGCCCACAAAACATTGATAATTGACACCATCGACGGCGTGCATTATTTCCAATTACTTGCATGGTAAATTCATTATTGGCGCTAATGTAATTTCATGTCCAGCGAAGCTTACGACCGATTTGTGCAGAGTTAGTGGCGGCAGGGATAATTTTATGAATTTGGGGCTGACTCATTATATTGGAAGCAATGCACGATTGATCGTGCTCTGCTTGATATCAGCAGTGGGATGATGATGAATATTTCATTTTTGTTCTGTAAAATATCAGATATATGTTATAAAAATATATTTTCATTATACACATGCATATGAGTTTGTGTGTATGCGATATATATATATATATTACTATATATATTACTGTATATATTACTTTATATATATCACAGTTTATATATTACAGTTATATTATGTATGTGAGAGAGAAAGAGAGAAGGAGAAAGGTTTGTATGTGTTTGTGAATGGTAAATACTCTCACAGTTTCTTATTCTGCATTGATCGCAACAGGTATTCATAGGAGCAGCCCTGTTTGGGACAGCTTTGCTTGGTAAGTTCTCAAGGTTCGCGAGCCAGTAGACTCTAAACAGGCAGCACTTCTGTTATGACAGGAATAAATCTATTATCGATAATAAGACGTTCAAGTTCAGTCACACACATTACTTACCATATTATGCTATACAACATAATGTATTGCAATCGTTTGGATCAAAGGAACAAGAAAAACGCATGGAGAATTTGATTTTTGGTAATGGTTAACACCTGACGTACCTCAGATCACTCGAAAGCTAATGGTATACCTATCGAGATTTTTGATAGGCAGACTTCGTTTTGTAATGAACCACACTGACACTGTACATTGACTGCTCCATACACACACTCACACTCTAAAACACACACACGCGCGCACACAGGAAAAAAAAACTTATGAGGCCCTTGATTAGCTTTATGATATAATTATCATTCTATTTTATTAATTCAAGTATTTAGTTCTTCCTTTTTCATTCTACTGTAACGTGTTTAGTTGATGACTATCAATAATCGTAACCATTGATGGACGCTTAACCCCGTACTGAAAGAAAAGAAAACAAGAAAGGTCTGCTCATGTGGCTATGACCAATTAGTGATCACTGTAATCGGAAAAAAATTAAAACTCTATAATGATACCACCGCTTAGATATAATTCTGGGGGTCTTTACTTTGATTAAACTCTAACTTTCTTTGGGTGAATTTTCACCATCACAATACCTTTTGCAAATTGTCTCTCAATCTGGTGACGCGCAATCTGTCTTCTATGCAGAGGTGGAGGGATTATCACTATCATCATCAGCTCCTGTGCAAACATCTGCATCGCCTTTGCTGCCCAGTGAGGAAATCCTTAGGGCGTGCTTCGGTGAGTCCCTTTAAGGTGACCATTACGGTTCACGTCACGCCTTCGACACCCACGACTCATACAGCCCACGAGTGATACAGACCATTAATTTTATTCATAAAGCCCATGAGTTATACTGCAAATGAGTCATACAGCCGAGTTCGACACCAAGCAAGGCCCACGAGTGCTATAATATGTAAACAAAGCTCACAAGTTCGACACTGAGCAAGCAAGGCCCACGCGTTCGACACTAGACAAACAAGTCTCACGAGACCAATAGGCCCACATTAAGCCCCGTGATGTAATATCGAACTTGTGGGCCTTGTTATCATCGTGTGGGACTCATGGGCCTTTTGCCTGGTGTGAACTCATGGCTTGTATGACTCGTTGTTAGCATGACAAATGGACCTTTATCACGTATTTACTCACTGTCGAACTAGCGGGCCGTATGGCTCGTGGGTGTTGGTCTCGTGGGATGACCCCGACCGTTATCGTTTGGGCTTGAGACACGTGGGGTCAAAGAATCTGATGACTGAGCATGCGCAAAGAAAGCAAAATTATATCGTCTTGAAGTTTGTCGCAACCTTGCCCCTCCATGGTGATTTCATGGCAACATGGACAGGTGAACCTTATCATGTCACAATGATAATATCAACAATGTTTCTTCGAATCCTTTTGCATCTGAATGGCACGGTCATTTCTTCTCTTTTGAAGCACGACAAGCTCACAATCCGCCTCCAACTAATTTGCAACTCTAAGTGAATTCTACCGCGTACGCGATAAGTTTGAGCTTAAAAGCACATAAACGAAGAGGAGTAACAATTTCTTCACATAAATTAGATGGTACGAATGAAGAAGAAAAGGAGGGGATGATGTTGACGAAGGGAAATTACTTGGCATCATTTTCATTATAATGATTTAGAAAATACTATCGTAATTTTATTATGATAAGCTCTCGATATAAACCATCAAAGGGTTCTTTATATCAATGATCATTTAGGGTACCTTAAAACCAGAACGATTGTCAGAATACCCCCTCCTCCCTTTAAGTGTATTTTGTATAAATTGCTATGGCTATCAAGAACAGACGCGACTTTTCAGCAATTTTGTTGAAGTATACAAGGTTCTCTCAAAATGAATGTTATGACAAGAAGTAATGTACTCAGATTTACTGTCAGGGAGCTAGTATTGACATCAATCCAAAGAGACGCATAAATGTGTTTAAAGTATCAGGCAGTAGTACCAGAAAATTACAAAGATATAATTATGATAAAAGGATGCTGTTTTGTATCAAACTTTTGTATTTGCAGACAATGTTGCGGAAGGATCTATTGATGTGAAGCCATATCGACCCTTGACCTTCATCTCTCCGCGTTCTGGAGAAGATTCTGAAGAACATCAGCTGGTGGTTAAAGTCAAATCACCGACACTACAATCCAAACCAGGTGAATACGTCTGAAAAACAGCAGTTTTGAGAAAGAGATTTAGATCTCATGTCCTATAAAAATGCATGGGAAGGACAGTGATAATTTCTGTTGACGATTCGAGACAACGCCATAAAAATGCCATCAATGTTAGCTTCAATACGTGATAGTCCCACATTTGAGAACTTGTGTCCATTTCCCCAAGGGGTTCAATGCTCTGTATTATGTTACGTTTCCCCATCGTCTATTGTTACAAACGTGATCAACATGTAGTGGAAGTAAAACTTACGTGCGATCGAATGAAATGAATGCGGCATGCTTACCGAGTCTGTATAAATGTTTTAAACTCATGTCCGCCACACAGCGAAACTCTCGGTTGTCACCTATCTGGAACCAAATTCAGTGTGTCGACCTCGTTCGTCCGCCAATGGCCGTAACCATAGCAACGGAGGGAATGGAACGTCACAAACCGACGCACTTGTTTCCGCGACATCATCTTCTCTCGCGTTAATCTCAGCCGTTGACATCACTGTACTGTGCGTCGATGGGTACCCGCAGCAGTTGAGAAAGGGCGAACACGTTGACGTCACATTTCCCGCGGAAATTGTAAGTTTCTACCCAAAAAAATTTCGACAACTTAATTGTGTGTTCATTTTATCTCAAGTAGATATGAACTTTGACCTGCATATCGATATGAGTCACATTCTTGAATGTGTCATGTCAGGCGATCACGACACATTCAAGATCGGCACCCGATCCTGAATATATAGACAAATATTTAAACTTACTTAAACTCATGACAGGAAGGTCCCATATCCCTTTTGCAAACGTCACGAATTTTTTCATGGCTGAAGAATATTGTCTCCAAACATCGTGTGTGAAATCTTTCAATACAATGCTATTCCGGTAATACACTTCAGAGTAAAAAAAAAGAAAAGAAATGGAAAACTAAAGCTAAGTACTAAGAATAACAGTCTGATATTTTTCGGGGTCCGAATAAATTCTCTGGAAATCTATAGTATCCCCTCCATCATGAAGAAGTTTCCAGTTGTTTTATTCTGAGGTAAGGTCTGAATAACTTACCCCTACAATATGCCAGCTTAGAGAAAAAAAATCTAATTTTCAGGTTTGCAAAAGGGACACTCGAACTTTAAGTCCTGATTGCAAAATGCTCATTTGGTCATTAAAAAAGATACAAAATTTTTGCCTTCACATACATTGAAAGAGTGGGACACACTTTAGAATATGAAATGATGAGCGTCGATCATAACGTAGCTTAAAGATGTTCTTGTTGCTTGAAATGAACTACAACCTGATGGAATAAACAGGCTCTACTTTTTTTCTAAATGCTCTTGAAACATGGATTTGATTTGAATTTATTTCCACTTTGAGTTCACAAAAGTATGAAACAAAACATAACTAAGTTATAATGAGTATTTCAATAACTTTAACACCCGAGTAAAATAGAAAGGTGCTTTAATAACGAGCATGATTTTTTACGTGTAACTGAGGGGTGTGATAAGCCTTTATTCATCGCAATCATCACCAATCAAATGTATTTCACTGTGATCGGTCGATTCGAAATAACTATCGTCTGGTTACGGAAGATCTATATGTATCTATCTACAGCAAATTTTGTTTTCTATGCAGGACTTTGTCAACGATGTAGCAGTTTGTACGTCTTTGGTAAACGCCAGTGATGTGTAAGTCAATAGTAGATTATTCTCGTAAGCATTGAGTTTTATTGTAATTGTGCTTCTTGTGTGCTATTGTTCAAGTGTTTGCAGTACAAAGCTACAAATGCAATGGTAAAGGCAACTGTAGTGGTTTAAACAGGGGGTTTCTGATAGGATGAAAAGCTAAAAAAAGACGAATTAGAGAAGTTGATGAGCTGTTTCAGACCAGTGATGAGGAAGTATTTGCGTGGCTGCAGGAATACATCAATAGTAATGTTTATATATATATGTTTATATACATATATATATATATATATACCGAGAGTAAAGAAGAGGCGGTAGACGTTGCTTTTGAATCCTCACAATCTGATTTTACTTCGAACTTTCGGGCTTTCTGCCCTTTGTCAAGAGATGTGAGATGCACACTTCACATTTGGCCCGGTTACATGCCGGCAGTCAATTGGCAGCCGGTTGTGGGGAACCGAAACATTTGTGATGGTGGTTGGAGTTAGGCCTGCTAAGGTGAGGTTTTGTGTGTGGGGTAGGAGGGCAGCTCAGTGAGGTTGTATATATATATATATATTTTTTTTTTGGGGGGGGGGGGGTCGGGCGTCGTGATCTACTTTTGATAACTAGGTTCACAACAGTATTTGTTTTACTAGAAAAAAATGAGTGGCACGATCATGATAATTATATAGATCTTGTACACCTAAATATTAGAATGTGACAATTATAATGATATCTTAGATATTTGTGTTTGTGTGTGCGTGTGTCTGTGTGTCTGTCTGTTTCTGTGTGTGTTCAAACATTAATCGTCTCTAGCGTTATGTCTCGTTTACATAGGGATTGGTGGTGGACGACAAACGACTGCAGAGCAATGTATGCTACCTTCACCCACGTGACCTGTCGATGCGATCAGCTGACCACCATTGCTCTGAAGCGGGCGCCAAAGGTTGTTGTTGTTGTTGTTGTTGTTGTTGTTGTTGTTGTTGTTTTTATGTTGGTTTTTTTCTCTCCTTCTTCTTTTTCTTCCTTCTCCAATAATGACTTCGATGTCTGCTTGAGGTTTTTACATTGCTCGCCCTTGTAATGTGTCATACAAGAATGAATGGAAAATAGTGTGTGGCAAAGATGTATACTATGGCATATGCATTGTACGGATTTAGATCTACTGATTTGTGTGCATGTGTCGTTGTTCCAGTCACGACGTCTACGACAAAAACACGTCAGAAAGAGAATGGAATCACTTTACAAACGAAGGGATTATCACTATATATAGGTGGACATTTTAGAAAAAAACAGCAACCAAGAAATGCACTGAGATAAATGTTACCACCTCAAAGAAATGATACTGTCTTTATGAAGTAGGTGGAAGGAACTGCAGTTTATGTCTATAGTCTAGAGGGATACAGTATTCATAGGCGTATCTCTAGTGTCATTTTCTTCTTAACACAATAAATCGCTACATTTGCCTTTAATAGTTCATACTTAATTAAAAATTAATAGTTCATACTTAATCAACTGATTTACCCTTTAGCAAGCTCTATATTGTTTCGTCAAAGACTTATACGTATATAGCTTCACCATATCTAAAATAGATATTAAAGTATGCGTATGCATATCTGCGAAATAATTATCCAATGCATTTACACACAACACATTTACACACACTTGCAGACGCAAACACCAACTTCTTTGACCATCTCAACATATCATGTCTTGCCCCCCCCCCCCCTCTCTCTCTCTCTCTTTCTCTCTCAGCACTACAAGCTCGAAGGTATTTACCTCCTCATCTCCCACATTGTCGAGAAATGTTTGGGCGCCTTGTCGGTCATTTGTGTCCTCATCATGATGCTGGTCTTCTTCACCAGCGGGTTAGTGGAAAATGTTTAAATTCCTTGGTATCAGCAAAGGGTGATAAGCTCAACAAGCATAATAAAGGGATAGTAATACTATAATTTTGGTTGAGATGGGGCTTCAGGTTTCCAACTCCTTTGTGAGATAATGATAAAACCTCGTATGAAAAGAGTATACAATTCTAAGAGAAATTCAGAGTTCATTTGATGAAAATTGTTTTTGAAATGGCTGAGATACCAACCACAAGGAGGTCGTAATAAAAGATGGGACCCACTTTTTCTTACAACTGTAACATTAAGACCAAAAAGTTAAAATCTGAAACCCCCATCTCAACCGCACTCATATCAGCCCTCTAATGAGAGAATCTCCAACCTTTCCTCTAGTTGGCTTTCATGTGAAGTCAGACAAACAGTAACAAAGAAAGTTTCATAGATACATGTATATGCAAATTAGATGCTGTCAGCCCCTCAGTGGCTCGTACATAAACAAAGCATAACAAGATAACAGTTATCATCATTATTATTATTATGTCCTGTTTTCAGACTCCTAACTGGTTAATTGTTGCAACTCATATAAGGCTTTTGATAAACTAGTGTGCATGGTGTCAGGCAACAATGTACCTACACGATAGCGCGCGGGAACTGCACAGAAACCCGAAACTTAAATCGTCATCTATACAATGTATTATGATCTATAATATATACAAACACAACATAGTTTTGAAGCATTTTGCTTGCTCGAATTTCAAAGATAGGGAAGGAATTCATACTCTATGTTTTATTAGGGACAACTTTGAGCAAAGAAAATGGTTTTCCATCGGGATTTATT
Organism: Diadema antillarum; assembly: GCF_040938485.1. NCBI lineage: Eukaryota > Metazoa > Echinodermata > Echinoidea > Diadematoida > Diadematidae > Diadema > Diadema antillarum. The sequence continues at coordinate 808,109 of NW_027270944.1, forward strand.
TTGATCCCGAGACCTCCGGATCGCTAGACCGGTGATCTACCGACTGAGATATAGAAAGCCCTACTACAGTGTTCGTCCCATAAACCTATGTTTCATTTACATATACTTTCATATAAGCTGTTGTCCATGTCCACCATGTGACGTCACTGACCTCTGACATTTAATCCCTGATGGATTTTAGCGCTTGGGAGTCCCAGCTGGCAAAGATACAGATTTACATAGCCGTCACCATCGCGGCTGCCCACATCACGTCCCTGGTTGGATTCAACTTTACCGGTAACTTGGTGAGTGGGTTATCATCATCATCTAAAGACGTAGTGCAAACAGGACGTTCATTATTACTATTACGACTTTTCCCATCTCAGTTATACAGTGCTGTAATTGCAGTTATGCATGCCCACCCCCTGTCCTGTTGACGTTTTATACCCTTATGAGCCTTATCTCAACTATAATCAAGTTCGAAGTTAGCAATGGTTGAAAATACTGAATGACCGCGAGTTTTAAACCATCCAAATAAAACAGTTGTAAAGCTACATATCACCCACTAATGTAATCCAACTTGTTTTTTTGTGTTAACGAGCTCCCTTAGAATGTTTAAAATGTTCTGTCACAATGCAAGGCAAGGAAACAGTTCAGTTAATGTCCATGACATCGCGTATTACGATTATTTTGTATCTCATTATGTTGGCTTGCCTTGACCTTAATCTGCTCATGCGCAGAATGTAACTTAGAACTTTTTTTTTTTATTAACGAGCCCCATGACCAAATATTGAACTGGGCATTGTACACGCTTTCTTATAATCCGTTTTAAGTAAATATTATGAACTTTCTTCACTTTTTTAATTAAATATTCACACATAACTAATGACTTTTGATACTTTTCAGAGCGTCTGTTCGGCCGTAGCGGCAGTTCTGCAGTACCTGTTTACCGTCTACGCGATCTGGCTCGTCGTACACACAGCCGTACTCCTGCATACGTGCTACGTCCACGGAAAACCGCGGGAATACTCGCTCATTGCAGTTAAGGCGCCCAAGGGTGAAAACACGGAGAAGGTTGGCTTGGTCCGGATCTTCCTTGCTGCTTGGGGTAAGAGAAATTTGGTCTTTCCACTTTGGGACCATTCGAGAAAGTTTTCAATCATTTGACATCCTAGGTAATCTTAGTTAATCCTATAATCCGCTCGTCGCGTGCTAGTCCACAAAGTTTATTTATCAAAACCAGTATGATGATTTCGATAATCAAATATAATTTCATTTTAATACACATTCCACTGAAATATTTTCCTTTTTGTGAATGTATCTTTTTTTTGCATAAATCTTCTGCTGAAATTTTACTTTAAGTTGTCTACAAAATGGAAATGATAGGAAAAACGTTTTGGCGTTTCTTAAAACTAACTAAATAGAATACTGATGGGATGATAAAGTCTTTGAAGGTTTGCATGGAAGCAGAAGGTTTAGTACATGTAGTACATATTATTGTAGAAGGCTTCACTGTATACCACGTATTCTTTCTTGGGCGTGTGTGTGCCCAACCCCGACTGTTTTTATGTTATCACAATTATGTTCACTTTTTGAGTTTCAGTTGGAATTAGGATATAGAAATATACAACAATGATGTAAAATCGATGATAGTATTTTTCGTTACCATTAGAGGGCATTTTTATAAAATCGGCCTCATCTTTTCAAACAGTTAATCATCTCACAAGAACCGAACAATAATTATGATACTTATGCCCTATACTTAACTATGGGCAAGGGAAACTATCCATAAGTTCACAGGATGAGATGAATGGAATTTACGTCACAGATTATCTCGTTCGACGCAACAGGTGCTCCTCTTATCGTGGTGGTGATACTCTTCACGGAGATTCCCTACGCCTTCGGGACACCAGAGAGGTGGGTGTGTTACTCTCAAATACGAATATCTATTGAAAGGAAGCAGGGAAAGTTATAGGCGTGGCTAGGTTTCAGTGGGTATATTTGTGGTCAAACTTTAGGTTCGTTCAATGGACCTCAATCAAGGTTGCACTGTAAAACAAAACAAACCGATTCATTTTAGCAACATTTTGCTTAAAATCATGTAATCATTGTTTTTTATATCCTTTGACCTGTGCTCGTTGTCGCGTTACTCAAGCCGCTGGTCGTTTTGCTCATCCTGTGTATAAATGCGTATAAGTTTAATTCATACCAACCAGATGACTGCCAAGTACAGGATAGTTATCTTTGCAGATTTGACAGTCAAGAGGATGATTAAAATTCAATATTGGTCATTTTATTTTCTCAAGCTGTTGGCTGCTGTTTACCGAGCTGGTGTACAAGACATTCCTTGCATCAGTCTGGTTCGCTGCGATGGTAAGAATTAACCCAGATGATACTAAAATAATGATCTATTTAGATTAGAGGGTCAAGATTACAGCGATAGGACATTTGATTTAATCATACACATTTCAGGAGCATGTATTCTGTACGTGTGTTCTTTTTTCTATTTTTATTTTTATTTATTTTTTTTTTTTTTGGGGGGGGGAGAATGCATGTTTACCTTACTCCGTTTCCTCATTCAGAAGTCTCCTTGGGCCGATTTTTATCAACAAAAAAACAATAAAGTATTATGTCCGCAATATCTTTGAAACAAGGTCATAACCTGTGTGTGCGTGTGTGTGAGGGTGTGTGTACGTGTGTTTGTGTTTCCACACCTTTACATTTATTCTATTGTAAGTTCGATGAGTTGAGCGGCCCACATTCCTACAAGCTTGTCTTTTACGTGGGTCCCTCTTTTCCATTAACGCAATTATTTTGAACAATTAGTTCTATATACGCATATTCTTTTGTTGCAATATTGTACGTTTTGGTTATTTTCAATCCGTATCGATAACAAACATGTGCTATTGGAAATAAGATTTCATTTGAATTGAATTGAATTGAATTGCTTTGCGTTCAATCGAGACTATGTAAAGTTTCTGATTGATATTTTGTTTATCCAAATGATCTTCTTGTATTAATAAATAATAACAGAAGAAAACGTGCATTGTTCCCTCCAGGTGAATTTGGTGCTGGCTTGTGTCACGGGTTATTACTTTCAGAAGACTGAAAGCCAATCCAAGGCTAACGATGACGAGTACGCCATGTGGCTGGACCGATTGTGGAGCAGACTGAGGTACGGACCTGATTTCCCGCCAAAATAATCTCAACCATTAGTCATTATGATTCTCCTTTGTGAGGTGATGCATCTCAGAAACGTCAGGCAGTCCATTGTTCTCGTTTTCTGCAGTTCTGAAGTTGCTCCGTCCGCCTCTTCATTTTTCTTTTCTCGACTTTTTCCTCTCTGCTTTATCCTGTCACTCTCTTTCATCATTATTATCATATTAGTCATTTCTTCATCATCGTTACAATCATTCTCTTCATTGACATCGTCACCTATTCGTTCTGTTTCACCTTTACAATCTTCACGATCTTCACAGTAAACTTTACACAGGGGTCTGCATGTAGCATATAATTTTCCAATCAATAGGTACTTTTGTGCCAATCGCCAGTATACGGTTTTACAAGTTTTGCAAGTTTTGGCAAGTAAAATAAATGTTGATCGTTAAAATAATATGGGATTATTCGTCTAGGCTGTACCTACCATCTTCGGTAATCCTGACTTTCACTCTGGCCACCACTTGGACATTCCACGCCCTCTACAAGATGAACCCACTGATGACGTACCAATACTTGTTCCAAGTATTCAACATGTCCCAGGTAAGCTGCGTGCCTCTGACCCTATGAGGGCAACCTAATAGTATCCTTCTGTTACATTTCATCTTTAAGAGAAGAAAAACTAAAAGAGTATGAACAGTGACGTCTGTAATAAAAAGATAATGTAGTCATAGCGATCTCAAAAATCTATACGCGGTAAAATGAAATGCGACGTCAAGGAAAGCTTTCTTATGTAAGTATCCTCACGTAACACTATTATTATTGTCTTGTCATTTTCGCTGAGTGTGTGGTTGTACGAATAAGAAAATTTCATAGCCACGGCTTACAAAAATAAGATGATCGTTGCACTGATTGTTTGCACAATACTAGACATATTCAAATATCACAAAATAATATCATAATGGTGCTCTTTCCTTTATTTATATTATCTTTTCCCAAAAAAAAAAAAAAAATTGAGCGGAAGCAACTGAAATCTTTTTGCCTTCACTTTTAGATGTAGTATGATGGGGAATGTTGTTCCCGCATCATTGTTCAACATTTTTAAAAATGCTGTTTTCTCTCTCTTTGTTTTGTTTTGTTTCTGCCGAGCACGGATATTACTTTACTTGTCATCAGATTTTTGATAAGTCTATAATTTTTAGTTATCACGATATTCTGTGCTTTGATTTTCCGCAGGGTACACTGATGTTTGTGTTCTTCTGCATGCTGAACCCAGAGGTAAATCAACACTTCAAATTCAAATTTAAAAACTTTGTTTTCATTTTCTCATTACTTTGTTGTTTATACTATGTGTGCAAAATATTGCCAATGATGATATTGTCTGTTGTTACATATTCCAATAGACAAATTACTTTGGTATACTCTCGTAATTATCAAGGAGGTGCTGTGGTTCAGTGGATGACACCAGAGACTATCATTCACGCGGTCTCTGGTTCGAGACTTCTTCCTGCAGCGGTTGTGTCCCTTGACAAGACATCTTATCCCCATTACATGTTGCTTCCGAGTGGCCATGTGAAGCAATTTCATAATTCACATTTAAATTCAAAGCAAAGTGGGATCATTTTGATATATTGCCATTATTACCATTAGTATCGTTGTTCATGTTTTTTTTACCAGGTGCGCACAGTCATCTACCGTGGGTCAAGAAGCCGCTTGACCAATGACAATGGAACTTCCACTATGACCAATGACAATGGAACTTCCGTTATGACCAAGACAAAGTGATGATCGGCACCCATGCTCCAGCAAACAGAGTGAGACTGTTACTCATCAACCTCTACCGCCTTGATATGATACTAAATGGCCTGTGTATACCATGGTCTTAAATGTCACTATTCTTTTTTTTTCTTCAATTATCTTGTATTACAATCTGCTCCGCGGTAACTGTTATGCACCCGACTGAGGCGCTTGTGACTGTAGAGGACTTGCTTCATACATTCTTTGCAGATCGAGATTCTCTCAGTACCCTTTTATTTTATCTCTATGGTATATTTCACTTGAATATGCAGTGTTAGTAAGTGGTTGCGGAACATGATTGGATAATATTATGTCTTTACCTTGTCCTAGATTATTAATTTCATTTAATCAAATCTTGATGTGATAACGTTGTTGTAGGTTTTGCTTTCTTACCACATTTTTGGAGTTGCTATGGATAATTTTTGATTTAGAGGTGCACATCAAATTTTGTGAAAACCGTGTGCAGTGCAATTTTCATCTCTCACAACTGTGGCAAATCGAATTATTATGCAGTACCATTGAGCATCTTTCACTAAGTATGTCGACGTTGACTTTGTGTTTAATTCTTGTTGGATGAAATGCAGAAAAAAAATCGAATATTTGTGATGCGTGGAGAATTTTAATTAATAGGAAAGTCTTTCTTGTGATTCTGAACTCTGTTCGTAATTATTCCGTAGATTTTTGTAGCCAGTTTTATGCTGTGCGCATTTTAGACGACTACAAAATAAGTGAAGAGTTCATCGCAAAGCGAGCTAACTCATTTCTTGTTAAGTTGAGATATTGGCGATTAAAGCTGCTAAAAGAACATAGAAAATAATACAAAAATACGGGATATTTTTAATCATAAGTTCAAGAAAAATCCTTGTTATGTTACAAGTTAGGTATCACTGAAAAGATTTTATTTTCGTTCTAAGGATGAAATAATTTTAAAATGTTTAAAAATGGTGCTTCGCCGATTTTGCGATAAACTCTTCAAAAAAAGGCAATCGAGAGCACATATAGACTGTAAAATGAATACACGTGACTGAGACCATGATTGACGTTTTTCCTCCTTTTTCGACACTCGTTTTTACTCATCACTTTGTCACAAAGCGTTATATCAGATGTCACGGAAATATAGTTTTACACCCAGTAGTAGTAGTAGTAGTAGTAGATTTTTTTCTTACAGAAGCATGGTATCAAATGGGTACATGACAAAGACGACGTGAGGATTATACATTCATACATAGAGAGATAACTTGAAGTTTGTCAGCAAGAGTTCTAGAATTAAAGAGCAAGTCATTGATATCAAATGATAATAAAAAAGATGTCGACATTCTGACACCTTGTCTATTTTGTCGTCATAATCTTCTCTCCCATGCATGTGCACAAGCATTTAATCTGTGGTAAGTTTGAGGAAAGTGATGTGGAGTTGACATCATTGGGTCATCCTTCCTGCCTGCCCAGTTTATGTTCGGGCGAAAGTCGCCCTTTCACAGACAGATGTGGCAATATTTTATATACACACAATTTTTGGACCATCACCCATATAAAGGGAAAATGACACAACAACCAAACTATCCCACAGAAATGTACCGGCCACCGACAAATTTGTTTACAATCAATATTCAACAAAGAGTTACGATCAGATACCGCTTTCTTTACACGACCCCTCCCCCCCCACCTATAAAACAAAAACAAAATACGAATAACAAAGTTGTAAAAACCATATCGCATGAACAAGTTCAAGGAGAAGAAATTGCCAAACACCATGTAATAAGATGTCTGGATTTGAATAAGCTAAAACACTGGATTATCGCGACAGTAAGCGATGCTTACTCAACACATTGTACCTTATTTGTTGGTTTATTTTTGTTTATTCAATCACAGCGAGGTACCATACTACATGGTGTCTGTGCCTACATCATTGTTGATAATCATTCTGCCACAGGAAGTTGAATGCACGCATGATATATGCCTAATTAATGGCGTCACAAACGCTTGGATGAGTGGCAGAGGAAAAAAAACCCTACAACAACAATTACATAATTTCATCATTACACGTCGCCCATTCAGCAGAGAAAGAACGCATTGTCTTCATGCCTACAATAACAAAGAAAAAAACAACATTTATATTCTAACTCTTCTCCGATGTAAACGCTTTATCATTCATACAGTACATTCGGATTTATATTTAGAACGCCTCTATACTTATAAATGTTGTTAACGATGATTACCAATCAACGTATTACATTGTAGAAAGAAAAAAAAAACTTTCTCCTCATGAAAAATCGATATAAGTACAATACCCAAGCGCCACCTCTATCCCACATCGATATACTAGGCATCGGGGTGGTTTTTTTTTTTCTAGAATTCACATGAACCAAACTTTTTCAGGGATTTTATCGTTGTTTGCGTCCTATTGACCGAGTAAAGAATTACAATGAGAAATAGACACATTGATTCTCTCTCTCTCTCCTTATGTAATTAAGCCATGAATTCCAGAGCTGGTTACATCTGTAATTGCTAGTGAAATAGTATACTATAAAGTGCACGAACGGGGCCGAAACAGCCCGTCTACTCTACAAAAACGGATGAATACAATTAATGCCAGTTCTTACTTCGTCTGCCACAGTTGGGCGACTCACGAATACAATTACGCTGCAAAAGAGAAAGGTAGAAGCAACATTTTCTTGATACCACATGTATTCCTGTCTGTCTTGGATTCTGCGTCTATTTGTTAGCTCGCCCTATACACTGAGAGGAAAGCTCAATTTTTCCACAAAGTTCAGTCAGGTTTTTACATGCGATGCCATAAGATGAGTATGCACAAGTTACATCCTATCTACTGAATTGATAAAACATTCAAATATCACGAGCTTCTCCCCATTAACTGTGTTAATAAAGTACATTTTATTTACAATTGAATGTTTGTACCTACCTACAAATTCTTATATCACAAGCCAAGAAACTTGTTGATTCAAATAATGCATCCATATATATCAACTCACTTGCTAAACATGAATAAGAAATAAAACGCTTGAACATGAGACCTTAAATCCAGCAAAACGAGGCTATTGAAACTCTGGACAATATATATTTAAAACAAATCAACCGAGATGCTTTTTGAATTCATATGCTGTTGGCATCACATGGACGTCATAACCTGACACCTATTAAAGTATTAATAGTTAAAGCTGTTTCATGGTTCCGTCTATTGTTTCCAACTATACATTGACCTTGCAGTTGTAAATCACCTTCCGTGCTAGTCATGATGAAGTTTGAACAGATAAAAATGACTGGTGAAGTTTCGATGCTCAAACGAAAGCACAACGGGGTGCCTAACTGATATGGATTTTGTTTGATCATCGAAAAATACACGCAGAATTTCAACAAAGTCGACAAACCATCAATTTCGAACGACCTGGCCCCAACTACATGAAATGATATGCGTTACTTGTTTGACATGGGACGATGCGCGTCACAGACCTTCCTACAAATTAATCTTTGGTCTCCATTTTGATATTATTGATACACTTGTGGCGGATATAGAAATCAGTCAAGGTATAGTACCATTGTACAAGTCGACAAATGTAAACAAGAAGAGCTGCGTGAGACCAAACGTTATGAAAATGATGGCGGAATGCACCTCCTGCCAAAAGTGATCAATTCCAATTACGAATATTTGCCAAACTACCACGAATTGCTGTCACAGTGAAAGGCGGGAGAAAAATGGTTAAACCAAGTGTCGTCTGCTCTCCAAGCTCATCCTCATCATTCACAAAGTACAACAATCAGCAATCTTCTGAGAGCTTTTTGTATTTACATGCTGCGGATTAATACGTGTTGGGCGAGAACTTTCTACTTATACCATATTCAACGTGACTGCGCTTATTGCCGATTAAACACAACAAAGAAACCGCCAAAAAATTGGAAACGAATAGTGCAAGAAAGCAACAATGTAAGGAAGTGCTTAATATTGCAAAGAAAAAAACCCCACTAAATACATCGCCGTTATTGGAGTAAATTCTACATCTCGAAATAGTCTACTTCTGCGCCTGTAGTCTCTGTAATTGATTAAGATCGTAAAGATTAACATTTTCCTGTGTACAAAAGTGCTTAACAGTGTCTACAGATAACAAACCTAAACAATTTGCCACTTTCTTTATTTGAAATTTTGTCGTTTTACATAAGACATCAGCGTTACATTTTGTTTGCTGGCATTCTGTGAGGTTGTCATGGACATATTATCAGAGAAGTTAAAACATACTTTCTGTTGCTAGTTCAAATACCAGTACCCACTATGTCTAATAATCACTCTTCTCTTTTAACCCACATTAACTTTGGAGCCACGTTACTCTACAAAGATTCTTTGGTTCCTTCCGCTTTTTTCCTTCTTTTTCTTTTTCTTCTTCTTCTTCTTCTGCTTCTTCTTCTTCTTCCTTTTTCTTCTTCTCCTCCTTCGTATTCGTCTTTCTGTTTGGCCACCAATCCCATGACAATGCAGATCTCATTCTCCTGAAAAGAAGTAGAATTCCCATCCTGTACGTGTGCCGTGCGTGTTTCAGTGGCGTTGCACGTACTCCAGATAGTGTGGTAAATCTGTACCTTGATTGAACAGTTTCATCACAATCCAGCGTCGTCATAACGATATTTATGCAATCCCAAGCTATACATACAATATAAAGGTATGCCTTAACGTTTCTATCTAGTCTAAAGTATGTCTTTCTACCACATCAACAGTCTGTACATCAGAGAAAGATATATGTACAACACAAAAAACAATGCTGCTGCGCTCCACAAACATAATTTCCAATACCTACACATCCCGTCTTACATCTATCTTTAAACTGTTGGTAAAGTACTGCAGATTATCTTTGTTTTTACACACTACTTAATACATACATTGCACTTGAAAAAACAGCAAAGCAAATACATACATAAAAATAAGAAATCTCCTACATCTTGTGCATAGAATTTAGAAAATAAGAAACGTAAATAGAAAACGAGCGCGAATGTAAACTGTCCGTAATTGGAAAGTTTAAGTCCTTCCGTCTATTTTCATCATCACGACGCATTCGTGAATCTTACTGTCTTTAGCATACGCCGATCCAGACAATCACATTGGCTTCAGCAATGTCATCGATGTCGCAGTGGACCTTGCGTAGAAGACCATTGATGACGATTTCGTGGTGGGCGGCTGGGGTGACCAGGTAGGGGGCAAACAGGCCGCTGTGTACAATCCTCCGATTGTGGCTGTCCCAGGGCCAGTCCTGAGGATCGATGGGGCTGTGCACTCCCGTGATGGTCTTCACGTAGCCGCTTTCGAGATCGATGAAGAGGATGTCGGGCTGGTCGCGGGATGTGGCGAAGACGTCGTAGGTATGTGTTGTCTTGCTCGGGAAGAAACCGACGTCGCTGATGCGCAGGTTGGTCTTTACCTCAAAGGCGGTCTTGATCTTGCCCGACTCCGGCAGGACCTTCTGAACGTGCACGTACTGGTGGTCAACGTCGACGCTGATGATGTAGCGGCCGTCAGGCGCCACGTACGGGTGACCACGAATGCCCTCGTTGACCTTGACGACGCTGTCGGTGATGTAGTCGAGGATGATCTGTTTGGCGGGCTGACCATCCCTGCCGGCGCAGTTGATGACAACGTTGCCGCCGATGGCGACGAAGTTGAGCGATTCGGGGTGGCACTGGTAGGCCGTAAGGTCGATCTGGGCGACGCGTTCCATGCGGGTGAGGTCGATCTTGTTCAGGCCAAGCTGGTTGTGATGTACAGTGTAGCCAAAGTTCATCGTACCCTGTTCAGACAAACACAAAGAACTCTTTGTTAGGTCTGAGCTACCTTACATGGAAAACTTTATGCATACCATATCTTGGCATCCCAGAAGTATCGCTTATTAATTTCGTTGAGAGAAGCATCTCCGATATATATGCATATTTTGATTATTATATCATACCAAATAATCTGAAAGTTTACTTGTGTCAGTCCTTTTGACGTCCAGTGTTGCTTTCGTGATAATCTCTGTAATATCTGTCTGTGGAAGAGTATCAAACTCTTTGTGCTGACGGGAAAACATCTTGGACAGAATTTCGGCATCCCGGCGACTTAAATTTGAATCAAAATATATCCACACATGCGTGATATTCCAGATTTCAATTTGCTTTCGCGCGTTAACTCTACGGTATAACTTTATGAATGTCAAACTTTAAACTCCGTTTTTTATGTTTCGCCCGATTTGATTGAATAATTATTGTGCCATAATGTTTATTTCATTTGAATCTATTTCATTGAAGTCAAAAGAGACAAGGAGCGGTACATCATTTTGGGCGCTACGGAGCAGTATTATTCATTGAATCATCATTAAATTTATGATAGATTTTGCCGGCTGTCTACCTGCAGAGACAATGTGCACCGCCGCGGCTCATTTGTCGTGTTTTTTAGTTCTTTGAAACATCTTTCTTCTCGACATTAAAGTGCCGGAAACGGGGGAGTGAGTACAGTAGGGTACAGTCATTACTCACTTGCATTGGTATCTGCTCCTTGGGAATGTAGAGCGCCTCCACCAGGTCAAAGTCGTGTCCGACGGGCTCTGTGTGAACCGTGTGGTGGGGGCCTGGCCTGCTGGCCGATTTGATGACGACGATGGACTGGCGACCAGCCGCCTTCTCCTCCTCGGACAGACGGCACAGCACCCAGAGCGAGTCCACGTGTGGAACGTAGTGCAGTGACGTGGGCTGGTCGTCCGTGTGGATGACCTGCTCGCAACAGAGATCGACCGGACGTTTGTATCGTAACTCTCGATTTGTGACATCGAGTATTATACACTGTACTAAGAATGCACGTCTATCGTTTATTCTCGTTTTCCTTGTTTTAGGAGATGCGGTCAAGTATGGTAAATTAATGGTGCTGGATTTTCTGTCCATGCCTTCAAATCGCCTGGACACTTGATTTGAGAATGACAACTGAAACCAGCATATCATAAACAAAACTTTATAATCCATTTCAGTCCATTTCATCCATGAGAAGTGTAAAGTGGAGATTTTTGTTCCTAGGTTTATCAATTTGGGTATAGAATTTGCTATGGAGCCCACCAATCTTGGCCATCACGGTTCAGACGTCGTGGAAACAACTTGCGAGGAAGACAACCTGACGAAGACATGACAAAGCATCCGCCAGAAAATCAAAACAAACATAGGCTACATGGCCTCCTACACTGACGTCCACAATTAAGATCAATCATGTTGCCTAACGTCCCCTCATCAACAACCAAGGCTAACCTATTAACCCTTATTTCCCTGAAGAAATCCTCCCTGCGCTGATGTGAAGGGGCTACGACTTTTATTTTTAATTCAATTCAATTCAATTCAATTCAATTCAATTCAAATCTTATTTCATTTTTCGAAAAGAACATATATAGACATTTCACTATATCATATATAATAAATGAGAATATCAAGGAACTATTTTGCTTTTTAAGCCAATCATGTGAATCTCACCTCGATGATCCTCTGGGCTCTGGCATCTAACACTATCACGCGGTTCTCGAAGGGCTGCGTCACGTAAATGTAGCGATCGTCCACGCTCACCGCGTCTGACCATACGCACTTGCGAGTTTCCGTTTCCGGGTCAATGTTGCACAGCGTCTGTGTGGTGTCGGGCAAGGAACTGGCGCCGGTTAGGGCGAGCCTGAAGCCGCAGGTGTCGGGTTCGAAGGTCTGGATGCCATCCCGATGGAACAGGTAGAAGACGTGCAACGGGCCAGGAGAAAGAGCTGAGGAAGACAGTTCATGATGATGTAAGTCAACTTAGTCAGAAATGACTCCTGTGCTTCGATACACAGCGTGTCTAACTTACAACCATTTATAATTCCCCAATGGGCCCCGATGTATTTTAAAAATTGAGATCAAACATTAGTCAGAAAATCAAACATAAGTCTTTGAATACTTATTTCTGATGGCTGATACCTGACTTATGTCTGATTTTCTCATCTGTATTTGATCGCATCTATTTCTGCAACAGGCCCACAGCATAATCACGCCATTTCATAATTCTGATTTAAAGTACTTGATATCAATATTAATACCAATTAACTAAATATAGCGTAATTCAATGATAATAGTTCAGTCGATCTAAGTCAATTCATTCTTCATTCATATTCCTAAAGCTGTATCACTAAGCAATAATACAGCGTATTCTATGAATTATGAACGTATTGTCGAAGGTCACTACTTGCAATTTAGCAAAATGATTTTAAACATCAAAGGCGTCTCCTTACGATGGTCCTCTTCTTGGATGAATACAGACGCGCTCTCGCTTCTCTCCGCCACTGGGTTGGTCGCCTTACACGCGTACTCGCCGGTGTCACGGTACGAGATGTTCTGGACCACGACGCTGCTGTTTTTACCTGCCATAAGAAACAAAGATATAATGCAAATATTGTAGATTATTTGGGTACACAGCACTTTGCTTTCGCGGGGATCTGTCCATGATTAAGTATGTCATTACGATCGCCAACATAACGTTGTTTTGAAGAAGAAAAGTACCGCGCACGAAAGATACCGATGAACAAGACCAGGGCCAAACTGGACTACGATTTACCATGAACACTATATAATAATGCCTACCGTGCATGGTTATCCTATCTCCCTCAGATAGGGGAACGTTGTTCCTAGTCCAAGTCTTCTGCGGGGTCGGTATTCCTTCGGCGTGGCATTGGACTCGAGCCCTGCTGCCTTCTGTTCGCAGCTGGTTTCGTGGACACACGCTGACAGTCGGCGGAACTGTCAGGGAATGTTAATCATAAAAACAATGCATCATGGAATTAATTACTATTCATCAATCAATGGGATCTCTGAAATGTCAATAAAAAAATAAGTAGACATTAGGCACCTATGTAAACCTACTTTGTGGATTTGAGATCATGATGCAAAGTGCGACGAAGGTTGCATGAAAAACTGTTTTATGTTGTTTGTATAAACAGAAATGACCAACGCGCCGATTAATTCCTGAGTTTAGACGACTGTATGCTAGGTAGAGTGAACTAAGAACATTATAGTCCTGAAATGATAACATAATAAACTAAATGGCAATCCTAAAATGCAACTTCAACCCATAAACTGGACAAGGATTTACCTCTCCAGGTTAAAAAAACTGGTGTACTCATATTTCCTTTCTCGTATATGACGGACAATGCAGCAAAGAGCAGACGGTACTCTTAAGTAGCTTCTTTAAGCAAATGTGTGGCGGGAAAACCTTGCTGTTAATAAGGTTGCAGCACTACGTACGAATTAACATCACTAACACTTCGCTTTTCACAACTACGGGTGCATAGTCGGAGCAGAAATCTGACTAGTTTTGCTCACAAAATGAATGCCACCTAACTTCGACGAAACACAATTGACATTTCTCGACAAAAAGGAATTTCATTGCATTGTGTTGTTTGAATGGCGAAGAACTACGTTATCACATTGCGTTTGATTCCTCAGTTACCTTGCACTTGGAGAACATGTGACTGTTTGACCTCTTCATATCCCTCCGCATAGCAAGAATAAGTTCCGGCGTGCATCAGAGTAATATCCGTCAGGTAGAGCGACGTGTCACCGGTGTAAAGCTGTGGAATGGGGAAAGACGAGTTAGTACATTTTGTTTGTTTGTTTGTTTGTTTGTTTGTTTGTTTGTTTGTTTGTTTGTTTGTTTGTTTGTTTGTTGTTGTGTTTTCGTTCATCTCGAAATGAGCAAAATAGAAATTCCAAAAAAAGTTGCATTTCCTTGATGTCTACATGTAGTCAATTTCTTGCGCACATAATTTCGGGCATTATTCTCTGTCCGTAAACTTATAAACACTCATGGTAGGTTACAAGAGGAATATTAGGCTGGAGTATCATGAGATATCTCATTGCACTAAGATTCTCCCTTTCTCTTCCAATATCTTCATGTATAACATCCTGTTGTATACAAAACGTAGACATGCCAAATCAATGACAAAATGGTGGTCTCTTGAAATAAAATAAAACGGATCGCGTTTGTCTTTACCCCGATCCCCGTATAGTCTTGGAGTTCGGTGAGGGGGACGTTGTTGCGAGTCCATCGAATCTCCAGGCGGTGGTCCGAGGAGAGCTCGCAGGGTAGGGCGATGTTATCCCCGACTGTAGTCACTGTTACCCGCTGTGCAATATTACCGGACAGCGATACGGCCTTAATGTCTGAAAAGGAGAGAAAATTTGATGGAGAGATGATGATGTACTGCGTGGATCAGAGGATAAAGGGCATGTCTCAAGTATCACGGAGGTTTTTTTATTTGTGAATATTTCGACCGTTTCACCAATCAACTGATAATATCTAGATTTATCGTTTGATTGAAGTGTTTTGATGGTTTCTTTCATTACTTTGTCAAACCCGGACAATTATTTTGTTCTCTTTTACTTAGACAATTGTCATCAAATGGCATCAAACACTCTCTTGTTTGGTCTTCCATCAAGACGTAAGGAGGCGTTCGTTCCCTGTGATCAAAACTACTAGTGAAATATTTGTTATTTCATAACAACAAGAATATTTGATAGTCTAATCCATATTGTGGATGGACAACATATTTCAGTGTTGGTGTTACTGCCGCCAGATTCGCCAAACTTCAGAGAAGTCCTTTACTATGTTCATTGCATAAATTTTATTCGATATAAGAGCTTAGTCATCATTTACTGCAGTACGCCTGTGCAACATTTGGCCAAAGAAACATCTGAGAGTGCTGAATATTTCCAGTGAACGTTTGGATGCTAGTTTGTGTTCTCTGTAGGAGTACATAATAATCAACGTATGATTGTAATTTCATTACCCGTGGGTTTTTCTTTTTTAAAAGTTCACATTGATTAAATCAAAGTTAGAAAGATGCGCCACTGACTTGTACGTAACCATTGAGTGGTTCTTAGAATACAACGTATATAATGAAGAAAGTACAGTTTAGTGAAGATTTCATATTGGGTTCTTACTGAATTCCCGGTAGAGTTCCAATCCGCTTAGCTTGTCGTCACCGTTTACGTCCCCATCGTCGAGCACGTTTAGGAAGGAGCAGCTCGGCAGGAGATCGGCCACGCGATCGAGTGACATGCCGGACTCCATTTCTTCGCGGGAGATGGCGTCGTCGCCGTCGGTATCGTAGTGGTTGAGGATGAGGCTCACGATGTACTTCTTGTTTACTGCCAAAGCGAATCAAGGAGAGAGCGTCCCTCAAAATAACAAACAAAACAACAACAACAACAATAATTACCGAACCTTACCCTTTGTATGGAAAGCCAAAGGGTAATGAAGTCGACGATAATCTTTAATGAACGATACGATCATTTAGTTAAATCGCTGTCGAGTGAATCATTGTGCTTGAGTGAACACAGTGGTGTCAATGATGTTGATATTTCATAGGAGTGATATTAACAATGATCTTTAGTCATAGGTAGTGGTAATGTTCTCAATTTTGATACTGTCAACGGAATAACATTTCATTATTCATAAGAAAAAATATGATATTCTTGGCGGTGATGAACATGTACATAGAAATTGCATCAACAGTTTAATGATTTCTTGTTGTTGTATTTTTGTTTTATCTTGTAGGTGTCATAACTTGACTCCATGACTTTTGGGCACTATAACGATACCATAGCACCAGCCCCCTCACGAATGGGACAATCCGTTCAAGGGAATAACTGGAATGGACAACAATTCTCTTTCTCTTATCATATTGCTTCATGAGAATCCGCCTGTTTTGTTAATCGGTATTGTCCCTCACTTTTTTTTTCATAACTTGAACATGCGACGACAGAATTCAGATCGTCAAATCAAAACTGTATTAACTATAATGCCCTAGTCACATATAAACACGGATGTTCAAGGATCTACACGGTGATCCGGGGACGTCCGGGGAGATCCGGGGAGATCCGGGATTTTGGTATGACTGTACACACGGACAAACACGGCATCTACACGGATCAACACGGCAGCTACACGGCAGCCACACGGACCACCCCGGATTGCTTTGCCAACACGGCAATCCCCAGATGACGCCGGATGTTTTTGACCTCCAAAAGTTGCCGTGTTGGCCTCCCGGCGCCAACACGGATCTCTCCCCGGATCAGATCCGGGGCGGTCCGGGGTGATCCGGGATGTCTATGTGACTGGGGCATTAGAATGCGACTTGTAATCAGCGTAGGAAGGTATAGTTTGAGCAATTAGTGCCACCTGGAAACTGGAATATTATGAGCTGGTTATTTTATAATTATTATGCGCTTCATGACCTATGCATTAAAGCAGACAGTGCTTCAATAAGCTCTCTCTTTCTGTCAATATTTACCCAAGATGCAATGGTTGATAGCTGTGCAAACTCACAGAGTGCAAGAATTAGGTTCCCTGACCTACTGTGCGATCAAGCAGTTCTCTGGGATAGCCCAAGTCTTTCCATTCGGTATGTCTTAGTGACATTAATTTCAATGTACATTGTTGGAAAAGCTTGTTTGCAGAAGAAACCCCAGACTTTAATAATAGACAGATAATAAAACAGTCAAAACCGTCAATTACGACTATAAATATTTACATACCATTGTTTCCTTTCATATCTTTCCTCTGAGATGTGCACAACAGTCGTACAGTGCATCATTATGAGTTTTAACTATTGTCAGTTGTGTGTCATAAAGGCACCTAACAAAAACAAGGGAAAGACCCCCTCACCCTCCCCCCTCACCCTCCCCCTCCCCCCCCCCCCCCTCCCCCGAGGATTTCAAGGACTCCCCTCTGGTGAAAGAAAGACTCCTGCAAAGCACCCCTCAAATAAAGAGAGGTAACATTTCTCTGTCTGTCCAGCGGGTTAATCGTTGAGCGAACTGAAAGTATTGCGACGGGCGGATTACGTGGGTGGATAAAGCGTGTCGCTGTAGAAAGCGCTGTCATTCCCCAAGGGGAATTTCGCCAGCCGTATCGTTGTGACAGTTATCAAGATTAGTGTCTAGAATATGACTATCCGGTACAAAAGCGCGCGGTTGCCAATCCTACAAAAAACACAACAAAACATCTCGCGGTGGAAATTCTTGCATTGTTTGTTCATCTCTGGCGGGGGATATCTATATTCTTCCAAACATCCGATGTATATTTTAGACAGTTTGTTTGTATGATGTCAGTCTTTCTCCCTGTTCATTTCTCCTTTTTTTATCATTTCAAAGGTAAAAGCCAACGTAGACAGCGAATTATTGTTGACCTGTCGGTGGTGTAGACATAATATTAAAAGGGGAAGGCTAGTAACTGATCAGTGGGAATCAGTGGAAATGCTGGAAGATGATTGTTCCAATCCTTATGGGATTCATTCAAGAGTTCATTGTATATGTATCGTTGTGTGAAAATGATTTGCTTCAGAACGGTCTCATATTCAAGTAATGTGCAGATTAATGCTCCGTCACTGACCAGGGACGCTAACC
Source organism: Diadema antillarum (assembly GCF_040938485.1). Lineage (NCBI taxonomy): Eukaryota > Metazoa > Echinodermata > Echinoidea > Diadematoida > Diadematidae > Diadema > Diadema antillarum. The sequence goes on from NW_027270944.1 coordinate 826,478, forward strand.
TGGAAGCATTAAACTGCACATTACTTGAATATGAGACCATTCTGAAGCAAATAATTTTCACACAACAATAGATATACAATGAACTCTTGAATGAATCCCATAAGGATTGGAACAATCATCTCCCAGCATTTCCACTGATTCCCACTGATCAGTTACTCGCCTTCCCCTTAGTGTATAATATCCCGTTAGGCGCACTCTCCACACTCAAACTTCATCAATTATAACGCTATTTTTTTTTATTTGTCTTTCTTACATTGCTATTCTTAGGTGTATGGTTTACTTCCTGGTTGTTGCTTTTTTTTGTGTGTGTGTGCATGCGTAAACTACATTATGTATTTGTGTTCGAATGAATTCACTGTTACAAGCCCCACAAAATTATCTAGCTACGTAACATTTTGAGCAAGGGAGAAGACGACGAAGAAGAAAAACACGAAGATGAAGAAGAAGAACAAGAAAACAAAATCTGCATTTCTTTTTTATTTCATTTTTGTTTCAATTTCATTCTTGTTTGTCGAAATACTCGTGACGCCCTCTCTCGATCACTTAGATTACATGGAGAGCTGACATTCCCCGCCAACGAGTCAATGCACCGAGCGTGTACCACACAATGAGGTCATGTTATATTTGAATCGAAACTCGATGCGGAGCTGGTTAAGTAAATGAAAGAAACCTTCAAAACGTATGCAAATTTACAGAAAAAAAATATGAATAGTGAGTGCGATTCATCGTTCAAGTCATGTAGTAAATCATCTTCTCAGATGGCATATTCACAAATTCAGAAAATGTGAATTCCACTGGCATTTTTCTCACAAAATGATCTTGTGCGTTCCTCCTAACACGCACTCACTCTCTTTTTTCCGTCTCCTTAATGTTTCATTTGTTTCATCAGCAAAGAGAGGAAGAGATAGATAGATAGATAGATGGATTCATAGATAGATAAGAGAGAGAGTGAGGAATAAAAACATTTGTTCCTGTTATTATTGTTTTCCGGTTTGGGTACATTTCGAAGTCGACAATTTTCCATATTCCACTTCGCGTTGAGATAATGGAGGCAGCGTGCACGAGCACTCGAATCAATCATGCTGACATAACATTCGTGTGCTGGATCAATATCTACTGCTGATTACTTAGTCGATGTTTTCTGCCAGACACGAACCGGCATGGGTATACAGAGCAAGGCTTGTTTTTATGTCATTGAAATATAAATCATTTTAGAGGTCGCTAAAACATCACTTGTATAATATGCCCGCCCCCACGAAATATTGACCACCGCCCGAACATGGATGTCCTATTTACCTTGAAACCGACTTCTTTCTGTTTATTTTTTTCCTTCTTCGCAAGCTAAGTTTTGAGTATTCCCTCGTGTCGACATTCTCAATCCTTAGAGAGAGAACAGATAATGAACTTGTTTGATGATATACGATGGGTTGACCAGTAAATTGCGTAAATCGCAATTAAGACATAACAAATCTTTGCTGAGAGGCCGATATTGGACAGTATAATCTTTTTTCCCGCTCTCTACTTTGTACCTGAATCCTTTGATCCTTTTCCTGCTCTTCTTTTAATTCCAATCCGTCGTCATAATTTTGATTGCATGAGAGCTTAGTTTTCATGCTAGGGAACTGCTTTATCATTTTAAATCGAAACGTATTTTGACATTGCTAACGTTGTATAGGTTTCTGATGATGAAATGGGCAAATCTGTAATAGCTGACTCACCGCAAACATTAACTCTATTTAGTGTGAATTTTCGTGGAATCTGCTATATGAGCAAACCTACATCATGGTCCCCCAGGAAAACCGTGTAGTCCACTAGCTGTCCACAAAAACATGTGAGTAGTTTCGACCAAATCAAGCATCTTGTGAGTGTGAGAGTGTGTACTTGTGTGTTTTTCATTCATTTTTTTAAGTTTAAAATGTCAGAATTAGCTTGGTTATAAGACTGTTACATTATATGAACTTCTGGTGGACGTCAACATTATTCGTAATATTGTGAGACCCCAGTCCACATCTTCCCTACCCCCCCCCCCCCAACAAAAGTAACTCTGGTCAAAGCTGATTTCATTTAGGACAACGGTTTGGTGTTTGTTTGGTTTTTAATCTGAATGTCCCTCCCATGTTCTTCTTAGATACGATACAATAAACGATTTGACAATGAATCAAAATAACAATGTATATCACTCAACGGAAGACAGGCCACACGCAGAACGCATCATCTAGTCATCAGTGATGAAGAAGTGGAATGCACGCCAACATTATAAACACCAATTGCGCCTTTGAGGGCGCTCGAACAAACCCCGAGAAAGGTCGGAAGAGTAAGTTTCTTCTTTCACGGTAGCTTTGGAAGCCTCTGTATATAGATTTGCCAGTTCGGGGTTCCGTTTTGCTCTAATGTAAATTGTGGACCATTCTGGTCATCTGTTCTACGCAAATTCATCTTTTGTTTGAACATGGCTGATGAATTCCATAAATTGTTACGTCGGGCAAGCAAAATGCATCATGTCGCTTTGTAAACGAGTGAAGTGCCTGGCGAACTGAGAAAAATAAAAAAAGGTTATTTCGTATCCACGTGCACATGAACCAAGTCCGACTTTGCTAACTTATTATTTATTTACTTATTTATTTATTTATTCATTTGTTTATTTGTTTGCTTATTTATTTATTCATTTATTTGTTTATTTATTTATTCATTTATTTATTTGCTTATTTATTTATTCATTTATTTGTTTATTTATTAATTAATTTATCATTTATTTATTTATTTATTTGTTTATTCATTCATTCAATTAGTCAGTTAGTTAGTTAGTTAGTTAGTTAGTTAGTTGTGTTACTCATGACTTACGTGGTGGCAGATCTACATCTTCTGGGTTGTTGAATTGTTCCCTATAGTGGGCCACCAGGTCCTCCTTCAGCTGAGCGGTCTCTTCCGGGGTACAGATGAGACGCGTGGTCGGGGTCATTGAGGGGCTGGGTGCTGGAAACCATGGTAAAGACGACAACAACAAAAAATATATTATTTTTGTGCTCGTATGTCATCATTATGTCAATAAATTGACAGTCCCTAATGGGCCCACACATATCCGACTGGTGATAGAAACGTTTCTTCAATGTTATTACATTGGTGTCAATAATTTCTTTTTTTAAATCGATAAAAAGTGTCAGGTATACACTCGAGAAATTACGATTGCAGTTTTGAAAGAGAAAGGATGTAAGTTACACCGTTATCTCCTGATATTAAGTTCAATTCTTGACAGGGGAAGATTAATTCTGCCATTAAAAAAATCTTAATAAAAAGTGTGCGCCTTTTTTTTTTCTTCTTGTGTGCACGAACTTATTGGATATGTGTGTATTGCATAATATTATATGTGTATTATGACCGCATGTTTTGCTCGTCTCCTCGACAGGGGGCGTGGCAATCAATATGCACAACTACCACGTCTTTGTAAGATAGTAGCTCAGTGAGTTACATTGTCAATGATCTGTTTTGTGCAGTGTGGCACAGCTTCTTGTCTGGTTGTCTTGAATGATGAAAATGCAAGTGATAATGGTGGTCATAATAATATTCATTATGCTTATCATCATTATCATCATCATCATCATCACTATCATTATCATTGTTATGGTTGAAATTATTACCATTATCTAATATAGATATGGTAATATTGATTGAAACGCGACCCTGCAGTAACTGGTAATCCGCTTCACGAATAAAAATAAAGCGGTTTATGAATGCGGGGGAATTCCCAAATCCAGACCCCCTACAAAAGCAAATGAACGAACAAAACGACCACATACTCTCCGGCGTGGACGCGGTGGACGAGGCGGAGGTTGACGATGAGGCGGCGGTCTCGACATGCCCTTCGCAGCCGTTGTTGTGAACCACGATGCGTGTGCCGCTGAGGCAGGCCGCCCGATGGAGCTCGCAGTGGTTGTCGTAGATGACGCCGTCCGAGCCGCACACGGGTTTGTAGTGCGGCTTGCAGTACGGTCGGCAGATGCACTCGGCTGTGTTCGTGGTCTTGTTAACAAAGCATTCGCTTCCTTTGGGACACTCAACGCGGGAGCAGGCATCTGATCCGTATGGTGGAGGAAAACAGCAAAATCATATGAAGAAAAAATAAAGAGAAAAAATTAGGAGAGAAAGGTCACGAATGATTGCAAATGGAATTTGATGACAACACAAATCGGGTTTTAACAAAGGCATGAAACAAGCCTGATAAGATCTCGATTAGATCTGAACTTTGTATAGGATTTATTTCGAACGTTGCTCGAGTCCACGGCACTGTTCTTTTAGTGTACAATATTGCTCTGCAATATTGCTTAATTTGGACAAAATGAAAACGTTATGAATCGACGCTGGCATACCACGAAGAGAATGATAGAGCAAAATATCCGAAATGCTAGAGAAGTGGGCATTTCCAGGGTAATATCATTTTGCATTTAAGATTGTAGGCCCCCAAAAAGTAAAATGTCAAAAACATAGGTCATAATGTTTTTCGGAATACACTTAAGATACCAGTAAACTGCAAACTTTAACATGCCATACCTTACGTATTCGTATCCTTTTCCTTCTGTCGCTAGGGGATTTTCCAAGCAAATTTTGCTACAGATTTATCACCAGCTTTAAACGACGACAGCAGCAAACCAAGCAAATGATCGTCCAGAATAACCAGTATATAACTTAATGAATACACAACTACGTAACTAGTAGGTCAATAAGGAAATAACTCAATAATGAATTGATATCAACAAGATCTAGTTATTGCCTTGAAGGGGGATAGAACTTGGAGCTTTATATCTTGACGCAGCGGTATGTATATAAGAAAAAAACAGTGCAAACATGGCACTCTGCATGCTGTCATTTGAAGGGGTCAGAGAAATTATTACTATACCTTGGGTCTTCGATGAAATGACATCATGAGACACGATTTTTGTATGATCTCATTCGATTTATTTTTTATGTTGAATCTTTGGATGGATTTTTGTTTAATAGTAATGGCTGTTTGTCAATTGCATTGCTAGTACATGTCGTTATATCACAACAGTAAATGTTAATGTGTGCGAATGGTTCGAATGCAATTTTCCTTAAGATATACGAGCATTCCCATATGAACATTTGGGATGCCCGTTCGTGGAATGCTGACGTGAACACAAAGAGATCCGAGCCACGACAAACAGCACGCTCGTTGAGATAACGTTCCTCATGTAAACAAGCAAAAACAAAACGATAAAAACAAGACTTTAATTTGCCCACGACAATGTTGCCTACGTCATCATAAGAGGTCAGAGTTGACAATTCCCATTTCAGTGTTTCTGAAGAAGTATCACCAGACCGCTTCAAAATATAGATACAACCGCAATGAGAACACTCAGGGAGGAACGTTTATATATTTCTATCCGTGCAAACTCCGGATTCTAAACTGCCAGCGTCCCGGATTACATCGAATCCCCGGAATGACAACGATAAAATTCAGCCATTTAAACGTCACCTGCAATTAGGGCTAAATGATCGTACGTGAATAAGTGAGTTGAGAGGTACATCTCAGAATGCAAGGAATGACATAAATCTTTGTCAGTTGCATTCGTTGTTGTTTTTCTCTTTTTTTTTCTTAAATTTGGTTGCGATTTTCGGTTTATTGATTGATTGGTTTACATTATGAGACAGACAGAGTCGGACAGTTTGAGGATAAAATGGACCGTGATTTGACGGGATGTATATTCGGCCGAACCATCTGCATGTTATTTACAGCGAATTAGGAGTTTTCCTCCCCTATCCCTTCCCACGCAGCATTTATTGGTCCCCTTTCTCGCTGTAGCTTCTTAGAGGACAACTCATTGAAATAAAATATATCCCCATAATCATTCGAAACATAGGCCTACCTATATACTATAGTAGCATGCAACATTATCGTACACCAAAACTTGAACATGGATTTCCTAAGACTTCGAGGAATTTTTCTTTCTTCCTTTGTTTTGTATAATTACATCAAGATCAAAACGGAAACCTTACTACTATGGGAATTTAATACCAAAGATATACACCAAAGTTCTACACCTACATATACTCCTTTAAAAGGAGATTGAAGTTTTTTCTTTTGCAATCCTATAATGACGACCCCCAGAATCAGATTAGTTCATAGGCTTATTTTGTTACCCGCCAGCAAAATCTTTATTCCCGTTCTTTTTATTAGATAAGATCTTCTTTAACTTATACCTCGCAGTTGAAGGGTTTGTTGTATATTCTTCTTTTCTTCTTCTTCTCTTTCTTCCTCAAACCTCCGAGGATCGTTGTCTCTGTTGCGTATTCCTGTCTATTTTGTTACCTCTTCGTCGCGCTATAGTCTTGTTTCATGTCGTGTCGTCAAGTCAGTTTTCTTCCCTATAAGTAGTCTTGTTGCTGTCCCAGTCTTGTCTCATGCTCATTATTTTCTTTGTTATTGTTTTGTGTGTAAATGTTTGTCCGTCTGTCTCTTAGTGGGCTGCTAAACTTTTTATGCTAAACTTTTCGTGCTGCTTTGTTGCTATATTCAGTCAAATTTTGCATCGAGTTTTTAATACGAGAGGGGCCCACACTCTACAAGCATTGTCTTTTTAGTGGGTCCCTCCGTTTTTTCACACAGTGCATATTGACAATTCTTTCATTTTCGTTACCTCTGCAACAATTACAATGTATTGATACTGTTAGTTTTTCCCATTATTGTTGTTTTCTTTGTACGAATTTACATGCATTGTTTCTGTCACTCAAGAAAGTGAGATTTATGTTTATATTACTTTATTGTGGAAAAACGAATAAATTCGAACTTGAACTTGAACTTGAACCTGAAAGAAATAAAACAATGTACGACATAACGTCAAAACACGCCTGCCCCTCCTATTTGATAAACTGATAACAGTTTTCAGTTCTATAGGCTCACAACGGGATATTTCAAGACGATCCCTGTACAGTATACGATACCGATCGCTTGAGGTGTAAAATTGTACGATCAACTTTATTAATTTTATGTTAGAGGAAAAAATGATGCGTGCGGCAAGGATGTTTACACGGTAAGTTAAAGACCACATTCTTGGACGTAATCAGAGGGCTCGTTCTCAGCCATAATTGGACGCTGATGGTAAAAAGCTGTCAACCCCAGCCCAGTCCCACATTATTCAGAGCGTGTTGATGCTCACTTGACCTTTCCTTGTCCAAGATCGCTCATCATCTACGTTGGCAAATCGATGACTGGTTGATTAAAGCCTCCCCGCCCGACTGTTAAATTGCAGCACGTCACTGAGCTGAACATTCTAGCGCTTGATTCAATTAGGTTAAAGTACTATACACTATGACTCCATAATGATACCGTTTATTCATACAAAAAAACGTCGACAACATTTCATAAAGATTATAAGTTCATGTATATTAATACTGAAATTACATGCCTCAACACTTCGACAGAAAGCTGACACTAACACTAATAAGTATTTACTCTAAATTGTCTTTCAGGCTAAATCTTTATACCTATCAGGTAATACGACACAAATCTCTTGGTTCCCCTCCAACTGTCAAAAGGTTATCTGAAAAAAAAAAGGAATATTCTCTCCCATCTTCTCTGATCAGGTTTTGGGAAGCCCGAAGTAACATGGGAAAAAGCAAGATTGCAAATTTATGCTAAATGTAAATCGCCCGCAAACGGGCATCACATTATTGATACAATTATCACATCGAATCATCTATAGAAACAATATTACCATCAGTTGGTACAAGATAATATGTTCCGCATCCACATACCACCAAAGATCTTCAATGATTCCTAGCTCAGTCCACCCCCCCGTTCCCCACCCTCAGACTTTCTTCTTTCCTCCCCCCCCCCCTCTTCAAACACACAATCTCTGCAAAGTAATAGCAAAATGTAACATATTCAAGAGGCAGTTGCCTGATCGCCTACAAGATCTACAAGACACAGCATCGTGAACGAGGCAGTTGTCAAAACACAGAGGTTTCATTTTGTCATTTAGCGCGCCATACAGCGCGGAATTTCTGCACCTTATTGACTCGTGCATGGCATAACACCCAGACATAAGATGAAAAAAGAAAAAGGAGAAAAAAATAGAAGAAAAAAAAAAGGTAAGCTTGCAATAGCAAGGAACGTGGACGTCGTGTAGAATACTACCATGAAGTGTTGGCGTTGTCTATTTCTCTTATACATTGCATGGCTGATAGAATCTGACAAAACTCATGTTGTTTTACATCACTATCCGTGATTAAGAGACGAAACTAAATCTCTCTAAGGTATACACATAATACACGATGCATTATTATCATGTTTATCCGACACGTTTTATGATTTTTTGAGTGCGCAAAATATCGATGTTAGCATTAATGGCTTTAAAGGGCTTCAAGGAGATGGCAATAAATTGTAACACATCTTTTCAAGGATTGCCAACAATTTCCAACAAAGTAAACATTACTGCAGAAGGCTTACTTACGCCCTAATTCAGTCATAATCTTGATTTTTCAGAAACTAGTTTTCCTATATACAATATTGTGCAATGCAGTACCGTTACTGGAAATACAAATGTGTATAAGGGGTGCAGACAACAACAACAACGGTGACCCTTTTCCGTTTGGTCATTTTCTCGAGTACAACGTCATTCCGCTAAACAGAAATGCACTCAGAGTGCATCCACCATCCGAGCTCAAACGGAAGCATGCCGCCACTACCCCTTTGCATTCAACTCCGTCCGTCCCGAGGCCCACACTCGTCCGATCATTACATGAATTTCAATTTCCCGGCATGTCTGCGGGGGCAATGCCAGCTCAGAAGCGGCAAGAAAAGATGAAGAAAGAGAGGAAGAGGACGAAGGAAGGCAGGATCGATTTTTGTCTCCATGGCAACGGGTTAACTTCTGGGATCGAGAACACTTGAGGGTGATGCCTAGAACGCTTGCCATGCATATTTATCAATTAGGTGATAGCTATCGGCACTCTTGTATATTCCCTTCCTCTATATCGCCCATATCCTTCCCGTGCCCCAATTCGATGTTATCGCCACACGCGAGGGCATGCAGGGGAGCGCAAGTTTGTTTCTGGTGGTAAATGTTGTTGTTTTTTGGATGGGGGAGGATCTAGGGGAAGCGTGGGGGAGGGCAAGCTAAAAGTTATTGATATTCGACAGTAGAGAACATAATGATGTGCGTTTTGCATCATAATGCCGTATATAATATTGTGATATTATGCAATATGACCTTAAGATCATCTGCACTTTGTCATGAAAGGTCGCGATGAATAAAGAGAGTGGATGTAAGGAACGTCAACACTTTCATTTAAACTGGAAAGGGCAATGCAGGAGTTGCTTTTATTTTTTTAGAGAGAAGATGGAAAATAGAGCAAGCTCTGTGTTAGGAAAGTGCCACGCACCACACAAAATGAACACATAAAAGAAAAATCCATAACCACCTTGGCTTCTTTTGATGGGAGTGTGTCTTTATATTTCACGTTTCTGATCGTGTGTATTTTGTTGCGTCAAGAGAGCTTCGTCTGCATGCTTCATACAATAAGCCAGTTCAGGGCTCCACTTTGCGCATGAGCAGAAAAGGGTCATTAATTTTGTACCAACCAACAGGGCGTGTTGGTTTGTAAATTCACAGAGATGAGCATCTGTTTATGCAATGATTATTCAAGTAATCTTTATAAATGGTGCTTGCCACCACATCCACCTGACAGCAAAGGTGGTATTTGGCAATGTCAATAGAAAAATGTTACTACATTATAATCTAAACGTCGACTTTCTCTGTCCGTTGTCTGTCCTTAAGGATGTTAAGGATATCTGTCATTCACAAACTCACCGACAGCTGGGAAGACGTCGTTCACGTGCCATGAATCTTGAGCCTTTTTCTGTCAAAGAGATAAGAGAAATAAATATTTGTAAGCCTGAGGTTAATGGATGCAGTTAAGAAGATATTCTCTTTTCATTCTGTGTCATTGTGATTGTCATTGCAAACGATATACTTTTAGAAAAATCATAATTATTGTGTTCTATAGGCTTTGTTTAGCATACTATTGTTTGGTAATGGCAGATATTTACGTGTACTTTAATGAAATGACAATGGTATATTACTTTGAATAAGGTGATTGGTGAAATTTGCGAGACAATTTTGTGATAATTTGGAATGTCACAACGCACTATCATCAAATGGTCGCTATTTTGTCCAAAAAAAATGCTCGTTGAGAAAGTTTACAACTATGAACGGGCAAAAAAAACCATCCAACTACAATTTACCATTCTGAATCTTTTGTTGACATTCATGGGAAATGGATACTGTTATCCCGAAATGGGGGAGGGTAGGTTGGGGATAGGGGCATTGCATGGGTCAGACAATTAACCGGGAGATTGAAATACGCACAACATATTGGTCATACTATTCATTGCCATAATCATGCCTGATATACAACGGATGTCGTTAGTATTCATGAAAATCTTATGAACTCATTCGCGGGAACATGTATCAAACAAGTGCACACACTCGCGAGTCTTGAACACGTTGATTGGCAAACACTATCTATTTACACTCCACTTTGCCCGAAAATCGATGGTTCCACTTACAAAAAATTAAGCCAAACAAAACAAAAAACAAAACCCGAATCACGAAAACAGTGTTTTTTCATCGAAGGTAAACGTCTTCGAAATCAGTCGATATGCATTAGATTGAAATAAATCATTTTCCCCGTCCCACTGCCTGCATGCTGAACAAATCGCGTTAAACGGATTAGATGAGCAAAAAATACCGTCACAAAATTAATTCACTTAATGTCACATTGTCTGGGCTGGCGCCTTCAAGCTAAACTTTCACTTATAGGCTTGCCATAAATTCCGTGAAGCAATTCAACAAGATTGGAATGATGTGTGTGTGTGTGGGGGGGGGGGGGGAGGAGGGTGGAGGGGTGGAGGACTGGGAAGCGCAGAGAATGTCGACGAGAGAGAGAGAGAGAATCGCCCAATGCACCGACTGTTTTCAGAGTGCTTTGTCAAGATAAATCGAAAAAACAGCCGGAACATTATACACGCATGCATGTGAAACATCCGTTGGGTAAATGACAATGAAACGTTTGTCTGAGTTTGAGCGTGCGTGTGTGTGTGTGTGTGTGTGTGTGTGTGCGTGTTTGGGAGGAGGTTGGTTCTGTTTTTAAACAAAAAGAAAAGCGAAACGGAAACGAAAATAAAGAAATCTTTTCATTTCATTTTATCTCATCTCATCTCTTTCGTTTCATGTCCTCTGCAACTGCAAATAAAGACTTGATATACGTACATAAGGACACAAAAACATAAATTACAAAAGATACAAAAGATACTATGAATCAAAATGGAATAAATGTTATGTCTTTTATGATAAATACAAAATCAAAACTGATTTTGATTTGACTTATATCGGTCTTCCACAACCTAATGGTACCTTACGTTCCTTTTCAAAATATCAACATTATCGACACACCTTCCATTTGCCTTCACTCTAACGGAGTCACTCTCTTTATATTTTCAGTTCAACTTAGTTCATTGGCGGAAGGCATTAAAGGGAGCGCCGACATTGAAAAAAGAACAGAATCGCAGTGTACAATGTGAAGTGTCACAAAGCAAAACTGTGTGTTTGGATACCCAAATGAAACATGTAAAACAAATTCCCAACATGAACGATATCATAAAAAGACTATTTAAAGTTACAACACCACAGAGACAGAGATGTGAGGCAATTCGAGGTAGAAAAAAAAAGAAACACTTTCTGCTGCCACTAACTTCGTTTTGGGTTCGCTTTAAATCTTTTATAATATTTCATGAACGATATATTTTATGAAATATAATAACATATAAAAAAAACTATCTCTTGCCTTACGAAGGTTAAGGAATATCTCTTACAGATCGGGCAGCACAAAACCACACAATTTTGCCCGCCATTATTTTCCCGCCATTAGTAAAGTTAACACGTGACCACTCCCGAGACCGCTCAGGCAGCTGGAGAAACCGAGATGTGGCGCTAATGGCATCTGGAAATGGGCGCTATGAAAGAGGAATAATTTTGCTGTAATTGGCAATTATCAACCTCCTCATCCCAGGGATTGAAATGCACCACAAATAGCTGTTTGGAATGATATTGACTTTGAAGCAGGTGCAATGGTAAATTATCCCTAGTAGATTGCATTTCTGTCTTAGGGAGGGGGTGGGGAGGGACGGAAGGGGTAATGTCTTGGTGCCGATGTGTTTTTACTGCATGTGGAAGCCAACTGCTTTGTCAGGCTAGGTATCGGTAGATATATCTCATTCAGCACGCCCTTATCCTTATGAAGCTTGTGACGATGTTTCGAGATGAATCTTCTACTATACAAATGCATGAAATTTTTCATTCATCTTTGCTTGATGAAATCGGGGAGATCGAATTTTGTAGGGCGTACCATTAAGTACCGTTAACAATCAAGATGTTAACTTTCTCTGTTTGTCATAACAGAAAGAAAGAATGAGATTAAGGTGTGGGAGAATGAGCAAAGAATACATTAATAAACCCACAGATAGTTATACGGAAATCGTTCCTTGAACTGCTGTGGATTGAGACGTTGATTTTACAAGAATATCGATCCAGATAAAGCAAAGAAAGCGGATCATAATCATATTCATCATGCGCATTGGTCATTAAAGCTTATATCAATCGAGCGCAATAATTGCATGACGATAACGAAATTGAAGGGTATATGAATAGATCTATGCTTCTGTTGCCCAAGTTCCGTTTTTAATATGTCCACATCTTCGAAAGATAACAAAGTGGGCGCATTACGATACGGGCTAAATGTGACGTCATGTCATGTGAGGCTGCTTACGGCATCGACACATTCTTGCACAGAGCTACGCGCGCACGAAATTAGAGTACATCTTTCTGATTATTCATAATACCGAACTTTGACACGAAACTTGAGTGGTAATCTTATGAATTAAGACAGTGTACTCTCATAAAGAGGATTCGATTTCATTCCAATTTTTTTTTCATTTGCGCAGTCATCAAATCAATGCGCAAACATTACTTACGAAATTAAACAAAATGCTCTAGTCTCTGATTATAAGATTAGAGAACGAGCTGCGATGCACATCGATATCTTGTACATCGAGGGTAAGTCAAGGCTAACTTGAATCCCCGAGGTCTGAAATTAGATGATAATCTAACCTTGGCACATTGCTCTATCACGTCATAACTTATATATTAATCTAAGACAAGAGTGGACGGTATTGCAGAGGGTTACCACTTTTGACGTTTCCCGACAGATGATTCCATACCGACACTTTGTTCTTATAGATGATATCACCACATTCCAATGAAATATTCATATTCGCATATAACCACTATCACTACCGACATCTGAGCTCGTCTAGATTCAAGCAAAGTCCCGTACAAGGGCACACCTTAAAAATCTCTACGGGGGAACTGCTCCTGCTGCTCTCCTCCATATACTCTCCCCCCCCCCCCCCCCCCCCGCCCCATCCCCTGTTGCATTCTGTCCCAGTATCTATCTAGTCATCACCTTTCTTTCTTTCTTTTTTTCCATACGGCAGGGATCAGTCTGGAGAATGCCCTGATATACTGAAACCTGGTTATTCATACGCTGACCGAGACGGAAGGTCGCGCGGGTATAGAATCACGGCGGTGCTTCCTTCCGCAGCGATGATGGGGGCAGTCTGGCCGTGACCCGCCGGTGCGATTATGCTCAAATTGATTCCGCATTAATGCTCGCGCTCTGCACTCGCTCCGTGTTGTGATGAATGTGTCATGGTATGAGTCAGACTGCTTCAAGCTTTATTCATCAACTCGTGGGAGTCAGACGTTTTCAATGCTGGTCATTCTTTAGCACTATCACCCCCCCCCCCCCCCCCTCCCCGTATACCTCTCTATGTAACTGATTGTCTGTCATTTCATTTACAGTAGTCTCTTCAGCTATCTATTTACCGCGAAAGAAAATACACAAAGTGTGTGCATGAATGTGTGCACCTGTGTTCGCACGGATGCAACTTATTCTATGCTCGCTTTTGGAAGGATAGATGGATGTATTTAGTGTGAATATATGTAGACACTTAGTCATCTATAAGCATGCATCCACATATCTTCTGAGGCTCTTTGTTGTTTGAGTGCTTATCTTTACCTATGGCGTATCAATTTCGTCTTTATTTTGTTTTCTCATAATAATTATGATGACAGTTGGTTTTTTCTCCATCTAAACTCTTCTGAAACATAATTATAGCATTAAATTTGAACCTATTCTGGGGTTTTTTAATCGCTATCCATGGCACATGGATTCATTGTTGTTGTTGTTGTTGGGTGTTTTTTTTTTACCGTCTCTTTTTTTTTTGTTATCTCGGATTGACTTTTGATCATGGACAGGCAGATCATTCTCACGTCGAATTAAAAAAGTTATAATTCTATCTCTCACGTCCCCGTAATGTATGTGATAGCACGATTTTCAATGCCCATCCCCCCCCCCCCTCCAGTTGATTACAGACAAACCCGAATTCTTCGGGAGAAAGAAATTCCCTGTAACATATACTGCGGTATACACCTTTTTATAATTCTATAATACGTAAAGCGTGCAGTTTCCAGTGTAAACAATGACGGAATTATTCTAACCTTCCACGAGGATTGTCCATTTTGCTGCAGTACCCTCGTCGTTTAATGTGATCCTATAGGAATGATAAAAGCAATGTCTTTTCAGTCAAGAACTAACTGTCAAACGTTTCGTTTCAAAGCTGCTTGAATTAATTGTCTTGGGTTCATATAACAATCATTCCAAGATGATATGCGTCATGGAATAAAAGGGAAAGCACATAAAGAGATTTTGGACAGAGCAAGAATATAATGTGATTAAGGCACCTACTTGTTGAACGATTATCATCTGTAGTGATTGACAATACAGGGGTTAGACCGTAAATCCTGGGTTGTGGAATTTAAAAATTAATTTTGTTTAAAGTGCATGTTTTGTTGTACCATTCTTAACCGCTCAACTCCACGTCACTACCTATAGTAAGCACTGGTTTTTGATTGGTTGGCTGCATCATGCATTGACACTCATTATAAAACCTCTGTTAACGTGACGTATGTCCATGCATTAATGAGGACTCCCAGTATCTGCGGAAAAACGGTTTAGCCTCTTTGCCGCTTTCAAGCTTCGTTTACAGGAGCTTTTGCAAAATCACACATGTGTAACTTTCTCCGCCTGTATAAAGTGCCGACTGCACAGCTGCCTCGAACGGAGGCTGGCGAATATTCATGCCTCGAATCCCTCACGAGGAGACAGATATCGACTTAGCACTCTCTAGGGCCCCGTTTTCAGGACCGAGCTATTTTCCGTGTCAAGAGGAGAAGATGGGGTGTCGAATTCGGAAGGGGCGAGCAGGGGAAGAGGACGATGTCGCTTTGTGGTCATGCGTCCTCTTGCGGAGGCTGGCAACGCCCTGAGAATGCGCTACGTAGGCCCATGCTTCTTTGCCATTCACAGAAAACCTGGCCAAATAACCTCCGTAATAACAAGTGATAATCGAGAAAAATATATACATATTCTTCCGATGTGAACGGAATTTGTGTTGAATGACATTAATTGACAACTTAGATTGGAAGAGCAAAACCAAAGAGGGTGAGATGATGCTAAAGTTATCCTGATTGTTATGAAATCAGGACATAAAAGAACAATGCAGTATGTGTGTGCAATATATAAATCATAAGAATATACATACTCCTTCGACTGGCAGTCATATCCAATACAATACTATATCGCTCTTGTTTGTTTGGCATTACAGCAAATTTTATGATAAGGACGCACTCTATAGCTGCCATGAAGGAAGAGAGTCTTAAAATGTTTCTCCTTTTTTTTTTGGCCCTTGACAGCGCAACTATGTTTAAAGTCACTTTGAGGCACACAGCGATACATTTTCATCGTAAGTATTGGCTTAGTGGTGATTATAGGCCTATTGTCTTTACGTCACGAGTCTGTTCTCGAAGAGACACTTTATATTGACCGTGATTTGTCCAGATACTAACAAGAGAACTTGCTGAAAGCTGTAGGTGAGCACGTATAAAATCCCTATTTTATAAAACGATTAGTATTTGAAAGGACGATGGCTAATGAAAGAAAGTTTTATATACGCCCCTCTACGACTTACTTAGAAGCAGTTTATTTCATAAAATACACTTCGTCCTAGACAGACCCGAGACATTCACGCCCATCTAGTAAGACAGGTAAATTGAACGGAAGTAATTTCAGTTCTGTGGCAGTTTATGTATAATGGGCGGGTGCTAACATGACGTGGATAGCTGTGTGCGGGCATTATGAATGATTGGAATACTCAAGTCACGACTCTATGGTGCATGACATAAACACATTCAAAGTACACTCGTAATCAGAAAATACGGCCGGTATTATTTTGTGGCGAGTTCTCAAATATACAGGGGAGAGTGGAGACTGATATGGTATTCCTCCATCTCTTCGGAAACAGAATTTTTGCTCTTAGTTAATTGAAGCGCTTGCTCTTGATTGAAAAGATTTTACTTGATTGACATGCACCTGCTGTTATCAGCATTCTGACTAGAAAGAGTGATACGCTACGTCAAAACCCCCGACGAGATACGTTCCTGTGTAACTGTGATAATCAGATTTCGGATCCATCTCTTTTGATTGATTTAGACCAGAGAGGATAATATTATCAGCATTCCCATTGCCGGAATCACATTTACCTAAATGAGATGGGGCGAAAGTTATCTGTACTCCCATTACCGCATCCTCTCAGCAGGTAACTATGGTTACCGAGGGAGGATGAAGGAGCTACTGCTTGGTCACATCAACTCAGCGAGAGAGAAAAAAACCTCAATATACATCTACGAACTTGTTGAACACACAGAGCGAAGTGTTAACGCAGCCTTTTCAATTCTTTAAAAAAAAAACTCATCCCCAAGACCCGCCCATCAGCTTGACAAACTTTTATTGTGGGAGCGTGTATCATGTGAAACAATATACATTAATGTCTTGCTCAAACCGTTCGAAAATAATAATGATGAAAACCTGGAAAATCGGTAGATGACGAAAAACATGTGTCAATACGAAATCTTTCAAAATCCTGCTGCATTATTTTTTTTTTACTGCAAGAGGTGGTATCCCGTGGTATCGATCACCATGTAAGCAAAAACGTGCCTACATTACCGTGGTGATAAATGAACTCGTAACAGTTTCATTTATTAATGAAACAAAATGTGTGTTTCAGAATATCAAGCAGTTAATATGTTATCGCCTGAATATTTCACGAGGTAGAAATGTGTCTTTCCTGCCATTTGCATGTAAAGATGATTTTTCCTAAACTATTTTCTAAGGGACAAAAGAGTGAAAGAAAGATAACAGTTTGTCGGTTTCTCTCTCCATTTTTGTTTGTACCTTCATCATTAAATTCATGGCTTTTGCTGCAAGAAGTCAATACTGGTATAAGTTGTTACCTTAGATATCCCTGCGTAATAATGAAATAAAGATGCGCACGAAAAGGGCTTGAATCGGACAGACGAACGTGAGAGTGAGTTGTGTGAATATATGCATAAAACACAATAACTTATTAGGTCTCTCTGGTATTATATCCATCCTTGAAAATCTACGAATACTGAATGAATGCCTGCTGGTACCGCAGGGTTGCACTGGTCGTACCAGTTGGCGGATGTCACGGTTAAGAGAATGCATGAGTCGCACAATGCGGGAAAAGTCAAGTCGTACATGGTGAAAACAACGAGGGGTCAAAATGCCTCCCCCCCCCCCTCCAAAAAAAAAGAGAAAAAAAAAGAGAAAAAAAAACCTCTTCCAGAAAAAAAGCCTCTTCTGACACGAAGTAATATTTGATCGTTGCTGATAGCAAACGGAGATGTTTGACACGGAATTAAATGTTTGCTCGCACACAGACGAACGAGCGCATAGAGGTGTGACATCGAGATAGGAGTCCTACACATTGTGTGCGCAGCTTAGGGGTCCAGTCGCCATGGTTTCAAATGACTTAGGGACTTAGGGGAAGAACGACTCACTGGTGACGACAAAGAATATAAACCGTCATCAATAGCAGAGTAGGAATTTCAGAAGATTTGCCATAGCAGGGTAGAAATAAATGTCAGAAGAGCTACCACAAAGTACTATATTCAAGAGTGGAAGTGAGCGTTCAACGTGTATTGGAAATCTAAAATGACTAAATCTCGATTTCCTGCCATGTCATGCGCGCATGATAGTAGGGCCTATGTTGAAAATGATGCTGGGGATTCAAAATAGCCGTTTATAGTGGAGGAGTGAAAAAAAGATCGACGGATATAGTACATGTACAAGAATAAGATACGCAGTGGAAGTTTTCACAATTTTGTCTATAGCAAGCAAACAATAATCAATAGGATTTTCGGCAGAAACGAAAGACGTACTAAAGGCAAATGCGTCGTAAGAATAATCGTACAAAAACGGAAACAGGTTTACTCATAGGCCTCTGTTTTCAACTCTACTAGCAGCAACTGCGCATTAATGGCTCTATTGGAGGGAAGGAACAGTGTTCATGTAGTACCGCTCTCGAGGTAGGGGCCTACATGTTACATTACAACTCCTTGATCACACCTTTAGTCTAATGTAGTGGCGCACAATCTCCCGAGGACAACCCTAATTTGATTCTCTGATTGATGCAACTCCCTTAGACACTGTTCGCGAAGCAAAGCCTTTGAAGGCGAGAGCCGATGCTGTAGTTTTAAAGGTATACGTCTCGGCGCCTATAATGCTATGCGGTTATATCCGTGGACTGTCACAGCGCGTGAGAGGCAGGTCGTGAGTGCTATAGACACCCGAGGTCACATACGACTCGCAATCACAGCACGAAGAAAAAGTTGAGAGAGAAACAGTACATGAAGTTTGTGTGCGCATCATGTGTGTGTGGTATGTGTGAGAGAGATAGATCGAAAGAGAGAGGGGGAGAATAGGGAGGGACTGTGGGAAGTGGGAAACAGAGAACCAGGTAGACAGAAAGGAGATAAAGATAGAAGAAAATGATAAATTGAATAAAATATGTCAATGGACAGATTGAGAGATAGGTAGTAACAATGCTCATTGATCATTACACTTTGATAGAACGAAACGTGCGTCCAATACATCGATGATATAACAAATTGTATGTCTGTTCCCTCTCATGAAAAGAACATTTTATAAAGTATGGTCAGTCAGTAAGTCATTTAGATGGATAGAGAGGTATACAGTGGTGAATTGATAGACAGATAGACCGATGTGGAGAGAGATGGGAGGGGGGGATGGAGTAAGGGAGAGATCAACGTGATTATATATCACGTGATTTCCCAGGATGCTCATTCCTTACAGAGTGGGCTGCTAACAGACCACACCTTTCTCTTGCAGGCCCCGTCCAATGTAGGCAAACGTTCTCGCAACCTTCCCCTCCTTTGCCTGAGCAAACAGGAGCATAATATTGGATCGGTTCGGTCCGTATTGATCGCCTCCTTTTAGCTAATTTCACATCAGAGGCTGATACGTCTTGGCGGTTGGGGTGCATCGAGTAGTCTACCATGTCAGACACATTGCGATAACATCAAGGATGTTCACGATTACGCTTAACCCCGCTATTACCATGCATTGAGCTCCTTGCTATTACTACTTGCAGCCTGGTTTATTTACAGTGATTCGGGCATTTGAAGATGTCGATCAGATCAGGGTTAGTGTATAATACTGATGATAATCTCATACCTTTCTACCGTGCTTCAACTGGATGACAAGTCAGATCAACCCATTTGCTATTATATTGTCATTGTCTGATTTGCTTCTTTACTTGTACCTGTGTTAATACATTCACTTATTCAATGTCGTTTAGAAAAAGAAACTATTGGTATAAAACCCTTACAATGACAAAAACGCATGAAAGCCAAACCTCATTATGCTCTCCAAACATTTTTACGTTTCATCTTGTCATAGCAATGATTTTCAGGGGAAAAAGTGACAGAAACTGTCTTTATTGTAACTTGCCTAGATTAATCGACGCAAGACCGCAGTCTGGCAAAGACAGACTAGGCAAGCAGCTGCGCGCCCCAGGAATAGCAGGGAACAAACTCGCATGGACGGCTTCGTGTATAGTGTTTCCCCAGAGGGCGTCTGCGTGGATCCCGAGGCACGGAACTTATACGGAGGGACGATCATTTTCAACTCTCGCTTTCTCGACCACCCGTTTATTGCTCAAAAATGAAATAAGTATTGGTGTTTTGGTTTCATTTCTTCCTATCGAACAAAATATAGGGAGGGTGGATGGATGCGGTTGACATTTTTTCATATAGTCATCTTGTTTCTCACAGTCGCGTGAAAACAACAATGATCAAATTTTCCACTGAAGACTGTATCACCAAGAATAATGCAAAATATAAAAGAGTATATACTGTTGCATGTCATTTGCTCCTGTGACAATAATTGCTCCCATGCAATATCTGCACGCTAAGCCAAACATAGATTCTACCCACGAACATAACCCTATAACCCCAATCCCAATCCTCACATTGTGAAGTCTAAATCCCGATCACAACCCTAACCCTAAGTCCTTGGAGAAAAGAAGACAGGAGCAATATCGCAGGTGCAAAATGTCGTGTCACCCAGTAGACACCCCCAAGGACTAACCTAAATGATTATCAAATGAGCCTTCTTATGCAATCACAATCACAGTCACAATATAGATACCTATGCAGGTGTTAATTGACCTTCAACTTGAAATCATTGTATGCCCATCGAAATGAAAACAGATTATTACAGGCCCAGCACTACTGCGTTTATGAAGAGATTGAAATGTCATCTTAATTAACCTTTATACACGTCTGATAATGACGGATTAATAACCAATTAATCTCTGCCTCAAAGGCATAATCTGGAGGACATCGCATCCGTACATCAGCTTCGAAGGACATAACTATCATAGTGATGCATTATTGTGTTGTCTTATCTATAGCGTGATTACAGTACACAGTGAGTTTTGTAGAGTGATTCAATAGCAAACCTCCATCACACACGCATGCAGGCACACAAATATGACTATACACAAGCATCTACACGAACGATTCACTGGGAATTTCCATGTCGTTCTTCTCTTTATCGACCTGTAGATGTCGTATAGGCGAACCTACGGAATTATATAGATGGATAGATAGATGGATAGATAGATAGATAGATAGATAGGTGGGTAGATAGATAGATAGATAGATAGATAGATAGATAGGTATATAGATAGATAGATAGATAGATAGATAGATAGGTAGGTATATAGATAGATAGATAGATAGATAGATAGATAGATAGATAGATAGATAGATAGAGATAGATAGATAGATAGATAGATGGATGGCTGGATGGATGGATAGATAGATAGATAGATAGATAGATAGAGATAGATAGATAGATAGATAGATAGATAGATAGATAGATAGATAGATAGAAAGATAGATAGACCGATAGACGGATAGATATAGATAGATAGATAAAAGATAGACAAATAGATATAGACAGATAGATGATAGATAGATAGACATACATATAGATAGATAGGACGATAGCCAGACAGACAGATAGATAGATAGATTGATGGATGGATAAATGCATACATAAATTCATATCAATTCTATCACAAGTATTATTTTGATAAATGTTATTGCATCTTTCATTCTCAAACGGCCGTAGAAAATATTATGTCTAAACGAGATAAGTGTATGTAAGCATAAAATATTTCCCTGATAGTGAGATGAATGCACAATATGTGGACGACCAAAAACAAACAAACAAACAAACAAACAAACAAACAACCCTTCTCCCCCCCTCCCCCATCCTCAAAAGAATATGTCAGAGCGATGCATCACCTCATCAGTTACCTATAGGGAAATAAGTCTGGTCGTCTATTATGGACTTGATTATACGACAACAATCCCGGGATTCATCAGTGTAATGGACACACGGGAATGGAGCCTGATGGCTTGATTATTGGCATTATAATTAGCGCTGAAATAGGACATGCAAATTACAGCTGGCCTGGCTAATAATCTGATGACCATTTTAGTGGGAGGCGGGAGTGACAGTGTAGCCTCTAAACCCAGTGCCCCGTATGATAAGTTGACTTGCTTTTTTTTTTTCTTTCTTCGTAGCACGTTGCTATCCGAGCGACACAACCTGCCAAGTAGGATGTTATTGGTAATTGATGATGAATGAATCTCCAAAGGAAAGTATAATCAATAGCAGTTACTGTTCTGCAGCCAGTTTTTAGTGTTGCTATATGCATTCGAACTGGACATTTTCTGGAATATCTTTCATGGCTTTGTTTTTCCCTTTACTGTCTTCCCGCATGTTGTCAGTCAAATTTTCAAAACATTTCCGTTGAGTTATCGTTTAATAATAATTTTTACATCCTGCGCTTTGCAGCATAACAACGTGTGAATTTCATTATTATTATCATACACTCCAAATGTTACTTAGTTGTTTTCTTCTTCATTCTTCTTCAACCCCTCCTGTATCACTCAGTCCCCTTCTCTCTCAACACTTCCCCCCTTTAATTCCCCCTCAATATTCTTCCCTTTCTCGCCAGCATTCACTATAGACAGTAACCGCTCTTTCTCCCTATACGCCTGAGACCCAAGTGTCGGTATTATTGATATAGTTTAATCATATGCGGGACACGTAATCTCATAAAACGCGCTGAGATCCCATGAAACTGTTTAAGTGGCCATCCGACTAAACAAAAATCCCTGCTTTAACCTGATGTGTAATGCGCACGCAGCGAAGTGTTGCGTGCGTGCTTATGTCCGTATAGAGTGAGGCGGACGAGCTTCTGGGGAGAGGTCTGCAATATACTTGTAGCTGATGTCCAGTACACAACCCTATGTCTTTCAAATTAAAGAAAATAATATGTTAAGAATCATAATATCAGTCGTTTCCTGTGGATTGATCAATTATCCAATTTTCACATAATTATGAACTTTTGAAATCACCCATAAAACTTTCGATTGCAAACATGAATTTTCGCCTCTGTAGAGAAAGACTAAAGTTGACGCGACGCCGTCCCTAATAAAAAACAACAACAACAAACGACAACAACAACAACTTGGGACAGCCCCTTCAAACACTTTTAAAGATATGGTGACAAGAGAATATTTATTGATAAGCTTTTTTTTTTGCCGACTCTTCTTGACACAACTTATCAACCTGTTTGCGTGTCCAATTCACAGCTCCGAAACAGACATCTACAGTTACATCATACTTACAAAGAGTCTACCGATATGCGAAGTCTATTCCTGAATCCAAACCCTCAAATTGCCACTATCTTCTTCTTCTTTTTTCCACATACGGTTGAATGGAAACATAATATGCGAAGGAAGCAAAAGATCGACCCTGTATAATAGCTTTGAATGAAGCTCAGCGCTAACTCGATTTACCGAACTGCGAAGAGGGTCACGGGCCCCATTCACACCGAATGCATCGACCCTCACCCGAAGGTCGGTCATCGGATAATGTCCTCGACCGATAGGTTGGATACGCCGTGGCATTCCAATGATGCATGACGGCGTTTCTCGCCCGACTGATCGTTAACATAGCACATTGAACACGCCCCTCGGCTTACACGCTCGATGTCTTGTTACATTGCAGGCCTATGTGCCGTTTCGAAGTGCTAGTTGTGAACGTCCACGCCTACCAGAATATGAGCCACAAATTAAGTTATTTAGCTCTTTAGGAAAAGCATTGTGTATTATCCATGATTGTCAGCGCGGTGATTACGTTTCGTAAAATTGCCAAAATGTGCAAGACATTAAATGGATAGTTTGGATTAATACAAATAACCATGGACATACACACATGGGCATGTATCGCTCGTTTATGATTCATGCACCTGTTTCTGTCAAAAGCGTCACAAAAACATGTCCAACATGCTTTCCTGCTCGGTGATCTTATCATCTTCAAAAACTACACACGCAGAAGACATTAACTCTCTTAAATCAAGAAAAATTCATGTGCAGTTGAAGTGTATATCGGGAAGTCATCTCCTGAGCAATTTCATTTGCGAAATGCATGCACTTGACAAGAGAAAGCGAATATTTCGGCAGGTCGATTGTGATTTGTAACCTGAATTCTCCCTTTTTAGAACATTGTTTTAAAGTAAACATGAACAATAACGGTGGACGACATGTATGTCTTACGATTAAGCAACGTGACGTGCCTGTCAACAAGATGGGTTTAGTGTCCACTACAGTAATTATCAATATTGTGACACAAAATTTGTCATGTTTTCAAGTTTCCTGCTCCCCAATATTGGTGATTAGTCAAAGGCATATTAGTCTGAAAAGGCACCTCAGTCAAATAACACCGAAATGGAGGAAACAGTTTTTTTTTTTTTTTGTCAATGAGGATGCAGGATCATTTCACAGCTGTCATTGTCCAAACGGTAACAGCTCGTTATTCCGAAGGTTCATTATTCCGAAGGCTCTCTATTCCTAAGATTCGTTATTCCGAAGGTTCATTGTTCTGAATTTCATTTTCGGATTGACCAATCTTCGGAATAACGAACCTTCGGAATAACGCCACAAATTTTCGGATTAACGAACCCTTTTTCATTTTCAGATTAACGAACCTCTAGGTATAGGGAATTTGCGTGTTTCGGATTAACGACCCTTCGGAATAATGAACCTTCGGAATAGCGAACCTTCGGAATAACGAACAGCACCCTGTCCGAACATCCGAATATGCTCATAAAGATGAACATGATCAGGTGGTGGTGATAGGATCAAAGAAAGACCTCCGTTCATCCATGTGTGTATATTAGGTCCATTTCGGGGAACCTATACTCTCACAAGAATCTGCTTCTATATAGGCTGCCACCACACACAATTTTATTCATCCGTCATGAATGCAATGTACTTGAGAATGATTTCAATTGATTTTGTGCCATGTAAATGCTATTTGTATATACTGAAATTATAACTTATAATTCATGTGATACTTTACATTGTCATGGGTGGATGTTGTAAACACAACACTGTATGATCTGTATGGAAACTTGAAAAAATGAAATGATACAACGCAATATTTTCCCCTTCTTATAGATCATTGTTGGCAGAAATCAGATTTTTGTTTTCAGCATTAGTATAAGTGGCCTCACCTAAATAAGTTTTTAAAAAGCAACAATGGTTTGCATATCTTATTTTTTCCATTTCAACCATAAAATAAATGGGCCATAGGTCTTTTTCACTACGACGACTAAATCATAATGCACAGTACTTCACCGCCACTAAATTACTGGCAAAATGCATTTTAATTGGCGATAGGACTATTGATGTTATTGAGGACATGGAAGCCGTCCATTGAAATCGAGTTTTGAGATACCCCTTGCGCTAATAGATTTTCAGTCACGTGTTGCTTATTAGCTGTGCAAAATTTCTCTACCGTACGCTACCCCTCCCCCCCCCCCCCGTCTTCCACACACACACACACACACACACACAATTTGCAATCTATAGTATCTTTGCTTTTCTCTCTTTAATAATGCATGCTGTATGATGCATCACCGTATCTACCCGAGTGTGGTCTTAAATGATTCATGAACAACCTAGCCTCCTCCGAGTCGCATCGTCGTTTTTTTTCATACTCTACCCAGCTCACACTCTCTCTCACACAGCGCTAAAAAACAAATCATCAAATTCAAATCTAGTTCGAAGGCCTTACTTGAAGGTGCATGGCATCATAATATCTGTGATAACAGTTCGGAGATAATAACACTTTTGGGTTTAATTACATAAAATTAGCCACCTTTTTTTTTTCTTAAACCGTTGTCCTCCATTGGGTCGCCTATATAGAGAGTTGATTGCATGATATCATTTTGACATAGCTGCAGAATCTCTTACAATCCATCAAACTGGTCAGCATTAGCATTAATGATTTCCATCACAATTAATGCTACAACATGGGATGATCATACGCTGCGTGTTCGCCTATGCATATACAGTGTGAAATATATTATTAAGTTTGATATCGGAATAGATTGGCCCCTGAGTTTTGCAGGAAATGAGGCGTGGGAAACATCACTCCAGTTTTCAATGAGTGTTCAGCAAATGAAAACTGCATTACAAAATCTGCGCAAGTCATGAAACTCATTAATGAGCTATTTTGGGTTATGGGTTTTTTACCCGCTACTTTTCATAAATTAGTCACAAGGGCACACTGATTTTTTAGCATGTGAATCAAATCTTAACTCGTTCAAGTTAATGCAATGTATGTAGCACTGATGTAGTTGATGGGTTTCTATATTAAGCAAATATCACACTTTTCATGAAAACCTTGTAAATGAGGATATTTTCTGTCTGTTTGCTCAATTTATTTGGTTGCCATATTGTGCTAGACTAATTGTCTGCCTAAAAAACTTCGAGTTTAGAGTGCAATATCATAATTATGCATTGTTCAAGTTAGCCTTGATTATCAGAAGAAAATCAGACAGACAGAATAGTAGGCCTGAAAGGTTTCAGATGGATAAAAAAAATGAACGTACAATAACATACGAGAGTAACGTTAATGTATCTAAAAAAACCCACATATTTATATATGAAATAGTGATATAAGTGCAATGTCCGCATTATAATATGAAAATTGGATGACATGACTTTTGACCTACACACAAATTTACTAAATATCCAAATTTACATGCACAGTGGTATCCTTAAAGTTGATATAGGGGGGAGGGGGTGGGGAGGTTGTCGTTTAAACCGCCGCAGTGCTTATTTTTATGGGTTGTAGTTGCTAAATTAATGATTTACAAAAAAAAAACAAAAAACAGTTATCTTAGTTTTTCCATGTTGTTTTCTGCACATATCAAGGGGAAAGTTTTGAGTTGATGACACTATGCACTCAACTTATGTGCGCACAATATAATAATGGCTGTGACCATAATGGTATGCTATCACTATTCGATGAAATGTGTGCAACTTTAAAATCCCGGAGTTCCCATTCTAACGTGCAGTCTAAGCCCAATTTTGATATAGCCCACCATACCTGCTGGTGGTGATTTGGCTCAGTCGGTAACGAGTCTGCCTCCAGATCCAAAGGACCCGGGTTCGATTCCCGAGTCTAACTGAGCGATGTTGTATGTAATCATTCGGTCCCCTTCTTGTATACAGTATGAAGAGGTAAAACACTCTGTCCCTCAGATAGGACATACAACGGAGGTCCCGTGTGTGAGAGAGTCACAACTCATGCACGGAAAAGATCCCGCTTCATCATAAGTTCATTCATCGCAAAGAGCAGGGTGTTTAACCCGGTGAAGTGGTCCCGCCTAACATCCAACTGGAACCCACGGAAGACCAGTTATAGTGCAACTGAACATTGGCCATTCAACCATCTTCTCTGATGGAAAATGAATAAAAAAATCAAATAAACAAAAAACAAACAGATAAAGCCTGTTGGTCTGATGTTATTTTAGCTTTTGAAGTCAATTTGAAAATGATGTACGTGGAATTTCACAAAACGGATATTTTGCCAGTCAAGCTTTTGTTTTGGACAAACATAGAATAAAAATATTCAAATTTAGGGCAATATTGCCGTAGGTGCCGTTGAAATGTTGGAACAGGGAAAATCAAGAGCTGAGAGAGAGAGAGACAGAGAGAGACAGAGAGAGACAGAGAGAGACAGAGAGAGAGAGAGAGAAAGAGAAAAAGAGTGCGATACAAAAATATGATTTATGCTATGTTTGGTCATCATGATTAAGCGCAGCTCTTCCCATAATTTTACAGGGGGACACTTCAAAAACGTTTTGTCGGATATTTCTTTCTCATAAATTTGCTCTCAGCCGATCAGAGGCAAAGATTTCAGAAGCCTAAAAAAAAAATCAGACAAAACGCTTCATGAAATGCCCCAAGGTTTGTTCGTTGTTGATATCCATGAGATAGATTGAGTTAGTTATGTTCAGGAATAATCATTGTAAAGTTTGAAGTTTGTTGTATGTTATGATTGGACATTGTGTTTTGATATGGTGCTTGAAACGTAAGGAGAAGTTAATGAGCCAGTGCATTATGTAAATCCTCGACAGCTAAACTTCTGCATCATCTATGACATCACGTTAAATGACGTGTGACTCAGCCAGTGGCCCTGCGTTGATCACATGTCATGGTGACAAAATAGGTGAGAAGTTTGCTGGATGTGTGTTGGCACTTTGTGTAGTTAGTCTCCTCTTTGAAGAAGTAATTCTGCGTGTGTGTGTATATGAGGTGTGTATATGAGGCATGTATACTTTCTTTTGTGTGTGTGTGTGTGTGTGTGTGTGTGTGTGTGTGTGTGTGTGTGTGTGTGTCTGCCTATGTGTATGACAAAAATCATCCACTGGTTAAACAAAGTTTGCTCGTAATGGCTATTGAAGTTAAATGCAAGCAAGCAGCCAGGTGACTTGTCATTTAACATGTTAGTTATATTTAAGGCAATATGGTAATGTGCTTTATTAAGACTTCAGAGTTTATCATTTCAAAATACTGTAAACGGATAAATTTTTCCAGTCTGTGAAACTTTCACAAATTTTGTGAATAGCCATGATTTGTGAAAGTAAAATGCATGTGAGGTTTTTGTCTGCCCATTGCAGTTCATGTACATGCAGCATACTTTTAATTTTTTTTATGGTTGGCAATTCATGGAAGTTTCACGCTGATGCGTGCTGTTTGATCAAGGAAAGGTGATGACAAGTCACAGTGTTTGCTAAAACAGTTGGGAGAGGGAAGAAAGGAGATTGGAAAAGGAATTATTGTAGTGGTGTAGCTGAATATCCTGTTCAGCAGCTCTCTTTGCTCTACACTTTTCCTACAACCTGTCAGGGAAAGATTCACCCCATAGAGAACTTGTATGCCTAGCATAGATATGAAAAGCAGAAGAAAAGAGGAAAAGAAAAATAACACATGAATATGAAAAGTGTTGATTATTGAGTCACATCAAATGTAAATGATTCCCTATAATCTGAGATACTGATTTATCATATGCCTGTTATTGGAATCAAGTACTGTAAAGCATTAGTTGAGATGTTACATTGTCACAAATATCATCTCTACAATATGATAGGATTTGATTTAATCTCACACTCTCCTTCTCTCTCTTAATACTTGGTAATGTACTTTGTGTCACTTAATGTGTTTCATCTTATTGTATCTCTCTGTATTCCTCCCTGTGTTATGTAATGTGCACATTCCATGCATTCTTCTTGTATATAATGTCTAATCATCAACCCCCCCCCCCCCTCTCTCTCTCTCTCTCTCTCTTTCTGCCCATATGTTATGCCCATGATTGTGACTTCTTGGAGCAGTGCCATGAGCATCTACATGGATACCATCAACATCTTCATCAGGATCGCCACCATCCTGGCCAACGGAGGAGGAGGGAGACGGAAGTAGACGGCGGGAGGCTGGCGTCCACTCTCCCTCTGGACGGAGGAATCTGATGCCACTCCAGATTTTAATAGCGTCGCCAAACTATTAATGCCTTGCAAGTGTAAGATAGATACAGCTTATGCAAGAGGACAATCGTGAAGATGACTGTAAAGTCAGGCAAAATGCCGGGGAGAGAAGTTGGATGCAATGGATAGCGACAGGTGAAGGACATTCACTTCCTCCGGCCAGCATATTGTATTAAGAGAGGCGGAGGAGACATTGATGGATTTTGTGATGCTGACCGACATTGATGGACTAGGTCGTCATCGTTGCTCTCTCTGACCAACTCCGGTCACTAATGGTTGTCCCTCCAGACAATTTGTGCTGTACCCAGCTCCTCGTTATGGGATCTGGTCAGTGGGTGTGTCTTCATTCTTTAGGTAAAATGATGTTGGAGTATGAATTATCGACATCCATAGATCAATTTTGACCTTTGTGTACAATCTGTATTTGCATTCATTGAGAAAGAAGGCTGTCATAACCATTTGTTTTTGATTTGTGCTGATTCAAGGGTTGGTATACTTTTGGTGAGATAATTTGAAAACCACTGATATTAAGTATTATATGTTTATAAGAGAAATCAAATGCTTATATCATGAAAATCGGTTTTGAAATACCTATAAAAGTAAAGTGGTACTAAGAAAAGATGGGACCCAGCTTTTATTAGGACCATTCTGTTTTACTTTTCTTTTTATATCTCAGCCATTTCAAAATTGATTTTCATCAAATAAAAATTTAGTTCCTTTAAGAATTGTATGCTCTTGAACATTTCGTAAGAGATTTCTGATTGTGTCACAAAAAGTTAAAATCTGAATCCCCATCTCAACCAAAACAGTACCTTTCATTTTTTTTTTTTCAATTCAATAGTGTATTTATTTCCATCATTCAAAAAGAAAAAGAAAACATGATTTAAAGCGGTACAAGTTGTCGGTTTGTCTTTCATTCGTCTGATAAAGGCAGTTTTTTTTTTTCAGATACAATATAAAGTAAATGCACCAACGAATGTCATAAAAAAGGAAACTATGCACTTTGTCATGGCAACGAAAATAAGAATAAAATAATCATAATGATGGAAAACAGTGTTCCTCTAAAAAGCCAAGCTTGTAAGACGTGAAACACTGGAAACATAACAAGGACAACATCAATGTGTTATACCAATAAAATATATTCATATTAAATTCTTCTATATACTATTGTACATACATGTATATTAAACTACCATTTAATATGCACTTAATCAAAACAAGGCTGTTGGTGTCTGAATTACAGTAGAAAGCTCAGATTGGGTAATAATATACAAATAGTGAATGGTCACGAGTGCAATGGTACAAGATTTCGCACAAGGTGAAAGATAGAGGCGCTCTATTCAACGAGGCGAAGCCGAGTTGAATAGTGCGCCTCATCTTTCACCGAGTGCGAAGTCTCGTTCCATTGCTCGAGTAAAAACCATACACTATTTGTTTTATACAACGTCCAGGTAGATCTTTGTTATTTGGTTGGAGGATTGTTGGGTAGGTCTAAGTAGGCCTAGAAGTCTATATATGTATGAAAAATATAGCCATACTAACATGTGGATCCACTGCGATTCTCTTTCTGGCTTGTGCAATCAGTGTAGATACAGGTCACAGCTAGCGCTCATACACGTACACTATTTAGCACTATGTAGGCCTACATACAATGTACACCCATGCATGTACCGCACACGTACACTGCGCTAGCTGCATGCGATTTTCAATATGCAAAGCAACACACAGTACATGCAGTACCGTACAATTTCTCGAACCGTAGAATAGAACGAAAAAATCGAACCAAGTTGCACACAAAAATAGAACCAAAATTGCACGGCGCATTGAATGGAGTACTTATTGAATATCACGTCACCAACAATCCTCCAGTCAAATTACAAGGATCTACTTGGACGTTGTATAACACTGTTTATTCACATATATTGCTCGTGTATTCTTCGTGTACTTTTATAAGTATGACAGTGAGACTAGATGACAGTAAACAAATCTGACCTTGCATCATAAAACCTACAAAAAGTGACAGTCAGTTTTCTAGTAGGTCTACCAATAAGTGTCTAAAAGTTATACTGTTTGTTCTTGATGTTCTTTAAAAAAGTGATTGCCTTCTCCTTTTTATTGCCACAAAGAGTCACCAGTGGCTTTATGCTTTCCGGTTGCCTATCAGTCTATACTTCGCTAATTGATTTTGTTCATTTTGTTCAACAATTTTAGTTACCCAAATGAAACTTGGCATTAAGATGCATTAATCGTGGAGAAGTGTATCTTTTAAAGTTCCCTTCATTTTCAATGAGTGCTCAAAAAATCTTTCCTTTGCTGTAAGATATATATATATATATATATATATATATATATATATATATGTATATATATATATATATATATATATATATATATATATATATGTATGTATATTAAGCTTACTAGATGTGCTCAAGATTTTACCATTATTACTTGCATTTTTTGGACATAAAATTGTTTTGGTGTTGGCAGAAAGTCACAAGTGATGTGATGAAATTAATATTATCCCTTTTTGCTTCAAACTTATGTACAATGTATATGCTTTTTCAAAATCATACATTTATTTTTATGATACCTTGCAATGTGTAACCCACGGGTTAGAAGAACTTGCATGTTACATGTATTTAATGGAATGAAATTCATTTTTTTTTTTGAAATGATGAATTAAAAAGCATATTGATTCAATTATTGGAAGTCATCCTTTTGAAATCACTGAGTGTGCTGACTGTACGTTATGGGGGTTGGGGTTAATTTCTTTCTTTCTCTGCTCTGAAGGGGTTGTAGGCTGTAATGGTCATCTGGATTTCCTGTCCATCTATCTGTCCACCTGTCCAGCCATCAAGAAACAACATTGATGGGCTAATTTCATCCTCTTCTGTAATTGTAGCCCAGATATGCTTTATGAAGTGTAGATGTGCTAATTACATACAATATTATTGTATGAGGCAGAATCCATCCAGGTCAAAGGTCAAGGTCAAAGTCATTAACGGTTACTGCACCTGGGGTTCCAGCTGATGCTTGAGCCAAGATGTCAAGTGAGTACAATGTAGTTTGGTGGGAGGTGGAGAAAGATGGCAATTATTTGCAATGAACAGGTTTTAAAGGGGATGGCTAGTATCCGATCAGTGGGAATGCTGAGGGATGATTATTTCAATCCTTGTGGGATTCATTTAAGAGTACATTATATATCTACTGTTGTGTGAAAATTATTTGCTTCAGAACGGTCTCATATTCAAGTAAAATGCCCCGTCACTGACCAGGCACGCTAACCTGGAAACATTAAACTGCACATTACTTGAATATGAGACCATTCTGAAGTAAATAATTTTCACACAACAATAGATCTATAATGTACTCTTAAATGAATCCGACAAGGATTGGAACAATCATTCCCCAGCATTCCCACCGATTCCCACTGATCAGTTACTAGCCATCCCCTTTAAGCCAAAGCTTCACTTGAGTTTATCCAGTCATAAGTTTAGTTAGGAATACATGTATTACACATTGATGTGATTTCTCATGAAGGGTGTATATGAACAGTTAGTTGATGAAAATGATCTGGATGAAGAGACCAGGTCTGTGCTTACTAGAATTCATTGTCTATGAAAAAAAAAATGTACAGTATTATTCCCCCCCTAGACTTGAAAAAGGAAAGTTCTTTTTTTTTTTTAATTCACTGGGAAATATTTCCTTTGTGCAGAGAGGGTAAAATGTAAATCCTCGTAGTCAGTGGGCCATGATCAATGAGCTTCATCAGCTTTAAATGGATAAATTGAAGCTATTCCTATAAACTACTCACTGCAGTCAATATATATATATATATATATATATATATATAATATATAATCAATATATGTGTGGATATACATATAGATACATCATATGTATAAATACATATTTATTCATAAAGATGTATCATACAACATACACACATGCACACACACTCATATATCATACAGTATATAAATTATATATATATATATATATATATATATATATATATATATATATATATATATATATATATATCAAGCGCTTATATATAGGCCCTACATATAAAATCTCTATACTTATACATACAGCATGTACGAATCTTATTGTTCTCTTCATTTAGTTTTGAGTTGCCATTTCTACAATGGTTGCCAATATCAATGCCATGTTGCAATTACGATGGACTTACATTTTGTACCGGCAGACAAAATACATATAATAAAGCACATTTCTGCCCATGCAGAAATGCTCTTATGTGAGATCCGTGCTCTGCATGATAAACCACATCAAAATATAAGATGAAATATTTGCTGAGAAGAGTCACTGTGGCAGCTCTTGTCTTTGTTTCCCGCAGCATTCCATTTCAGGCACTCCACTTGATTCAAGTAATCGTGCCTCGTATTAAGGGAAGACGAATCCATCTTCATATACAATAACTTGACAATAGGGAATGTGCGTGCAAAGTTAATCTTCCTGTCTCCGGAAAGAGCAAACCGCATGCTAAGATATTGGAACAAGCTGCACAATGTGTCCCACAGGATTTGTCCTATTGTATCCATTCGGAAAATGTAATTAGGTTTACCTCTACAGTACCGTGTCTAGCTTGGAATTGAACGGCAGATTTTGCTGCTTTCTTTCTTGTGAGCAAAAGAAACCATTATTTCTCTAATTTGATTTTCCGCTATGTATTATTGCCTGCCTATTTAAGTACAATGCGATAGTACCATTACCTTGAAAGCAAATTACGTTGACATGACTGCTAATTAAACACTGCCCTGGTTGGCCTAGGGCTTTGCTGGCAGCTGCATCTCCCGTACTCCGCAAAATGTGGGCGGTAGCTGGTCGTTTGAAGTAAACCATGACTGGAAGCTCACAATGGCGAGACGACTGATGCTCCATCCTCCTCAAACCGCTCGATCACTATTTTCAACACCGTCACAAGGCGCCAAAAAATGTACAAGGATGATGAAAGTATACACGCCCGGTATACACGTCACCCAAGTTACGTATCCCACCGTCCATCAACATAATTCTATGATGACTTTGACCCATCGCCCATGCAAAACCATGTCACACATTAGAGTCATGTAACAGATTATG
This sequence comes from Diadema antillarum, assembly GCF_040938485.1. Taxonomy (NCBI): domain Eukaryota; kingdom Metazoa; phylum Echinodermata; class Echinoidea; order Diadematoida; family Diadematidae; genus Diadema; species Diadema antillarum. Next base: position 861,081 of record NW_027270944.1, read on the forward strand.
TGAGTTTTCCACAGCATTGAGATGAGCTGTGTTGCTATAATGATTACCCAATTTGGTGAGGTTTATCTTTTGTCTTAATCTTTAAGGTTTATCTAAAATAAAAAGCCATTGAACAAAGGGTTTGCTGTCTGTCGTAACTTCAGACATGTTTGCAAATTTTGTCAAGGCCTCCTAAACCAAACATAAAACGAAGAACTTATAGCAGCTCGTGTACTACATCTTTGTTCACATCATTAATTCTGCTATGCTACGCTATTTTAGTCGTCCATTGGCGCTAAGTTATGTTCTTATGTCTCAGACTGAACAGGTGAATTAACGCTGCTACATGATAGGCCGTTCGAGGAAATCAGGAAGAATACAAGACATGCTGTCCGTTTCTGCTCGATAAATGAATCAATTATTGATGTGATAGTTGGCACATGCTGTGCTTACAGTGGATCTGGCATTTCAAGGTAAAGTTTGATAAGAGTTTTAAAGAGATTGGGAGCAGACGACAGAGTTTTAAAGAGCTTGCGAGCAGACAACAGCTGCTCTTAACATCTTTTCTACCGACGAGGTCAAAGTAAAGTAGGTCGGGTTGTGTCCGCTATCGATGCAGAACTATCCCATTGGTTTGTACACAAAGCTATCGTTTAAATCATGTTTTTGGTCTATGATTCAAGAACTACATCCTCTTTCCCCTTATCAAAAGACATATTTGCTCTGGTCAAAATACGACTATTATTTGACAACATTAATTTGACGCTATATAATTCTTATTCTTTTGGGTTTTTATGCCATGACAGGAAATTTAAGTGAAGTTTTGTTTACAGTTGGACGAGAGACTTGTAAGATGATTACATCATCACCTCTCCAAATTAATTTTAGTTCATGGCTGCGACTAGCACATTCGAGAAGATTACAATGTTCGGACAGCTAGACGACGGACTGCTGTAAGGACATGTTCGATAGAATGGGGCTTCGTCCGCTAATTTGGGAAGGGCCATTCATCTTCCCGTGGCCAGTATTGCGCTGCAATTACATATGATTTGTTTGTTTGTTTGTTTGTTTATTTTTTCAAGGAAAAAATCCATAATCAAAACATAATTAAAACAATGATTAGATAGCTTTTTTGGGGGACAATATTTTGTCAATATTTAGAAGTACGTAAATTGTTTATCTATTGAATTTGTATGTATGTAATACAGAAATAATGTATTGTGTTGACAAATTTTCAGTCATTGTATCACTGGAAACGCTAAATTTTACTCTATCTTAAAGCATACGATGGACTTGTCTAACAATCTTTAATTGTGGAACGTGCAGTCATTTCTTTCCGATGTGGAAATGTAACCGGAAAATGCTTGTTTCGCTGGCCTCTTGTCAATTCACTGAACTTACTGTTTTAAATGAAGCCATAAAAAGAGAAAGCGAGACTTGACGTGTTCTCGTCTTAAGGTTGGCCTGTGAACGGTAGATGGCGTGATTTAACGGAGTAGAATAATGCAATCGTTTTGCGGTCGCACCGGTGCATTTATCCACGCAGCATTGGTGTCAGGGGAAAACAATATTACTGATGATTTGATAGTTGTGATAATAACATGATGATTATTGATAGACGCTATTTAGAGAAATGCATAACTCCTAATAAGATAATTAATGATGATACATAATTATGTGCAATAATTATGGTATAATTCATATGGCTATCAATACTCATCAAAAGCATGAAAGATTCAGTGTGTCAGTGAGGTCTACGTATTGTAAGTAGTGTATAATACAATAAACCAACATTGTACAATCTAAAGAGTGCAATTTTTCACATGAGGGGGGGGGGGGCGATGAATTGAGGTGAGAGAAGATTTATGGTTTCATTCTGTCGAAATAACCGAATGTGTTTTCTAAATCTACGCAGAGCCAGAAATCAGACGGAAAGCGTGTCAAGCCTCTTCAAGTACATTACGTAGATGAATTCATTCGCTGATTATTATGAGCGACTACTTTAAAAAGCTTAATTTTGAATATCACTGGGATCGGAGCTGTAAAAGTTGCTCATGTCAACAACAAAGAAACTTATTGGAATAGAGTTGAGTAACGCACCAACGTACGTGTCGATTATTATCGACTAGAGGCATTTAGTATGTTAATTCTTCTCACATTGCCGTCATCATTCACAGTTTCCATCTGATGCCGTCATTCTATTTTTATTCATCTTTTTATTAAATTTCAACCAATTCATTGTGACGTGTTATATGAAAGGCAAAGTGAAGTGACCATGTCACCCAGGAATGTCCTGTTAGTAACTGAAGTGTGAGACCGCAGAGGTGGGTCGAATCAGGGAGGTTGTCTCACCTCCCTGGTCGAATCCATTAATTTATCAACCAGCGCAGCACACGGAAATACTGTAACTCCTCTGTCGAACCGTAGAGGGCAGACTATAACGCCATATCTCCTAGGACTTTGAGGTGGTTCAGCAGCTCGACATTGATAGCGAGCTTTAGATCTGTGACGCGAACGCTAAGACGACGCATCTTTCCAGGTTAGACAATACAGTCGTCTCGCGCATGTGCACAACACAATTTTCTTTAACCGAATAGCGTTGTCTTAGCGTTTGCATCGCATACACACGTGCTGACGAAAAAAAAGTGTGTGTGTGTGTGTGTGTGTGTGTGTGTGTGTGTGTGTGTGTTTGTGTTTGTGTCTGTCTGCGTCTGTGTCTGTGTCTGTGTTAGTGTGTGTACTCGGGGGTGGGTCTTTTAAACCTCCGTCAGAGGTCCTTTATTAGGCCTTATTATACATGGTTTCACCACTCAAAATTTTGCACGTGCTTTCTATGGTTGTCGTGATTGTATACGTCAAATCATAAGTCTTCTGAATTAAAGAAGATAATAAAGATAATAAAAAATCGTGTACAGTTTGGCCTCTATTCTGCCTGCAGAATGGATTCAACTTTAACGACGAATTGTTGGATTAGCTTGTGATCTTATATCCATAAACTGGTGTTATTATAATATGATTAAAAGAGATCAGTCACCATTTTGAGAATGCAGGGAGAGATATTAACCGTGCTTATGTCTAGTATCTTTTATAATACTTCACTCCACACACAAACATAGACACCATTCATGTTGTAAGTAGTAATGGTAGCAATGTTGTATTACAGTCAACATTTTGTGTGCTTGTGTGTGTGTTTTTTTATCGCTTCATAAAACCGTCATAGTGTTTTGAAATTATGCCATTTATGATGGTGCGTATAATAGCAACATTATACTTATGTACACTGTATGTCTACAGTACTGACATCAGTTATCGAGCATAATACAGTGGGCTCCCGTTATAACGAAGTCTTCAGGACCGGCGGTTTTCTTTCGTTATATCGAAATTTCGTTATAACCGAACAAATAGGCAATGAAAAAGCATAGAGTGGATAATGTTGCAGCCTGAATTTTTATTCCGTTTTAACCGCGGAATTTCTTTGTAACCATGTTAGTTATGACGGGAGTGTACTGTACCTACATTATCATACAATCCCATGTCAAACGTCATACTTGCATGACGGAATACACCATAATCATCGGTCATAAAAGCACACACTATACTCTTCCAACTTCTCTCGACACTAACTATATGGCCAGTCAAAAAGGGGGATGCCCATATTCAGGGGAATTAATGTTCGTAATATCCTTCCGCTTTATCAGTATATGCCGATAACAGACAGACATAACTGTCATTAAGGTTTCATGTGGCAGGGAAAAAGGAAGCAAGAAGCAATTATAATATGTATATATATATATATATATATATATATATATATATATAATATAATATAATATAATATAATTATATGTTGCGAATTTACGTATTGGCTTCACGAAGAAATGAAGATATACATATATATCCCTAGTTGGCACCTTAGGGAGACATATTGGGGGGGAAGTGTCTTCATTAGGGAGACAACTGGTCATTAAGGAGACAATTTTCGTGTCTCCATTGCGTAAACTGCCATTGAACATGTATATAATAAATTTGCATATAAAACAAATGGAAATGTCTTCCAAATGACCCATCTAGGAGTATATATATATATATACATATATACTATATGTATATATATACATATATATATTCATATTGATTTATTTATCTATTTATATTCTTCTCCACACATGGAAAGCAGCACATTCTTTAGCTCTAAACTATTCGTAAAACCTTGTCGTTGGCAGAAGTCTCCGCTTATGTGATAGTAAACAATTACAGTTAAAAAGAACGACCTCGACTCTTGGAGAAAACTGTGCAAGTATACTTTCTCTCTATCTCTCTATTATGTATTTATAGAAATAATGTGTGTTTGTTTGTTGATTTGTGTGTGTGTGTGTGCGTGTGTGTGTTTGTGTGTATTCTGTATATTCAATCCTTAATACGTCATTAAATTTTCACTCTTTGGCCAGCACCTCTGAACACATGCAATGTCTCAAAGCTATACACATGCGAACGTGCCTACACACTAACACACGTCCGTACACGCATACGCCCATACGGCATTATACATATGTACATAAATACATAACTACACACAGGCATACACACAAACATGTGTGTACATGTTTGTTTGTATGTGTGTATGTATGTATATATGTACTTCCTTTTGCTGGTCTCAGTCCATCTCTCTTTCTCTCCATGCTTGATATATTGCATACTATCCACCAACTACTGCTACTCCATTCTTTTTTTTTTTAATAAGCAGTTTCATGGGACAAAATTCGCCTTTTTATTCTTTTATTTGTTGATTGAGGATTATAACAACATTGCTGAATACAATCGAAATAACACATCACATCAGTATCCAATAGGTCACTTTCAAAGAATGCCTTTTAAAATACCAACACCATAAGAAAAAAACAAAAAACGGAGGAAAACAGAAATTATTATACAGGAAGGAATGGAGGAAGGAAAACAAGGGGAAGAGAAAAACAAGAAGGAGGACGAAGAGGACAGAAAAAAAAGAAGCAGAAGCAGAAAAAAATAGAAGAAAGAAAAGAAGAAGAAATAATCCTGCTTTCAATGAAAAAACTAGATGGAAACATTGAACTCATAAATCGTAGGCATGATCAGAAACGCCCAATTGAAGCTTGGCGTTTGTTCGGCTTGCTTCGAAAAGAAAACCCCACTCCCTAAACTCTTATCGCATGTCATATCTTACCTTGGTAACATGATTGAATATTATTTTTAGTCGCTGATTGTCACTCCTTACCTCGTATTGACAGCGAGGCTGATGGCTGCCAGAAGTTCTCATCAGCCCCAGTGTTAATACGGGGTAAAAAGTGGAGTTATCACGGAGCGCCTGATCCCACCACTTCCGAGGAAGAAAAAGCCCAAGCGTCTTCACGTTGTGACGTCATTTTAGTCCAGCAGTTCTGCGATAGAGCTACATATATGAAGAGTAGGGTTGACTATTGGGAACTAGTCCTCAGTGTCATTTGTAACTAGTAATCACTGGTTAAGCTATTTAATGGCATTTTAGCTTTCCTGTCCATCTTCTTCAGTGAAAGTCGGAGAAAGGCGCCTAAACCTGCCTGAAATAGTTGAGTTTTAAGATATTAGGATATTTGCAGCTCTATTTTGCCTGATGAAGGCCTGAGCGATTTTATTGAGTGCGGATAATCGTTAAGAGAGACGGGAAGGAAATAAAGGTCTCTCCTTCCTAAACCTAACAACGAATCACCATTCTGATCAATGCATTTCTTTGTAGGATTGCTTCCCCATGCTGTCAAACAGACGTCCACTCCATTCGAGAAGTACGCTTTCCGGCTGACGACTAGCTGACGTGAAGGGTGGGAGCCAGAGCCGAATAGGCTCGCATCAAGTCCTCGCTAAGCTGAAGAATCAGAGAAGCAAAGAAGAAAAGAGAACGAATATAATATCAGAGGTCAGACAATGTGATAGGAGTAACCAAAATGAAGAAAGTTAGACATCCTACTTCAACAGAAAATGATAAGTATGGTGTAGCTATACGTGAGGCTACAGTTAAAGAAAAACCAACAACCAAAAAAAAAAAAAAACCCAAAACAAAACAAAACAAAACAAAAAAACCCAAACTCGAACCGATGTTTCAGTGATTAATATGTTTGTTTGGCAATTCCAGTGACGTCCGGATCAAAAGAAGGCAACGTCGGGTTGAAACGCACCGGCTCACCTAAAGACCTAGGCAGTGATACCCAGAACTATGGCCTTTCCGTGGACTATTGGAATCATTACGGCATAAACGCTACCCGTCGATGGTGTCAATGAGTGACTTATTAGCCGGTATTACGAGATTAGCGAGGTCAGAATGGTTTGATCATAAGCGTCCAAAAAACACAAGGTATTATAGTCGCGATATTTGGCTCAGCTGAAACATACAATAACGACCTTAGAAAAAAAAATATTGCATGGCTAGATGAGACAATATCTTTAAGTGTGAAGAGCAAATCCATCTTTGAGCTCGTTTTCGCTATGCAGGAGTGTATTCCGTATAGGCACTCTGAGTCTAAATGGACGTGTGATATGTCGGTGGATAATATGACTAATCAGATCAGTTACGATGTGGAAAACACTTCATCTTACTGGCCTGTCCTATTATGGTACGAGAAGCTCTTCCGAGGACGACATTGTAGTCTGACCATTTTTTTTTTCTTGTTGGCTCGGTGTACACGAGCCGAGTGAATCACCAGCAGTGACAAAAGATGCCCTACTCCAAAACCAGTCATAAAGAAGGACCGCCAAACATTTGCTCTCCGTCATAAAACAGATCGACATTGTTGTTGTGGTCCTATTTCTCTTTTAGAATCAATAGAGTGCTGTTCTACCATCGTGTCCGTTTTGAAGTATCCATGCTTGTTAAAGGCTTTAAGTTCGTTAATGCCCATGGATAATGTGCTTGCTTACACGTTGAGTAATGACCGAACTGCAAATATATCGTTGTCGTCACAGCGGCATCATGCGATGTCATTTGTTTGTTAAGCCAGATGCGGTTTATTGTGGCCCACTAAATAGGGGGAGTTTCAGTTCTCGTCCTCCATTTACCTAATCACGTGGCGAAAGGTTTCATATCTCTAGTTGTAAAAATCTATCACAAAAGTATCCTTCGCTATAGTACTGACTCAAATCATTAAGATAGGTTCAGATGATAGATTATTTTATGGAAAAATATTTTTAGGTACATATGACACGTCTGCTTACTTTGACTTAAGTTGATTTTGTCTTTCTTGAATCTCAAATAGAATACTAAATCCATATCATGAACCAAGAATTAAGGAGACAAAATGTGGGCCCACTACTAAGCTCTTCGGGTAGGGGTAAAGAACACAGAACCTGCCTGAATTTAGCTGAGAAAGGAAGAACAAGAGAAGAAAAAAAAAAGAGATGGAACGAAACGCGTCACATTCGATCTTCACATGCAGAAGTATCATCTTGATCGAAAGTAAACGTTTGAAAGCATTCACATCCTCTTACGACCCGAGACACAATAGTCATCTACCAACAGCATGTTAAAAGAATGGAATTATTCTCACATAGATTTGATTCAAAGTCCGGCCATAAAATCTTCGACAAGGGGAAAAGCACACAAACCCTTTTCAGTACACTGATATTACGCAGAACCCAATATGGCTGCAGGTGTACGAGAGTCGTTGCGTAATCGTCATGTGCAGTTCGTACTTCGCTCACTCAAGCATTTTGATTGCAAATATTGCAAGATGGTTATCAAGAAGAGGTCGCATAACCCCATATTAGGTCTTACTTTTGAAAGTAGTTAATAATCAATTTGCTGAGTCAGAAGGTACAGATTAGGCCTACCGGTGAGGGGCAGCCATTCACGAACAAGAATGCAACTATCATGTGACATTGAAAGCACCATTTCGTGTCACGATGGCGCGAAGCAAACTTTGAAGCAGAAGATGGATTTGTCCAAACGAATTGAAATCTACGGCCACCTTAAACTCCGTGTGCAACGTGGAATTTCTTTAAGAATAATTTTCAGAGTGTACAAGCTGAAGTCATTTCAATTTAGTCATTTTATTTCAATTCTCTTTTGCAAAACTTCACAAGGAAGCAGAGACAGAAGAAACCTAGACGACGTCATATCGAAATGCACCATAGCCATTATATTGTGACTGTTTCATCACTTGTGAGTGGCTGATTCTTGAAAGATATTGGTGGCACCACGCTTCGAACGAAGATGTTGGCCGGTACTGCACCTCAAAAAAAAAAAAAAAAATGAATGTCCTGAACTATTGTTTTATAACACTATAAAAGTGCTGCCAGAAGAAACCTACACGTTGTAGGTGCTGTACTTTAATAGTACTTCAAAGTAATCATAAAAATGGCTTAGTATCATACTTACAGCCTCATTATACGAAGTATGGAGCGGCATGTGGTTGGATGGTACTAGTATAGAGACGCGTAAACGAACGATTTGATCCTCATTCTTTCAACTCGCTTCATTGATTGTTGGCTAGTATCCATAGTACGAGGAAGAAGCTATGCGCACTGCTAACCGATTTTTGAATCAGCTCGTTTTATCTACTGACGAGTAACACTGTGTGGCACACTATGCATCAATGATGAACTAATTTCCCCGCAAGGAGAGTACTATGACTTTGGACAGGTAAGGTCGATCATGACCCGAAACTGAAATTTGGTCCTCACTCTAATAAATAACTTTCCAAGTGTTACTCTGTCGAGCAGACGCAACGAATTAGCCATAAAAGCGATCAATCAAAGGATCTTCCCACTTTGGTCATAGTTACTGTGGTAAAGATCACTGGCAAGAATGCACATAGAGGGTGATGAGGAAGTAGCAGCCACCATAGTGCAGACTATTTCTATGGTTTGTCCACATGTTTTAGTTGACGACTTTAGTGCAATAATAATTATGATAATTATACATCATTTGTTGAGAAACTATATCTCTATATTTTACTGATCCGTAAGAGATCATTAATGCAATTTTGTTGCACTGTCCTAGATAATTCAAGTAAATATTAAATAGATGTTAGATCCATAAAACATATCAATCTACTATACTAATTTGCTCAATAGAATAAAGACATAAGAAGAAAATAACCTTACTATCAAAAAACAATCTTAAAATGTATGAGCATGAGGAAACGATATCATGTAGGAGGTCTTGGGAAAAGTCTATAGTAATGCTGCCAGGAGATTTGGGGAACTTTTGGAAGCATGTTCAACGTGTGCGCGGTGCTTATATGACAAACAAAGGCAGGATCCGTGATCATCATAAATTACAATGCTAGCGAAACGCTAGGGAGAAAAAAAAACAACAACACCTCGTTACTGGGTTTCACTTTCACAGGCATTCTCTAAAATATGTGCATTGACAACTTCATGATTAATAATGAATGCACTAACAGCGGTTAGCGAGAACAAAACTTTAACATGCCTCTCCATATACAGTGTAGGTAATAAAACAAAAATTGAATGAGCCTTCACATTAGAAAAATGAAACTATGAGCATTTCAAAGTTCCCCATGCTGTTCTCTTAAAGATCCCACCTGTTTATTACCCATCAAAACAAACATGAAATGGAAACATTATTTTATAGAAACCCACCACGCCATTTGTGTACATTTTTGTTTGTCGCATGTGATCAAGAGCAAAAAAATTCTGCGAAATCGCCTGTCGTTACCACGGAAAGAAAGAGGAACTCATCAGACTCACCAGATTGCCAAGGTGGCTAATGCAAGTGTCTCGACCAAACTCTGAGCTGGATTTGAGAATGATCATCAAACACACTACCCGTCGTCACCAGATCAAGGTGGTCTCAACCCATGCGCGTCGATCTCAATGGCAGCGAATTAGCCGGGAGCGCTACACCTAGCACGTGGGGCACACTTCGGAGTCCAGTCGTCCAGTAACGTCTTCTGGTGTTGGGAGGGTTCCTAAATACCCCCTCCGCCACGCCCTGCCAAAGAGACGCCGCACCATCCACGAGCAGAGAGCAAAGAGACAATCCTCGTTGGTGTACTTTGATCCCTTGCCGCCACGTTAACAATTCCGTCAAGACAAACACGCTGGAAGTTATTCTACAACCAGCGCGCAAACCCCACGATGATATGTACGGTGTTTGTCCGCTAGCATTGTTTTTACCTTTGCTATACAGAAGCATTGTTGCAACAATGTCCAAGAGTATTCATCAAGCCGAAGAGGGGAAAGAGACGCCGTACTATCTCTGAGTTCTGTTAATATTAAATCTTGTTTTGTGTCACGAGAACGCCCTTATTTATGCACACGATAAGATACCAGAGGGTGTATATGCATTTCTTAACGAATTATCTTTTGGTTTCGGCGCGAAAATAACTCTGACCAAATTGACGATTACGGGATATGTTGAGTTTAAATTCTTTCTTTATACCCCAAACCAATATGATTTTAAAAAAATGCTTTTCAATGCATTAATTTACAAAATTACTAGATATTGTATTTGGTGTATTGTCCGATTGCACGTATACACTCCCTACTTTACGATGAAGTTCGACTTGAAACTTAATAGTAATAAAGAAACGAGATCACAGCACATGTATTGACACCAAAATCAGTGAAAAAAAGAAGCCACAGCATTTCTCATACCGGTCTCCAGTCACGCGGAGCAATGGTTTATGATTCTACATCACCTTTTGACACACATTATAGACTTTACCCTCAAAAGTTTATTACTCATAAAACACTCACATGGGAAATTAAAGCAAGTATCAACCATGATAACAGTCTATCGCCGAAACAGACAACTGGATGATTTTCATATATATATATATATATATATATATATATATATATATATATATTCCATGTAAATTCCTCAGCAGTGAAATGAAAATGTAATCCAGTAAGAAGTGGATGTTCATTGATCCCAATATTTTGTGTTCGAAAGTGGTATAGACGAAGCCTAGAAATAATCTATTTCGTAAAACGGCTTTTTTGCTTCAATAAAGGTCACCAAGCAATAAAATCAGCATCAAAATATCTACATAGATCAACTTTGATCTTATGCTTTTACAAAAATCGGTAATATATAGATGATACTGGTATAAAAAGCTTCCTCTTGAGTTGTATGTTGGATGAGAAGGCGCGAAAGTCCTGCAGTGACGAGTGTCATCTAGTTGCAGTCTTAACGTGCTTAAGGGAAAGTATGCAATATTTGAGTAAACGTAGGAAAATACATCCGACATAAGACTACACAATTACCTATATATTTCCGAAGAGAAAAAGCGTGTTTAAATAGTTACCAACAGATTAATAACGCTGTATCCTTTACGTGTATAAACCGAACTGGGAGTAAAGATCAAATGGGCCTTATTCAGTGTCAAAGTACAATCCGTTATCTGTAATTGAACAGCTTTTAACTACAACTCTATGTGACGTATTATAGTGCTCTAGTTATAGTTACTGATGACGCTTGTAAAACGGGGACTTTGCTTCTGGTGATTATTGCTTTGCAAAGTGGATATGGAGTTGTGTGTATGTATGTGTGTGTGTGTGTGTGTGTGTGCGCGCGCGCGCTTAAGGAAGAAATTGCTTATACTGCCCATGCCATAGGTCACAATGCACCATGAACTTTATTGATAATTTATATTCAGGTTAACCATGATTATCTCACATCCAACATGTTTTCTGTTCACAATACTAGAAAATGATAATGTTTTTGTGATTGTCGGAACCATAATTATTTAACCAATTTAAATCAATTCATTTACCTACTCACTTTCCGTCAATGTACAGTCAGTCTTCCTTCAACTGATTCTACGATATTTTCATCTCACTTCTATATTCCATCTATCTATTTCTATCACTCATTTTTACCACTTATCGTTTCATTCCGTGTTTTGATATAATGGTCACTTCACCGGTGATTCGAACATTCTTATACTTATCTTTTGTGGGGGCATATGATTCATATATCATTATACAACACTGTATGAAACCAAAAATACATTATGTAATCATATTTTACTACGGGATTGCATATTGACTAACACGATAAGATTGCTAAGACCAGAGCATTAATGAATTCTAATTTTTGAAGGCATATTATATTCACCCACATATATGGGGCAAAATCTGTAATACTCATTACTTTTGAAAACAAACATGTTAATTTTATGAAATATTCTACAAGATCGTCCATGTCATATACTATGCAGTTTAAATGTGTGATTTAATATAAAATTCAAATGAAGAAAAACGAATCTAAACCTGAGTAGGTAATGTGTTTGTGTGCCTATTTCTTAAAATTAATTAATGAAAGTGCATGAAAGATCATGCACTTTAATATGTATACAAGCACATAATTTACTTCAGTGCTGCACGTCGTGAGCCAGCAGAGATAATTAAAAACGAACTGGATATTGGTCGTGTTATCATACCACTCTCTGCCACTGTCAATGTGCCTTTCTGAATTTCAACATTATTATAATGAAGCAAGGAGTTAAGTTTACCCTGGGTATAATGCAAAGAGAAAGGCCACTCAGCCGCGATAGTAGCCATTGTAACTGACGTCAAAGCACACGTATAACATCTAGGTGTAATCAAGGCTTAATCAAAGTCCGACATTAATGAGTGTGAATGCATGTTTAATACCTCTCTTGTATCAAACATAGCCACATTGTGTTCAGGATATGCATCAACTCGTATTACGTTTTGACACGTGGTCATTCAACAGATTAAAAACAAACATGGAGAAGCTATACCTCCTACAGCATTAAAGCAGCTTATAGTTGTTAATTGATAATGAATTCTATAGGATGCCATCGGCTGCCAGAGCCTTATTATATCGCGTTATCAATCTCGTTTTATTGGCTGATACAGCGTGCTCATCCTCTTGAGACAGTACAAGGGATTAAAAAAAGATATAAAACGAGGTGGGGGGGGGGGCTAAAAAGACCTGTGTGAGTGGTCTTTGCTTACCGTTAAAAAAGAAGAAGAAGAAGAAAAAAAAGTTGTAACAGGTTGCCGCTGTAATCCTCTGCATTGCTGATTTATTTGGTCAGTCAATATTCAGTTTACATGCCTACAATAAATGTTAAATGACCCTTTGGGCTGCCCTGACCCTTGCTTTATAACCGCCTTGTGTCCACATTCAGACAGAGCGGTGGATATATGGTAAGCCAATTCATGAACATTCACCGAACGAGTTTACTTATTTGTAACTAATTAAGATAGGCGTCCGAAGTATCCCTGGTATGTGCATTACATCCTTGTTATAAGTGAGTTAGCAATGACGGGAGCTTACCGAAGTCCACATGACATTGTTGTTGAAAATTGCGTTTCTGTCTTTGCAATCAAGAAACAGTTAGCAGAATCTATCAAAACGGGAAATAAGTTGTTGTGCATCTGGTTTGAGCAAGGCCTATATTATATTCAGACATGGAGCGATCTCTGATCACGACGTGTCTTTTGCTTGTTAACGCCATAATAAATTTTAACTGATTGAAACCTATACAGAACTTGCCTATGACTCTTACAGCAACAACGCATCGCAGCGAAACTCCAAGCTGCTAGATTTTTACCAAAACTTTAGAATTCAGATAAATTTACTCTTTTCCTCAACAATAGCTGTTTTGGAGCAACCATAGTAGTGAACGCTAAGAGTTTTCTCATCAGGTTTTCGAATTTGTTTGTCACTGGTAAACTCCCAAATAATGTGAATTTGCACATTAAATGAACGAAAGATCTTACAAAAAATATTTAACATAGGAACAGCTTTAAAAAAATCCTTCAAACATATCGGATTCTTTTACAAAACCACCTGTGTTGAGAAAGGCATACTATTATAGGAAATAAGGACTTTAATATGACCATAATTAATTTATGACGTTCTATCGCAGTGGGTAGGTTTCGTGGCCACGGGGTGAAAATTTCTCTACATTCAATGATAATCAATTCCAACTGTTTCAAGTTCAAGGTTCATCTTACACATCTCATAAAGATGCCAGACTGCAATAATTATGATATCTCGCAAAATGACAGTGGATGGATTAAAATAATAGTCCGCAATTAGTAATCATAAAGGTCAAGAGTTCCTGGTGGGGACACCTTCATGCCATTTTTCTTTTATTCATGCTTCAATATTCAGTCACCCATAGTCATTGCGAGTTACATCGCTGTTAACTGGAGGAGTATAAATCAACCATGAAGTAGTCTGTGGTAGGCTAAGATTATCTTGTTTGGAGACCTAAATGTGTGTTTTTAAATGTCTATAATACTCTGGCATAATAAAAGAATGGTCTTAAGATGGACCTATAACTTTAGAAATTTCAATGTCAATATACTTTAAATGAATTGAATTGAATTCATAATCCTCATCACGGGATGGAACACCCATAAACAGACAGAAAAGATGTCACTTGTGATAGTTGCGTAGATGTGTATGTGCAAAAGTAAGATATTGCAACTCTTTTATAAAATGAAATAGACTGAAGATACAGAACATAAAACGGTAAACCAAAAAAACAAACAAACCACAAACAAACAAACAAACAAACACAAATACACACAGCAATGTCAAATAGGACGACTGTTCGCTAAGATAAAAATTCCATCTCTCCCTCTTTCCCCCTCTCTCTCTCTAACTCTTCTCTTTTGATACAAATTTATGTGTTATCCTTTACAAATGCACGAGTGTTAGAGGATTGATTGTATAAACCCTCACTTCCTCAATGGTACTTAATCTTTGTCACAATGTTATATAGTTTTAATCTAATCGAACAAAAACGGTACATACTAGTAGTCATTAAGGTTGAATTTCGTGTCATATAGAGATAATGGTGTTCATATAAGTCACAATTATGAAGAGTACACAATATGGGTCACATCTAAAAAGTAAAATTCTATTTCAAATATAATTTCAAAATAAAAGTTAAAAACTTTTTTATGACTTAAATCATTTTGAATGAAACGGGGTTTCAAGAGCATGAATTAGGAAAATCTTTGATAAAAAAACTTAATCGTAAGTAACGTAAATGGATCTAAGTTACATACATGTTTATGTGTCTTGTTATAACAATATGGGTCTGTCACAATAGGAGACGGTGTTAGTTCTACAAGGGATGTAATAGCAATATGACCGACGTACTATCCAAAGATAACGTACTCTTCAATAAAATCAGTAATCAAAAGATGCTGTTGGTTGGTTAACTGTACCTCTAAGATATAATTATTAGAAAGGCTTACTGCTGTTGCGTTTGAATTATATGAGGCATATCTCTCTACTTTTTTTGTTGTTTGTTTATTTTTATCGCCAAAACAGTAAAATCATAATTATACAAAATAAAAAGTGTTGAACATGACATCATTGAGACATGAATCAAGAGTGAAGCATCAAAACACAATGGAACAAACGACATGTGACAATGATATTAATCTATGCAACGGTGGATAACCCATTTTAAATCTATCTACACGATAGATCTTTTCTTCCATGGGGTTCAAGATTCATAAACCTATATAATATATGATAACTAACATGTCTTTAATTCATACCAAACATCTTTTACATAATCATATCACAAAACATTCCCTAAAAACAATCACACCCCCTACTCTTCCCTCATCTGATGATACAGAGTGATATACATGTATATACATCATTTATATAAACATGTATATAATATATATGACGAGAGTAAAGAAGAGGCAGTAGACGTTGCTTTTGAATCCTCACAATCTGACTTTACTTCGAGCTTTCGGCAGAGAATAAATACACAAATGGGAGTGTATATATGCATATAATACACTCCCATTTGTGTATTTATTCTCTGCCGTCTCTGCCTCTATCACTGTCGTTATTATTTTCACTATTGTCTTGATCATCATTATTTTTTGTATATGATATCCATGTTCTGTATTTTGTCCGATTTGTCCTCAGTCTTGACAAAGGGCAGAAAGCCCGAAAGCTCGAAGTAAAATCAGATTGTTAGGATTCAAAAGCAACGTCTACCGCCTCTTCTTTACTCTCGTTATACACACTACTAAAAGATGCGACGGCCCAGGGGTTTAGCAGCTGAAGATACACGACTCACACACTATGTATATATATATATATACATATATATATATATATATATATATATATATATATATATATATATGTATATTTATCATACATATATATAGCATATTCACACACAAAAATGTGTTCATCGATTCATTTTGAATAATTCTTCTATTTCACAGTTCAAAATCTCCATACACAATTTTTGATATGTTCGCTGAAATCCGAAGATAACGTACATATCGCAAATCAACTGTTTGCTCGACGTATAAAGACACTGTTGGATAGTATACTGTAAGTTCCTTGTGTCTTATCATCTATGATTATTATTCGATGTCACAAGGTATAATACACCGAACGGTAGCGGCGGACATGGTGGGGGGGGGGGACTACCTTAGTTCTTCGATGATAGATTAGTTTCTCCTCTTGTCAATGATTGACTGCGTGTTTATCGCCGAGTATTAATCACGAAAAAACATTTTGATAAGTCTTGTCATGGCTAAGATTAATCATTGATCTTTACTTGAAGATTAGACCCCGGTAGAGCTATTGAATTTCTTTTTCCTGTAAAGGGCTTAAAACCTGCTCTATAAATGATCATTTTATAGGCACTTTAAAGCTCATACCATTGCGAACGAGATCCGTGAAATAACCCTATCAGAGACGTGTCCTTGGCTCTAGAAGGAAAACGTGCCCTATGATCGATGCATATAATTATTATCTTGATAATCATGCCCTATACGCACCGATTAGTACATATTACTTGCCAATATCGTCTTATCCACACATTAATTCTAATGCCCATCGTGTTCATGTCAATCACTCAGTTGGCTCGATATAATATTCATGTTTGACCAAGCCGTAGTTTCTCAAGAAAAGTGCTTCCTGTCATAAGTTCATCGCTCAAAGATTTCAAAATAATAATGGCATTATTGAATCGGCCAACGAAAAAGAAAGAAAGACTGCTTTTGAACAAGAAAATGAATATAAAGTAACAAACAAGCAAACAGAAAATATCCTGTCTGTGAACGTAGAAAACCTGTTTAGTGACGTTATTAATATCTCAGCTTTACCCTTTTTATTTTGTCAGCAGTGCAGTGTATTGTCATCCGTCACTTTCGTGCAATCAAATTTGATTCTGTCTCTATTTCTTTTGAAGGCATTCGCCATGTTCGCACCCATGTTCCTATGTACTATTCCCTAAGACATGAAAGATAACTCGAGTAAACATGTATTACCATGAAAGTGGTATCATAGAAATGGTACAACACTACCATGCTACTAACATATTTTTCAATTGACCGCCGAGCTTATGTGTAAAGATGCCTACAGTTTCATAGTACATGTATAATTGTGCCTTACACAGCTCACTGTTACTGTGAATGAGCATAAGAGCAAATAATCAATAACAATGATAATTCCAAGGTGTAAATTGTGATTTTTTTTTTAACGACACAGCTTGGGGTAGAAATTGAACGTTATTCCTACCTACCCTCCCCCCCCCATTCCCCTCCCCCTTCCTCCTCCCTCAAAAGGGGAAGAATATCTCGTTCATGTTGTGAATTGTTCCTCTCTTCAGTGGGCGTTACTTGGTTGTATGTCTATTTGTGTTGTGCTGAAGTGGAGTCGCAGCACTTGAGCCGCGCCAGTATCGGTGTATGACGATACGGATAATTATACTATGACGATTATGTTTGAAATCCTGACAATGCAAATCTGTAGTTCTTGATAAAGCAAGAAACGATGATTAAACTTGTACTCCGTTATTGATAAATGAGAATCATCTACAGCTAGTTTCTGTCTTTGGCCGCACGTTGTAAAGAGAACAAGTTTGTAAAGAAAAAAAACCCCAAGTGAAGCCGATGCATTAAAGAATGGTTTTCAGATAGAAAGCAACGAGCAAGAGTGTTTAAACTGCAAAATAGTTGCTATCGAGCTTCACTATAATTGCCATTTGAATTATGAATCTCCTACTATTTTAGAATTTGCATAGAATAATTCATGAATGATAGATGTATATGTTGATATCGCCATATTCGGAACTGAATCAGGTGAAAAACGCATTTTAGAATTTAATGATTATTAGGAACGGGCTCAACTGAAGAGAATCGTGCGAAACGCTTGACTGGTTCTCTGGATATGCTATCTTATCTTCATAGTCAACCAAATATCGTGTAGTTTATCACAATATAGTAGTTTGAATCAACAGTCATTGACTTTATCAGCGCTTGCCACGGTGCCATTCAGTTCAATACCTCATTAACTGGTCTCACAGTGTGTTCAACCTCTCACACATTAACCTTTGTCTCAATCATAAACATCAGTGTAATGATTAATCTTGTTCAGTAGTGAGGAGATAGAGTTGGAGAACATAAACGGGAAGGGGGATGATGGGGCGGTGTATTATAGACTTCTGTGGTTGCGGAGGGAGTGCTGCAGGCCCATAGGTCTATTAATAGGGAGTGAAGTTTTGATCAAAGTTCGAGTCACGCTTTGAGAAAGCTGCCCCTCCCCCTCCTTGCCATCTCTACAATAACGTATCGCCTGTACGCACACCGACACGCGTGCGCAAGCACGCACACACACACACACACACACACACACACACACACACACACACACACATAGAGGCAAACACACAAACTCACACACACACACACAGAGACACATACCCATAACAGCATAGTTATTCCTGCTCATCTATGTTCATCGTTTGGAAAATAATAAGGCCCATGAGGCTTTTTGTAAGGACATATTTTAGTGTTCATTATAGTGCTGAAGAGAGGTCTCTGGGTAAATGCGGATAAGTAATAAGAATTAAATCAATAACATAACGTGACACAAGTTTTGCAATTGCTGCACATCTGAACAAAAATTATGACATCACGAAAAGAAGCCGAGATCATTCAGTTAAGTAAAAATGACTGATTAATGATCATCATCGATAATAATGTATCAGTAGAATATTATACAATATATATCTTTAGGAAATACATCGACTGGTGTTGAATGGAACTTTGATTTCATTCCCACGTGGCTTCCATCATAACGATGGCGGGAGTAATGGCAATGTGTCCACGTGGTCAAACACATAGAATGAGAAACCAAAACAAAGCCATAAACAGTCAACCACAATTATAGAGTATGGTGTAATAGATTTTAGACCTGATTGATACCTGCTTTCATACAATCAATTCGAAAATTCACAGACACATAGTATCTTATCTTATTCAGGGCTAGTCACTTTTTTTTTGTCTGCATGCTATATTAGATGGGCCGTTCGGGCAACCAAAAGATAATACATACATACATATATTTGGAAATCTGGTGGTCGACATCAAGATTTACTGGTCCCAGGCCACACGACCACCTCCAATATCGAGCCCTTTATAATGTAATATGATAATGATATATAATTACTATAATGTATACGATTTGTAAAGCATTATAAGTGAAAATTTGAGGATTATTAATACTTTGACTGTGCTACCATTTCCACTCTTGAGATGTAACCAAAAATAGTTTAATATTCACGTTTCCCATACAGAGAGGATAGAAGTTGAAATCAATCAAAGATGTTCAAACTGCATTATTTCAATTATTCACCTATAATGCATCGTTAATCTTGTTGGGTAAGGACTTGGTGTTGTTTAAATTCTTTCTACATTCTCCGAATCCACATGGTTGGAAAAAAAAAACTTATCTTATCACCACGTCCAGCAACATACTCGTTCATTTACCTTTACGTGCACGGTTCGACCCATTATATAGAATGGTAAGGAAGAATTGTAATGAATAGTATAGAATGAGCTGGCGGGTATGCGCAGCCAATCAGTTCAATTCTATTCTATTTTACTGTCCATTTACTACAGAAATTTGTTTTGTTTCCATGCAGGTATATTTCTTCGGTACACACATAGAATGCATACATGCAGAGCAATAATAATAATAATGATAATAATAATAATAATAATAATAATAATAATAATAATAATAATGATAATAATAGTAATAATATTAAAGAAAATAGATAGATATTATAGACATACTAGAAATATACACAGCAATATAACATCAATTTCAATACTATTAGTAATTATTATCACATAACAGAGGAAATTTTAATCTGTATTGCTACATGTATGAGTCGATCTCTTGTTGAGTGTAATAAAATTTGTGTGTATATTTTTATGAATATGTGTCGAATTAACAATGACTATATAAAAAACTGATAAACATAAAGGAATGTATCATATGCATGAAAATAGGTGTAAAAATTGTCAAGGTTATAATTATGCATGTTTATGTTTGTGTGCGTATATGTTTCAACGTACCCTCTAAAAATATTAGAAAATGAGCGATAGTTACTTGTATATCCAGAAACTGGTTTGAAGGTATAATGTTCATTCTTGTTTGTTGTTGATGATTTTTTTTTTTTTTGGTAAAGAAGAGTTATCGAAGTTCTTTCCCTTATTGATTTTCAGTGGTCCTACCTGCAAATTAAAAATGTTAGGTTTGGATTAATATAGTCCTCTTTCGTTGCGCGTAGAATTTATCTACGATTTATCAGTTTACCAGTTTACGTATAGGATCAAAATATTCCAAATGAAAGATCTGAGCATGAAAAGAATGGCAAATTGTCTTTTTTACCGCAATATTTTTATTACTTTTTAGAACTTGCATGATATATATTGACTTATATTAGCAGTCCATTTTCATTTTTCAACTTAACTTACCTTTAAAAGGATAATGCCATTACAATGAAAATTTATATTAACTTAGTCATATACTAGGTTTTACAAAAAAACATTTACCAATGACTTTTGATCCTTAATAGTTCAAAAACTAGATAACACTGACATTGATATGAGCAATAGCTGAATAGTGTACAATTTTGTTGGAGGCAATTTCAAAATGACAGCATAATTCGGTTTCGTAGGTTTCAGATTTTGCTCTATTTTCAACCCTCTGTACAAAACTTTAACTTTGCACAGAAGTCATTTTGGTGTGTATGGGAGTGCCGGTAGTTGACACCCAGACAATGGTCCTGGACAATGACCAGGATTTGAATGCTCTATTATTTATGCATGAGGAATTCCACCATCACAACCAGTCTTTATTCATTCTGAAATGTGGTGTATGCAAGCACGTGGAAACATGTGCTTATTATTTTTTTTTAATGCACATGCATTTCACCCTTTGCTAGGAATTCAGACCAGCAGTGCCCAGGCAATCCATTATGAATAATGAATAAAGCATTCATGTGCCTTGGAGCAGAGCTCTGAACAGGTGGTATCCAGGTCCATTGTTCAGGGTCATTATAAGCACACACTCACATCATTAGTTCCTGTGTAAAGTTCAGGTTTTGTACAGAGGGTTAAAATTTGACCAAAATCTGGAACCTAACTTTGAAATTAATCATAGATTTCACGAAACTATAGGTTTTCATATTCAAATCACCTCCAACTATAAATCGTGCACTATTCAGGTACTCATATATCAATGACAGTTTTATCTGACATATAGTTTTCGAGCTTTTAAGCATCAAAAGTGGGAAATATTTTTTGTAACACCTAGTAGAATGTAATAAATGAATGAGGTATGCAAGATTTAGCTTAATCATATAAATAGATATATTTGTTTATATGATTATATGATATATATAAACATAATATTGTAGTAATTGTAGTGGAGTTGTGTCTCCATGCACTGCACAGCGCACATACTGTGTGAGACTATTCTTGAATAACAGACCCTCAACTCTGAAGTTTGATATTGAGTAAACATTCCAGAGGTTGTTCATTCTTCTCATCATATTTTGATATGTTAGGAAAAAGTCATTTTGTTTATAAGTTATATGTCATTAAAAGCTGAGAGCCTCATTTTCTTTTCTTTTTTTGAATCTGCCTTTCTCTGCAAATACATGAATGGATGACGCTCAATCTTGCCATTACGTGTTTAATGTTTAGAATATCAATATTACCCTTGCTATTATCATAATCATTACATTCATCATTATTAGATTATTACCATCATCATAATTATCTTCAGTTTTGTAATTTGTCTCAGTAGTAAGTCATTTGTTGTTTTACTATCATCACGATCATCGCAATTGTAATTACTTGGCTATCAGAATCTTGTTATCATTCAATCAGTTCCCTCACTCTTTCCAAGAGCTCTCCAAGTCCAAGTACCATACGTTCATAGGTCCTAAACAGTTATTTTCTCACATTATGCTCAACCCATGTTACTCTGAATACTCCCAGTTTATTTTTCATAAAACTGATTTTTCTTTTTGTCTTTCAGCACAACAATAATATCAATTTATGGGTTTCTTCTTTTACAGCTTCTCTCCCTTTTTCTCTTCCTCCTGCTCTCCCCCTTCCTCTCTGAACCATGCAATTATGAGGACCGTTGTTCCATTCATTGTGCTTTTGCTATCAGAGTTATCACGAGAGAGAGAGGGAACGGCTGAGACAAAGGCTAAATGACCCAATGCAGCCGCAGTCAGTCACATGGCTTCCCTGAGAGTCACATGATGATGTGACCAGTGCCCTACCACCATTCACGGCCTGCATAAACGGAGCCGACCGGCCAACGTCCGTCCCGCCTCCTGGCCTATGGCAACTGTGTGATAAAAACAACGGAACTTCGCAGGTTGCTGTTGTGAAGTGGAATACCCCATAAAATTTGGGAGGTGATAGTGAAAGGAAACAACATGGGTTCCAAACAGTTTTTGCTTTCTATGGTTCTCTGTTTTTCTGTTGTCGCTGCAAATGCTACCTGTGGTTACCAGGTAAATATCCTTGAATTTGAGTGCTATTCTTTCATCTTCGTTTTTAGGCGTATTGTGGAAAGATGAAGTGAATTTACGACATACGTGGGGTAATCAGTGACGAAGCGAAGTGGCGTTTTCGCTTTGAGTACGACAGTAGTTTTTGTTTGCTTTTTTTTTTTCGTTTATGTGTTTACAGTAATTTCTAAACTTAAGCATCAAGTAATAAGTATATTAAGATGTGCCCATGCCCCTGGCCTGGTTCCTTTGGTTTTGATTTTAAAGTAGTAAAAGTTTATTCCCCTTCTCGCTTGGACTGCTGCATGCATGCTGCACTCTGCTCTTCCCCAGGTGCAGGACCGTAGTAAAAACAACAACACGACTGGAGTGGTGAAAAACGAAGACTCCTGTCTTGTTAGTCCCATCAGTTCAAAACAGTGTTGTCTACTTAAACCTGGTCCAACCAGCCAGTCATTAATCCTGATGTGATCTGACAGTGGGTTGTGGCGAAGTGCAAAACTTACTATTTCTTTTCTTCATGTTCTGTTCCGAAACTAAACTGTCAATACAAATTAAATGTGTTAGCCATTACAAAACAAACAAAGTCACTTTAATTATAGGTAAAACAAAATAAAAGGGGACTTTTTTTTTCTGAGTGAAAGAGCAAATCTGCATAATTCCAAAGTTTGGGATGATGACATGAATTAGAAATGGTGTTTTTTGCAGTTTTTTTTTTAAAACAATTTTTGTCGTGTGATAAGATTAGGTACCATGGCCCGGTACAGGGGTATATATCCTAGCACCCCCTTTCAATTTCTTAAAGACCCTTTACCCACTCTTCTCCTTCAACTCTGATAACTTTTGAAAAGATCATGATGCTACTGCTTTAAAAGTTAGCAACAAATAATCATGGATACATGCTTGTGCGAAATTTCAGCTTAATTCGATTATCCTTTCATTGTGGTTTTACATTCCTAGTTTCCTTTTTTGTCCCAATCATTGAACAGAGCACACAGCTGAGTGATGAGTACTTGACTCTAGACCCCAAACAGCAGAACATCAAACCCATTTTTCTTAGTACATGCTTTTCCAGAGTGTGTACTTTCTGCACCCACAAAAGACTTGTCTTGATTGAGTACACTCTGGCAGGCATCTGTGGGAAATGCATGTTGTAACAAAATCAGCCCATCTTTAGTGGGTTAACATCACTTCAATATGTTAGGAAAGTCTATTCGTATTGAGTTATACTTTGAGGCTACTTCTCGAAATCTGCCCTTAACTAATAGCCATGCCTGGCGACTTTCTGGTGGTTTTATGGTGCAGGGTTGCATGATTGTGTCGTAAAGCCATTCTACTTGGAGCCTTTTTTGTTGACTGATGTCTCTGAGTGTGTAACAGCACAGTGTAGCCACCACTTGTGTGAAGGAAAGGGTAATTTCTTCGGTTATTTTGTTCTTTTGTCCCAAATTTTAGTCATGTAACCCAACCAAGGCGAACAGGGTGAACGTACATCTGGTCCCACACACTCATGATGATGTAGGCTGGCTCAAGACTGTTGATGAGTATCTCTATGGAGGTGAGTGTCCACTTTTATAACTTTTCTAAATAGTTCCTGACTGAGACATGGGTTTGCAGATCTGGATAAAGCTCAAATAGCTGTTAGTTGTCCTGGCCGTTTTCTGCTTTTGTATGAAACTCTAAAATAAGTTACTCAATGTGCATCTGATGTGTTGGATATGTGTCATACTGGCTCATATTGTTGCGTTACACAGTATTTGTGGAGGCATGGAAATTGCCATTTTTATTTGTTAATTATTTATAAATTATTAAAAAAAAAAATCTTTCACTTTATGATCTTCTAGTCCCTTCTTGAAAAAACAACAACAACACAGCAAACAAATAAACATGGGAATGGAATTTCTGTATTTCATAGCCATACATCTCGATATTTACTTTTTTCGTTATACCCATTTTTCACTAGGAATTCAATATTATGAGCAGATTGTCTGATCATTCAAATTTTGTAGATAGTCTCACCCATTGCACACCAAACATTTTGGCCGCCGTAAATTCATTCAATTCCGAAAGAATCAACTCACAGTGCAGGATCTGTGTATTTACCCCCCAAAAAGAATGAGTACCATATAAATCAAATTGTAGTGTATATAGTTTTGTATCTTTGTATTGTTACTGTTTACAGGTAGTACATGATCGGGATTTCACCTTAATTCTTCAAGGGAGAATTACAAAATGAAATATCAGTACTGTAATTTTTAACAGATCACATCTCTTTCAAGGAGTAATGCATCTCATACATGTAAGTATAATATGCTTTTTACTCGTATGAGTACGTTTTTTCTTCTTCTTCTTTGCAGCCAACAACAGCATTCAGCACGCTGGGGTTCAGTACATTCTGGATTCTGTGACATCTGAACTTGCTAAGGACCCAGGACGAAGGTTCATCTATGTAGAGACGGCCTTCTTTGAGCGTTGGTGGCACCAGCAGGATGAAAAGACGCAGTTCCTTGTCCGCCAGCTTGTCAGTGAAGGTGATTCACCCGTGACCACACCCACCTGACCACTCCAAGTTAAAGGGACAATGCAGTGCAAGTGCATGCTGACTTTCATTGATTCATCATACCCTGATCATGGCTTATGAGACCAAAATAATGTATATGAATATGTGTCATATATTTTATGGTACTCTGTAATATTTCTACTATTTTTCTTCAGATTACTTGGATATGTTAAAAAACCAACAACAAACAAAACAAAACCTTCTGCACCAAGATTCTGCCTGTGACATCAGTTGTCAATTGTTGCTATATAAGTACTGATATGATTAACAAAAGACACTGGAATGCACCTGCCCCTAGATTGAGCATAACCAGCATGTTTCCCTATAATTTTTTTTTTTTTTTGATGATCTTATTAGTACTTTAGCAGTAATTGAGAATCTTGGGTTGGAAGGTTTTTTGGAGAGTACAAACCAAGTAATCTGAAGAAAAAAAGTGGAAGTATTATTACGAAATACATGGCACAAATTTAGCTATTCATTTGGACACGTACACTGTAGTTGATGTTGAGAGTACCATGAATAAACACAAGTCAACATGCATTTGTATTGCATAGTTCCTTAAAGTGTGGTAGACATTCATAAAGACATGAGTCTGAATAATGTCAAATCCTACAACATATAACATTTAGAGTACGATTAATGGAATGTTACAGGTTTATCCTTAGGCATTACCATTACCATTGGACAATGTTTAAGTAATGAAATTATAGTAAAAAAAGATAATAGGCAGTCGGACAAACAAGACGGAAAGAGGGGTATGCTATTGATTTACACATGATATGAAAAATTATGATCAGGTGTGCATGATTTTTCAGAGTGCAGTTCAAAATGTGTACTATAGCTTTGCATTGCATTTACTGGCTCGGCTTTGCTTGACAATATGATAATCATCCTTGTCACTTGACCTGTTGAAGACTAGTCCCAAGTATTCTCGGGCAGGTGTATATGGGAAATGTATGTTGTAGCAAAATCAGTCCGTCCTCAATGGGTTAAGTTTAAAAGAAGCTCTTGGTCTGCATTTCATTTTTCTATTCAAATTTGGATTAATTCAAGATGTAATGATGTAGTGATATTTTTGGTTTTCAGTTTTCCAACACCTGTTGTTAACCCGTTCCATACGGGAACCTGGTGGCCTGTGTATTAACTCTATGGGGATTTCAGAATTCAGTATGGCACGGGTTAAATGATCAAAAGGTGATCACTTGTAAGGGACAAGCCAGTCTTGATTGTTCTATGTGTTATTGGCCTGTAGGAAGACTGGAGTTCATCAATGGCGGCTGGAGTATGAACGATGAGGCCTGCACACATTACAACGCCATCATTGACCAGATGACCGAGGGCCTGCGCTTCCTGGTCAACACTTTTGGCAAATGTGGTGTCCCTCGAGTGGCCTGGCACATTGACCCCTTTGGTCACTCCAGAGAGCAGGCTGGTCTCTTTGCTCAGGTAAAAAAAATAATTATAGTAAATGTGACCCGCCACAACAAAAGGATCCAAAAGTCGCTGATTGCTTAGCTGAGAAAATCAAGTTTGAAGTCGGATTATCAGCATCGGTCAAAACTATTGAATTTCTGTTGTTGGCATTATGCTGTTGTCTAATGTGTCGTCTATCATCTGCCAAAATTTTGAAGCTGAATGATCAAAGGAAAGGCAAGAAATTAGTGTTTTTCTGGGCCATGATTTTCTGACTCTCAACGGAACAGAAATGTGTCCAAAGATTTGGATTTAGCGCCGTATATAGTCTCAGCCCCTAGCAACGAGGGAGTGATCTTATTGGTCATTGTGCGGCATCCTGGTTACTGATAGGTCATGCGCAGACCACTGGCTCTAAGCTTGAATGAACATCGCGGAGGTCTGCTATGAGCAGACCTTATGATTGTCCAGAGGTGGAAACTGTCTTACCTCCCCTTGATCATGATTGCATTGGAAAGAAAACTTTGAAGGCGGTTTTCTCAAAATGCTGATTTCCTAGACCACTCAACATGGTCTTATATAATCATCAATATCTCTTCAACCAGGTACTTTTATGACATGTGTTACCATGAAATTAAAGCAGAAGAGTAAGGGAATAATGTCATGTCATTTTCAGAAAATCGACCTCCCTTCGACTTTCGGATCCTATTGTTGTAGCAGGTCACAAATAAATAAAATGTCTATAAAGAATCACCTACTCCAACCCCCATCACACACCTATAGATTATCCTATATATGCAGACATCTGTCGGCACTTCTGACTTTTCAAGCAAAAATGCTGTGGCTCACTATTTTGCTCGGGGATGTATCCATTGCTTTTGTTTTCATGACCCCTGGTATTTCCTCTTTGCATACACCATTTCAGTACGCTCATTGTTCATAGTTATGGTGTATGTCCTCAAGCACTTTAGGACATGACCATTAAGTGGAGAGCATATGGCTCTATAGCATCTGAAATTAGGTTGTCTATTATTACCTCCGCCAAGGGAGGAGGTTATGTTTTCGTTACCGTTGGTTTGTTTGTTCGTTCGTTCATTCGTTTGTCTGTGTGCAAAATAACTCAAAAGGTAGATAACGGATTGGGATGAAACTTGCAGGAAAGGTTGAGAATGACACAAGTAACAAACGATTAACTTTTGGTAGTGATCCGAGAATTTTGGGGGAATTTATGAAGGATTTTTGATATTTTGGCAGGTAGGGTAAATGAACTTGGGAGTTCAGGCTGCGCGTATTTGAGGTTTGCATGCGCGCACTAAAGTGCGTGCTCTAGTTTCTGCTGGGGAGAGGCGCGCCGCTCATCTGAGGGCTTATGACGTAACAATTAAAGGCTTCTATATTGGGAAATAAGGCGATTTTTCAGTGGATGAAAATCACTTATCTCTATGGAAGAGCAAGATCATTAGTGGACTAGTAACTGCTTGGCGGAGGTCTGCGCTCTCGGAGTGCTTTTCTAGTTTTTATGCATGCTTCTCAAAGGGTGCAGTATGTATGTATGTTTTGGTTTGTCAGTCTGTCTGTCCTTCCGTCCTTCAGCTTTGTATTATCATTTTAGATAAACTACTTTTCCCTGCTTTTTTAACATCGATGTAAAGCAATTGGTCAATCAGTTGCAATAGACTGCTCTTTGAACTTTATTTGTGCTTGGGCAGATATGCTACAAAAGATGCAGATGCATCAACTAGATTTTGGGCAAAATCCCTCAAAGTCAAAGGTCATTAAACTTACGCTTGAAATGATTTCAGAATTAGATCTACTTGCATGCACATAAATGTAATGGTGGTAGGAAGTCAAAGGCAAAGGAAAAAGGTCACTGTGATCTGATGTAAAATGTAATTTTCCAGTCGCATCTTTAGCAGGGAATGTTCATTGGTAAAATTATCTGGTGAGAAGATGAGGAATAAATGATGAGTTATTCTCCTGCAGTAACAGGGTTTAAAGATCATAGTCAAAGACCACCAAACATAAGTTTTGATATTTTCAGATTCTATGAAATAAGTCCTACGATAATGTTACTGTAAAAGTGGGTATTTTCGTATGTGTAATTTTTCGCGCTTGGCTGGATTAGATGAATTTCTCATGTTTTTTATTCTGCGGAATCGGGACATTAACTACTGGGACATAAATGGCATACAAAACTTGCACGTTTTTATTTTCCTACTAGCTTCTGGTCGTGCAAAATGCACAAAAATTTCCACACTGCGAAAATTTATGTACATGTATGGCACAAATGGTGTTGGCATGAGAAACAGAGGCCAAGTCAACTACTTAGCAGTGGAATTAGTCTAGTTTTGCTTTAGTCAAAGTAAATCACATATTTATATGTATTTCTTTCAGTTCCATTTCTGTGTGTTTGTGTGTGTGCACTGAATCTCTTGGTCTCAGCTTTTTTCTAGGCCCTACCTTTACTCTGTGGATGATATCTAAAAGTGAATTGCTGTTGAACAAAAGATAAGCTATTCTCGTTCTTCCTTTCATGCAAAATTTCCCCTGGACACAAGGTCTAATGGGCTTCCTGTTTCACAAACCATAAATCAAATCAGAGTGTGTGTTGTAATTTGGAATAGTACAGAACTCTGACTTTTCGTCACCTTTTAGTTTTACGATGTAATCCAGGGTTTTCCTGGCAGAGGAAAGGAAGTGTTTGTAGACGCTAAATGTTTTATGCCAGTCAAAAATAAAAAGAAAAGGCAAGCCCCGTATGACATTCATATTATATTATAAAACTTGAGTATTTGTGAACAAAAATCAGAAGGAGAAAAGAGAAAGAGAAAATAAATGTACATGTAAGTTACATGTCAGTGATGTCGAAGTTGCAGAGTGGATTTTTTTTTTTTAATAGTAGATTCAGTACATGTGGGTGTGAACTAGCATCAGCCTGGATAATGTGGATTTTCAATAGATCTGCATAAACATTATGCGCTTGAAATGCTGTTATGCTGGATGTACAGTAAATCACTTGGCTGTCTACACTGTTAGCATTTTCAGCTTGTTGCATGGTTTGTTTCAATGCTGTTGAATGCAGTTTTGTTTGTTAATATGCTGATTTGTGTGTGTCTGTGTGTGTGTGTGTGTGTGTGTATGTCCTGTCTTGCCTATTTTCATTTTGGCACCAACAATCTTAGTACCAAAAAAAAAAAAAAATGCATGTTTTCCTACTTTGCTAGTTCCCTTTCTAATCAAGGTTCATCTGAATTTTTAAATGCCTCAACTTATTTAAAAGACAAATTTAATCAGCAAGTCTAAACTCAGAAAATATTTATGGCTTATTAATGAGCAATGTACATTGTAGTTGCGTCTACCCGGGTACATAGCACTTGTTTGTGTTTTGTAATGCATCACATTAGTTCTTTTTGGGATTTCTTGTTATTTTCATGTTTCCATGTATGTTTCCGTATATCATTGTCGTATCGACCTTGACTATGATAATTTTTTTTAGCATCAATCTCTTATGACTTCATATACAAATCATATAAATATTTCTCTCCCCTTCATCTCTACTAGATGGGCTTTGATGGGTTCTTCTTTGGCCGTCTCAGCTACAACGACAAGCTCCACCGACTCAACACAAAGACCATGGAGCAAGTCTGGCACGGCAACCCGAGTCTGGGCAGCCCTGCTGATCTCTTCTTTGGTGCCCTCTACAACGGTTACAACCCGCCCAAAGGATTCTGCTTTGACAGAGGTTGTAACGACCCACCCATCCAGGTAAGATTTTGTTGGAATTATTTGTGCTTTTTCTTGATATATGGAAGCCAGATGAACACCAACTTCAGACCTTCTCACCTTCCTCATTTTTCGTACTCTTGATTCCGCATTCCAAAGTCTGCATCATCTTTATTTTCTCTCTTGCAATACATCATTTGAAATTTTGCATCTTCTCTTCTCTCTTATCTCCATGATTGTCCAACCTTCTCCTCCCTCCTTTCTGGTTCATCTTTTTCCTTCCAATGACTTCCTGACCCTTTACCTTTTTCTTACTCTATTCTCCCATATGACTGTCCCTGTCTCATATCCTCCCATCTCCACTTGTGCATCTTTAACTTCCAGCTTACCACTGCCCTTCGACTGTTACTATTTGTCTTCCTGACACTCTCCCTATGTCACTTCCCTCCTCAACTCTCCTCTTTCTTGGGTTCTTGTTTGCCAATGTACAGTTCTTTTAAGGACTACAAACACATAGAATTTACTGCCAACCTCCCACAACTACAGACATTCCATAAGTGCAGGCATAACTCAAAGAAAAATATTTGTATGAAAGAAGGAAAAAGAGTATAACTGTGCCATTTCATCCATGCTGAATTCATGGAGACACAACCTGTTTGTTAATTGGCAGGAGGACCGTAAGAAATTAATTGCAGACATAGATTTTGACAGATGACAAATGTTTTAACCTGTTTAGGATGAGTTCCAAGTATACTCAGGCAGATATCTATGGGAAATGCATGTTTTTGCAAAATCAAACTGTCCTTAACGGGTTAAGCAAAGCAGAATTAGACCCTCCCCCCCCCCCCCCCCCCCCCAAAAAAAAAAAAGAAAGAAAGAAGAAAGTCACATGTACCACTAGTAAGTTGTCATTACTTCAATAAACCTGTTATTTTAAATTGATTACAAACTTAAGTATGATATTAGTATGATGCATATGTTTTTTAATGCTAATGTGAAATTCTTCTGCATCATACACATGTCTCATGTGTGACATTTTGGACACGGGATGTAAACCTTGTCAAGAGGTTTTAGTTTTGTTGCACTCACCCTGTTGAGTGATTTGATAACAATAATATGTTTATTCGTCATTGGTTTGAGAGTGTTTACAGGTGGTCAGATTACTTCTTCCTGTTTCGTTGAAACTCTGTAAATTGCAGGATGATCCGCGGTTGTTTGACTACAACGTAGATGATCGAGTGGAAGCCTTCGTGAAGTGGTGCAGGGACCAGGTATTGTGTGCAGGTCTAATACCCTCTTCATACTAAATTGTGTTTAGTCTAATACCCTCTTCATACTGATAGAACAGGATGAAGAGCAGTCTCATGTCATCCTCTTCCACTTTCGGAATGCGTCACTTATGCTTTCAGGTGGATTTCTGGTTTTGTTCTTTGTTTTTATGCAGAAAAAGAGAAACAAGCGTGAGACGAGGGGAAGGCCCATGCTCTACTTACATACTGGAAAATATGTTATCAATGCAGTACAGTGTTAAAGGCATTATTTAACATTTGCAGATGAAACAAAAACCCAGCTTTAGTGTTCTTAAATAGTTGTAAAATGTGAGATAGAGATAGAAACAACCAATGTTAAAATTTGAATCAGTATAATCATTGTTAAGTATTGTTAGATATACAGAATGTGAACAATAGTTGTATTAAAAATGTTTAATAACTAAACCATTTACAGTTGTGGTTTATTGAGAAAAATAGTGATATTTCCTTATATTTTACAGGGCTTGCCCTTAACTTTTTTTTTAGGAGGCCAGCCGGGCCACTTAGCCATGATTTTGGGTGGCCAAATGCAATTTTAGGTGGCCCGGATGCTTTGTCAGTTTTGAGTGTTGGAATCGAAGGGCGTGTATTATTGCATAATACTGAGTACAACAACAATTACTGAGTAGTACAGCGCTGTAGCTTACACTGCAGACGTATACTTTTAATATTGTTATGGTTTAAAGATTGCTACATACTTTTTTTAATCACTTGCCCGGTCGGGCAAGCAGATTTTCAAATTATTGCAAAACATCTGCCCGAACAGGAATTTCACTTGCCCCCCCCCCCCCCCAAAAAAAAAAAAAAAGAAAGAAAAAAAAATCAGGAAATATAAATAATGCCAAAAATCATTTGCATGTCAAGGTTTTAATGAAAAGAAAAGAAAGTGAAGTTGATAAAGAGTTGATAAAAAGAGAGAAGTAGCCTATTTGAGGCCAATTATCAGGGCTTCATGTTTTAGGAGGACTACTTTGTAGTACCGCGCTCCCCAGCACTCCTTAGAAATACACCTGGAGAAATAATCTAATTAATCACAGAGCCTCTTACTGAGACCAAGATTTTTTTTCTTTTTTTTTTACATAATGATATTTCAAAATGCTTTTAATTGGTTATTTCACATCCCCTCTACCTGACTCCTTTCATCGTGTACTAGTGCTCATTTCGCTCTGATCTTTCGGAAGGCTTTATTGCAAAATTTTTATATGGCAGGATGTTTTGTGATACACTTATACATCAAATGTGATACACTGTATCTTGACATTTTTTTTACAATCACTGCTCCCAGTGGTAAACAGTGCCTCTAACAAGTGCTCTGCAGGACCTTCATAAGGCTCAGAAGCAGTAGTGGTTGGAACTGTATTCTGTCTGTGACCAATCTCAACAACATGCTTTTCTAGCCCTCCAAGTGCGGGATGGTTGATGACTAGTAATTCTTGAAATGGCATCTAAACTGAACATTAAAATGTGCTAAGTCTGTGAGCAAATGAGGCCTCTACTCCTTTTTAATGAACATTTGATCAAGTGTCTGACTCATACAAATGTTTGTTTGAAAACACCAACAGGGACAGTGAAATATTATCAGGATAAGAGGGAAGTCTCATAGACAAATGGGTATCATAGCAGAAGTAGAGGCAAGTATTTGCCAACATCGTTCAGTGGCTTCATTAAAGGACAAGTTCACCTTCATAAACATAAGGATTGAGAGAATGTAGCAATATTAGTAGAACACATCAGTGAAAGTTTGAGGAAAATCAGACAATCCGTTCAAAAGTTATGAATTTTTGAAGTTTTTGTGCAGTAACCGCTGGATGAGAAGACTACTGCAGTGTATGAATAACTTAGATGTCACATGCGTACAACAATATAAGGAAAATATAAAGAGAATTTCACAAAATTCCATCTTTTGAAAAAAGTACACATTCCCCTGACTCGTTACCGACAAATGTTATGGGTAATATTATTCCCCCTGCCTTTAGAAAGAGGCAAGTCAATTGCTCTTTTATTATGCGAAAAAAATGAAAATATGTTGAATTTTCTTTTACATTTTCTTTATACTGTTGTACGCATATGACTCACAAGCTGTAGTAGTCTCCTCATCCAGCGGTTCCAACACAAAAATTTTAAAAATTCATAACTTTTGCATCGATTGTCCAATTTTCCTCAAACTTTCACTGATGCGTTCTACTATTATTGTTGCATTCTCTCAATCTTTATGTTTATGAAGGTGAACTTGTCCTTTAAGAAAGAAATTTGTATGAGACTGTTGGATTGGTTATTAACAGTATCTATATTGACATCCCATTCTTTGGGATTGAAACAAGACTACATTGCATAGATTATTATTGAAGGTGATGATAAAATTGTCACCTCATTTCTGCCAATATTCAGTTAACCATGGCATTTCCATTCTATGCCTCACCTCTTGTTTTCCATCTGTAGGCCGCTTTCTTTGCAACCAATCACATCATCCTAACCATGGGCTCTGACTTCCAGTATGAGAACGCCAATGCATGGTACAAGAATCTTGACAAGCTGATGAAGTATGTCAATGCCAAGGTGAGACTAAAGCTGTGTGATAAAACGAAAAAGGGCATGATTTTCTGAGATGTAATTTTGTTCCAGGCAATTGCAGAGTACTGGTACACTTTTCTTTCTCAGGTCCTCACTTTTGTGTTCATGTCATGATAATGTTATGTTGTCAATCCATGTTAATTCACTTTATGTTAGTACTATCCTCATGCACAGGACTTGCCCACTTCCCCATAAGTTAAATGAAGTGGAAAGTGTTACAAAGAAATACACGTAGATGTGATAAGAGCCATTACACTTAGGCGTACGTGTAGTACTCATATCTGTCAAAAACAAACAAACGAACATACAGCAAAGAAGTAATGAAGCTTTTTTAATCACTAGTGTCTGTCACAAATGATCAACATACCAGCTAGGGATTGAGAATGGTGAGAGCCTGTTCCTTTCTGCACACTTCTATATCTTGCTCCAGTAGCTTAGGGTAGGTTCAAAAAGTTGCTTGCCCCTCCCTGGCTTGATCCAGTTTTCTGCTGCGGATGTCCCAGGTTCTGGCTAGGCAGCAGGCAGCTGTTAAAGGGAAGCAGTCCTGAGATTTTCACTGTACTGATAATTAAGAAGAGTAAAAAATATAAACTTTCACCAATTTATACGCTTGGACATCAAAAATTGTCTCCGTACGCGATTTTTGAAAAATAATTCCTGCAAGCGATCGTGAAAGAGCCGGCAAAAAGATGCTACGTAGTGCATGCCCTACTCACCAAGTTGACAGCCGTGCCTCTAAAAACCAATTTAAGTGTTCAAATGATTAGTTGCAATTTTATCATATAATGTGAAAGTTTGTGGTTTTATAATTTCAAACAAAATATTTCAAGCTTAGATATATATAATTTACGAAAAATTAATATTGTAAACATAAATTTATATGTATTTTTAAACCAAATATACCATGAACTTGACATCAAATAGGCACGGTCGTTTTCTAGCTTCCGTCCGTGTTGCATACTTCTTAGCGTAGAAACCACTCTCGCGCGCAAATCCTTACCATACCAATGTATACATACACAGTACACTTGACTCCGTCCAGTCGATTTTGGCATTCAAACCGGAGATAACCTGTGCATGAGAGAGTCGAATTCTTCAAAGAAAATATTGTTTTTATCTCAATATTTCTGTAAGTAGTCAGATAATCGCCTTTCCTCGAAAAAAAAAAATATGACGTGAGCCGGGAAGGGTAAACACAGGGGGTCGTAGGGATATGATTTCGCTCCACTTTGCCGTGCATGTCCAGTCGGCACTGGCAGCAGCTAGCTGCAGGCCCACGGTAAATTAAACATAGCTAGCCACTTTCCTTACCTCTCTACGCTTTTTTCCCTCGGTTCTCTTCGAAGTCGATGCTCGAGGTGTTTCTGTTTTATAACTCATGTGAGCAAATGGTCAGGATTGCATCTGGTTTCAGGAGTTTTCTCGGTTTATAACCGAGGGCCACAGCCTGCCGGTCCACGTAAAAACATCGCTTCACAAATTGTCCACGCACAGGTAGGTCACAACACGATTTCGAGATTTTGTAGGCCCTAAGTTTCTTATGTTCGGCATCGTTGTACCGATATTTCCCAGCCATACAGCTCACCTTTCACGATACTTTTGTTGGTCTGGGACGGAAAAAAGGATTTTCCTGGGAAATTTTCTGCACGATTCGAGCAAAACTACTGATGTAAGGTAGCCTGACCAGACGACGCTGAATGCGGTCGCCCCTGTAGTGTACTAGCAGGCCTGTGTAGAATCGTTTCTACCTACAAATATGTACACTCTGTACTAGCCTGACCAGACACTGTGCTGTCGCCAGCGCTGCGTGTAGTTACACTCTGTACGTACTATAGAACATGCATGAGCGGCGACAGGTAGGGCTGCAGCTGCGCTTGAGACTGGAAAAGTGCGAAGGGCAAACCGCGTACGGGGTGCGTACGCGTATCTACCGTAGATCTATCATCTAGTTGTACCGTCCACACGTGCGAATATAATACACAATACATACACACACACACACACACACACACACACACACACACACAACGTAGAAACAATGTAAAATACGAGTCGGAGTAGCCACCGACGTCTTCATGCATCCGGGTAAACTAGGGAGCGTACGGATAACGAGCAGAACACGGCTGGGAAGAGTTGTGCATCGACGACGTATGACTCTCCGCCAAGACTTGCTCATTAGCATATTCACCATGCAGAGTCACACTTTTTCAACCAAAATGTACGAGCTTATTTGGTGATTTTAAAGTTTGTTTTTGGTGAAAGTAGTTCATTGGAGGTACCAGCAACAACATATTTTTTTTAATTTCGTGAGGACTGTGTCCCTTTAAGTCTAACACCTACCCTCCATGCGACCCTGTCCAGCGGGTCAATGCGAATCAGGTCACACGTCGTAATGTCAGCCCAGACACATTCAGACCAGGTCTTATTTGGTCTTCCACGTCTACTAGGGCTAAGAGTTGGCATACTTAGATGGTGCGAATAATAAGTCTCTTTGCATATTCAGAGGCAGCAGACTGCCATCTTATGACTTGGGGCAGGTACATGTCGAGGTTAATACTTCAATTGGAAAAAAGAGGACCGACAGGTTTTGAGGTGTAGAAAAATTAAGACAGAAACCAATATCAATCAGTGTCTGTATCTTCACCCATTTGGACTGAAACAAGGGAAAATTAACATATTATACTATTTGGGTGGTATATAGTTCTTTCATGCAGTTCATTTGAAGAATGATGTAAAGGAGAAAGCAATAGGGCTTTTCAAGCCATGTTCTACCTCACTGACTAACGCTTTGTCTCTTTTTCATCACAGGAAAATGATACAGGACTCTATCTTCTCTACTCCACACCATCGTGTTATGTCTCCAACCTGAACGAAGCCAACAAGACATGGACGACTAAGAGCCAGGACTTCATGCCGTACGGCGATGCTCCCCACAACTTCTGGAGCGGGTACTTTGTCAGTAGACCAGCCATCAAGGGCTATGTGAGGGAGTCTAACAACCTTCTCCAGGTATGATTATTACTGATGTCATGTTGTGGTAGTCTGTTGGTGGCAGAAGGCGACGATTGAGTGACAATAGTTTTGTGTGAAAGTTGGCCACTTCTTATAATGGTGCTGTGAATTATAAGAATGTTGAAAGTGATGTAAGCAGTGCTTTGTGTTGGGAAAGGATGTGATAGTGTAATTTAATGTAGTACACAGTTTTGAAGAATGATGTCCTTAATATGGTGCCATTGATGATGTCATTCATGGAAATATCACAAAATCCAATGTTTATGAATGATTTCAGAAGTGCCCAGATAGAGTGTGATTACAGGTACTGCATTCACTGCCAGCATGCTCATAGTAACTTTAAATCAGAATTTTACATGTGTCTATATGAAACTTTCTCATGGATATTTTAATCAACTTGTCAACTGCTGTATTTTTCACATCTTGTTTTCTTTTCCTGACACATATCATCAGGTCTGCAAACAGCTGGAAGTCTTCACTGGTCCAAGTAGCTTCAAAAAATCAGGAGTAACGTCAGAAAGATTAAGTAAGTTTTCACTGGTAGAGCTGGCAAGTCTACCTGATTCTACAGGAGGCTTCCTGAAAACTGAAATTTCTCTTCATGTCCTGACAATAAACACCAGAAGTTTCACTGATTTAGGTATTATTTTGACTTTGACTATAAAAGCCTATATTTCACGCTTATTTTAGTCTATGGTCTAAATTTAAACCACCTTCGTGAATTCGGACTATTGACTTTGCGTGTGAAACACAATTATCTTCCTGATTGCCCTTTGGAATCTGCCCGAGGTTGATGTGGGAATATTGGTAGCCCTGCACTCAGGTTTGGTTCTGCTTTGGTAGTCATATGACTACCTGTTTCTCTCTCCTTCTCTCCCTCTCTCCCTTGCCCTTTGTCATGTGCAGTGTTACCCCCACAGATTTCAGTAGCATAATTTCACAACTGTGATGTTGCTGATGTAAGGTCTGCATTACTTAAAGCTAAATATCACAACATTGATATGATTAAACATTTAGACATCGTGCTAAATGACTTACCATGACTATTTGCAGCAGACATCTTCATAAGGACAGTCTTCAATCGATTATACTGAGTATGTATTGGAACTATCTCAAATAACTTATTTTCAAATAGTTTTTGTCCATGCATAATATTTATGGAATCCTTGAGAAACTGTAAGAAGCCATTTCAATTTTTGAATTGTGTAGATTAACCTCTGGAAACAGTCTCATTTACAAGACCAGATTGTTAAACACAGTTTGTTTTTGTTTTTAATGTTTTCAGGGGAAGCTATGGCTGTTGCTCAACACCATGATGCTGTGACGTAAGTGTGTGTGTTTGCAGAGTTTGAGTTTTGTTTTTTGTTTTTGTTTTTGTTTTAAGATCAAGTTAGCATCATTCTGATGAACACTGATGAACACTGATGAACACAAGCATATGTTTCAAGCCATGATGTGTGATATCGATAACAATCAAGAGGGAGATGTAAAAATAAATTGAGTTAGTTGTATTGATGTAAGATGTTCTGATTGATGGTTGATGACCTTATCAGAGGTGTGATCTACTGTTTTCAGAATAATTCACTCCACAAATTTGACAAGTGCTGTCAAAGTATGTATGTTTTCAAGGCTTTGTCAAGTCACTATTCATTTCATTTGATACTTTTATTACACAATCACTACATTTTCACCATCTCGAGAACAATTAGAAGGTACATTATGCCTAACAGTTAGTATTCCAGTTCATTTCTTGCCCAAAATTATAAGAATAAATATGGGCATATTATCATTTGGGTCTTCACCACTCAATCTGTTATTCATGACTATGGTGGCAAGAATGAATGGATAGGACTTTACGGCAGCATTGAACCACCAATGATTGTCTGGACATTGCTCATACAGATGAGGAGTGTTTTCATATTAATTCAGCAATTCTCAGACAAGACACTTTTATGAAATTGGTAAAGAATAATGAGCTTTTATTCCATAATGGATGCACTGATCTGTTGCAATTCTTTCTTTTTCTATTGAATGTATTCAGGGGAACTGAAAAGCAGCATGTTGCTGATGACTACGCCAAGAGACTCTCCATCGGCAGAGTAGATTGCCAGGTTGGTATATGCTTAAATGATCTCGAAACTAATTAATACTTAGTGATGGAAATCTCATGTTAACCCTTCAAAGCACAAAGGAGAATTATATGTGGTGATATACTTTGTGTTATGATAACAGATCATGTAGTGAAATAGTTACGCATAGATTGGCTGCACACAATATCATAGCTGTTTGTATTTGAAGGGAAGTTCATATTTATCAGGACTTGCTCATCACACATCATTGACCTTTGCTCTTATCCTGTTCATAGTAGATCAATTCACATATCAAACACTCTTCTCCAGACATAATGACTTGTTCTTTCGTATGTGAAAGTGTCTGTCAGAACATCAGGCTTATCATGGTCATCATCATGACCAACAAATGATACAGCAATAAGTTTTTTGTGATGTTAGAGTATCATTATTATCACGTATGGGGTTCAGTCAGGAATTGGATGCTCTCCCTCAATGTATAAGTTATCTGGTCTATCATGAAAGCCTGCTAGGATCATCAAGCAGCCAATGTCTGATTTCTAAATTTTCATAGTTTTCAGACTTTATCTTTAAAATTATACATAATTAGCTTCACTTTCTTTAGAACAACTGGGTGGTAAAAATGGTATAAAAGCTTACCACTAGAAATAGTTTGGTGAAAATCAGCCGTGAAGTATGGATGTAGTCAATGATGATATGCTGGAGAAGGGGCATTGAAACACATCAGTTTGATTTAAAAAATGTGAAAAGCTTCTGTATTTAGAAACATTCTGAGACTTAGAAAATTGAATAGGAACTGGGTGAGATGTCAGATTTTGAGATTTTTCAAATGAATTCACTTTTTTATTTCTTGATCATATATAAGATCAATTTGCAATTCTCGGCTTTGACATATCTAACTCTAAAGGGTAACAAAGCAATGGGCCATGAATGGGAAAACAAACACTCACCAAAGATTTCATGCCAACATGCATTTCTTTTTCTTTCTCAAGACTCTGATCAGTGAGGCGATATCAGCGGATGTCAGCCAAAAGTTTAGCTACCATCTCCAGGATTCTTCTGACCATTGTGACTATGCCAACATCAGTATCTGTGCTGCCTCGGAATCACTGAGCCAGGTAACAATGGTAGTCTTCTGATTCATGGAGCTCCGGTGTCTAAAAACTTAAATATGGTATTGATTCTGAAGTCTGTTGCATTTCTCCTGTCTTCATTTCCTTGTTAGGAATTCATTTGCTGTGGATTTGCTGTGTGAATTATTTTTTGTAGAATGTCTGGCCAAGAGTGTTATCTTATGCATTGAATGTTTTGGCAACCAAGCATAATATGCAGTACTATAAACCCTAATGGATTGCAAATTTCAATGGAATAATTTTACAGGGAGTATTTTTTCGTGAAATCATTGTTTTTAGGAAGATGTAACATGCTGGCTTTTTTTGTTTTTTGTTTTCATCAGTTTGTGGTGGTTGTGTACAACCCTATTGCCCGGTCAGTGACCTGGCCTGTTCGTCTTCCGGTCAACCATGCAACATACACTGTGGTGGGGCCTGATGGTAAATCTGTACCCAATCAGGTTAGTCTTGTCTTCTCAGACAGCTATGTGTAGTGTTTGGGGGTCTTATTGCGTATTTTCTTTTTTTAGAAACACACACAAAAAAACCCCAATAAAGCATCCTCATGAAAACATAGTCTCAAAGGAATAGAAGTGTAGTATAACATGAATATTACCTTGTAATTATACGTCATTCAAAAATTAATTTGCCACTTGCTTGTCTCTGATATTCAGTTGTGTATAGATTTCATGCAATACATTTGGCATTTGATCTATGAATATAAAAGTACAGACTGTAATTCACTATGAAGAGACTGGTTCTTGCTATACAGGTTAATCCGTTGAGGATGGACTGATTTTACTACAACACACATTTCCCATAGACACCTGCCCGAGTATACTCGAGACTCGTCCTCAATGGGTTAAGGAGGTACCTAGCTGCTCCTATCTTGTTAAGCAGCTTTCATAGTCTAAGGATGTGTTTATAAGATTTTGTGGGCCTAAAATCACTGTTTTGAAACACTGTTTTGAAACACTGTTTCAAATCACACTTTCGTCAGGAGAGCGTTTATAAGATTTTTTCTCGGAGCGTGTTGGGGCTCTCGCTCGGACTGTGCCATTGCGCAACTCACTCTGCGCAGTTTTTCCTCGGCAAAAGGTCAAGCAGGATGCGCGCAAGGCATTGTGACGTCATTATAAACAGTGTTTGCGTTCGTGGTTGCGTTTATAAGATTTTTGAAACACTGATTCTACAGAAACACTGTTTTGAAACGCACTATTTTGTGCAATTTGAATCAGTGTTTCAAAACACTGTTTCAAATCACGGCGAGCGTTTATAAGAATTTTTTTCGAGTTAGAATCACTGTTTCTGGCCAGAAGAAAAATCTTATAAACGCACCCTTAATCTCGTTTGTTATGACAGCCAAAAAGCAGGTCTTTAGAACTCGTATTCCATATTATCACACAAATATGATATTTTGAGATGAGGTCTTGGGAATAATAGCAAGGTGGGTGGCTTTTGCCATTATAAGTCATCTTGGAGGTTAGCCTTTGTTTTGAAATCAATATTTTTAGACATACTACACCAAATATAGATAGATGGTATGATCATTTCTCATGTAGAAAGGAAAAAAAAAACATGTTTTAGACGGTGATTGTGATTGGAAGAACAGCACTCTTTACACCTTTGCAACATTCATTGACACAACTTAAATCAAACTGTGTTTGTGTGCATTTTCATCTTATGTGCCCAAATATTTGATTAATGATCATAAAATAATAAAAAATTAAGGTGCAAATCAGCAGTATTAACCTCTGACTGTGCTACACTTGTTCATGAGCAGACAGTTTTATCAAATTGGAGCAAGTGTATCATCTTATGAAGAATATAAGAATTTTTGTTTGTTTTGTGCATTTTGTCAACCTCAAGATTCAAGATGTGACAGCCAGTACTAAGAGTGTCAGAAGGGACAGGGGTAATGCCACCAAGGAGCTTGTCTTCCTAGCTACGGTGCCACCAGTCGGCTATAGCATGTACCGAGTCACTGCGGCCTCCAACAGTAAGCACATATCTGTTATGGAAAAATCAATTATTATATGATGTCAGCTTAAAAAGCAGGAAGGAGACAGAGAAATAGACATACAGGAACTCAAATGTCAATGTCCATGTGTAGTTCTAATGTGACCATATGGTGTTTTTTTTTTTTGGTTTTTTTTTTTACCTTTATTTCATTTAAATGGAGTTGAGATTGGACTCAAAACTTTGTTTGCCATTTAATTTGTATGATTTTAATCATACTTTAATGATAATATTTCTTGCTACTGTTTTCTTATGTACAACTTATCAGTACAGTGTAAAACTTCAATTGTATGTATTATGTTTTATGATGTAAATCAATGGTTATATGTGTGTCTGTGATACCTAGGGTGCTAATACCAAGTTTATAGAAAAATTTGTGTCATGCAACTACTGTGCTGAAATAATTCTGAAGCACTGAAGTTAATCTCAAGGAATTGAATGAAGTGTTATTACTGTTATAAGCTTCTGTCTTCAGCCATATACATTTTCATTTTGTAATGTTTTCTATGTGCTCTACCTGTCATCATGAATGTTATAATTTTCCTATTTTTTATTAATTTCTTGGTCCTGTGGTTAGACTTGCTGAATCGATTGATGGCAGCAAAGAGGAGCCAGCCGGTCCAGATGTCAAATGCCATTGGTCAGGATGCTTCCATCGGTAATGAGGTGAGGTTTAGATATCAGTCTGACATTTCTCTAGCTTTATGACAGAAAATTTGATGAGCTGCACATCTTGGGTTAGGACCCTTTCCTCCCACTCCCCGGCACATACACATACAC
Source organism: Diadema antillarum (assembly GCF_040938485.1). Taxonomy (NCBI): domain Eukaryota; kingdom Metazoa; phylum Echinodermata; class Echinoidea; order Diadematoida; family Diadematidae; genus Diadema; species Diadema antillarum. Next base: position 904,488 of record NW_027270944.1, read on the forward strand.
AATTTCTGCTGAGTTAGGCTCCAATACCATGAATTTCACACAACTCAACTGCTTGTACTTGAACTTTTTACCCCATGGTGCATGATGTCAAGATATAGTTATATATCTTAGACACTCTTGGAAGATTGATACAAATTGTCCTGCAATGAACACTGTGCGAGTTCTATTTTTAAATTTTTTTTATTAGTAGCTATTTAATCTTGTATGATATATTACAATATTTCTATATTTTTATCATATTTCATTTGTAATGACTCCTCTTTTGCAGTTTTTGCAACTCAACTTTGATGGCACCACTGGCCTCCTGAAGTCGATGACAGACCTGGTGTCCAGCAACACGATCCTGGTGAACCAATCTTTCTTCTGGTACAACTCCAGTACGGGCAACAGTGTCTCCATCCAGCCATCCGGGGCTTACATCTTCCGTCCGAACCAGAGCGACCCGTTCCCGCTCTTTGACGGCAAGTCGGTGCAACTCAAAGTGGTCACAGTAAGTTTTGGTCCCGGCATTCATGTGCTTCATGCTTTTATATGTTTGTGTCTGTGTATGTACAGATGGAAAACAAGCTTGTAGAAAACTGACAAAGAAGGGAGGGGAAGGACAAAAAGAAAAAAAAGAAGGAGAGATGCTGACTGTTTCTTTTTTTTTTTTTGCAGTATCTTGCATTATGCTTTTCAAAAATTATGCAGGTTTCATGGATAATACTGTTTTTCCCCAAATTATATTACACACATGTCTATTGCTGACTAGGTGAAAATATGGTTTTCCATCATAAATATGTGCTTACAATATTCTGAAAATAAAGGAAAGTTATTAAAAAGGTTGGCATCCCTGAAAATGAATGGGGGAAGAAAGGAAAAAAGAAGCTAAGTTGAGGAAAAGTTCACAGGTTTATTCTCAGACAGATGAAGAAGACATTACATGTAAATTTTTAGCAGTCATTCAGTGTCCATGATAGTAGTGGTGAATTTGTACCTTGATGTGATTTTTTTTTTCTCTCTCTCTGTAATGGGAAGATCAACAAGGAATTCATGTTAGGGGGAAGACTGTTGTGCACAAGTAATTTGTTTTCTGCTGATGCTGTCTTACGTCACGTTTATAAACAAAGATGTTGGTCTATCACTGCCTTTTGTGATCTGATGATAAGCAGCAAGGAAGTTTGCTTTCACATGATTGGCTTCTTTCTGGTTGCCAGGGCGATGTGGTGCAGGAGGTCCAGCAGCAGTTCACACCTTGGCTCAGTCAGGTGGTTAGACTCTACAAGGGGCTGCAGAGGGCTGAGTTTGAGTGGACAGTGGGACCAATTCCAATCAGGTAGACCTTGGCATCTCATGGCATTTATAGTTTTTTTTTTTTTTTTCTTTAAAGACTTGTAGCTATTTCCAGAAATTTTCTGTTGTCCAAGATTAAAACACTTATCAAGAGATAGGTAGATAAAGGCATAGTTTTTAGTGTATGAGGAATGCTCAATTTTAGCTCAGAATCTCCCCTTTCATAATCTTATTTTATGTCTCAAATTCTATGTTTGACATCCCTCTTTTGATCTGGTGATTGAAGGGCAAATAATAACATTTCATGACATAAGTTACACATACAAGTGTAATTGAATGAATGAGTCCACTCCTGTTACTGTACCAACATTCTATTTTTGCCAATCAGCATGACCTCAAGTGTTCATCGTTTGCTGAGCCCTGTAGGAAGCACATCCTGGAAGAAGTGTTTAATAGTTAAAACTGGTTATGTAACTTCCCCATATCCTGCAGTATCGCAGTTATCTCTTTGGTTGGACTTTGTATCTTTTCACCCGAGTGGCAGTTTATGTGGCAACTGTATAATTTAATGACCAAGATTTGCTGTCTTTTTAACTCATAGTAAGCATTTATTGCCAATTCTTCCCATATTTGTTTGTTTGTTTGTTTGTTTCTTTCTTTCTTTCTTTTTGAGGGAGATGGGAGAACTCTTAATGTACCCATGCCTGTGAAATAGCCAGGCACATAGCTGCTGACTGCACAGCCAAACTAAGGGTGAAAGACTTCCCTCATAGTTTGCCATTTACAATTGCACCATTGTAATTGTAATGCTAACTCATGTCTTCATTTCTGTGTGAATTGTTTTCTATGTTCCATGTCCTCCCCCCCCCTCCCCCCCCCCTCCCCCCCCCCCTCCCCCCCCCCTCCCCCCCCCCCCCCCCCCCCCCCCCCAACCTTCCCCTCCCTGCTGCAGTGATGGACTTGGGAAGGAAATTATCACCCGGTTTGACACCAACATCCAGTCAGGAAAGACTTTCTTCACCGACTCAAATGGCAGGCAGATTCTTGAAAGGATGTAAGACATAGTTATGTGCAATGAAAATTATTCACGCGCATTCAGTGTGTACTAATGTTTCTACACAGTGAGAATATTCACTGTAAAGCTTACCCTCAGCATTCAGGATTAAGATCTAGAATATGAATGCTGCCATGACATTTTTTTTTTCTATCTCTTTTGTGGAGGCATTGACGAAGTGGTGGTTCATGTTTTTCTTAGATTTTTTTAACTGTCTATTCATTCCAAATTCTTATTTTGGCAGTAATTGCAGATGTCAGAAGGTTTTGAGATATTTCAGCCTTACGTGGTCCAAAGATTTGTGTAGACAGAACAATTTTCTCAGAAAAAGAAAACCCTTTTTAGTGAAATGCAAGTTAATGACACTTCATATAATTCAGTGGAAAGAGTTGGTGCTGTATGCTGGCTGTCTACTCTGAAAGACAAGCAAATGTTCAAAAGGTTTCGTATCTTTCTTTTTTCTGAACAGCTTGGATCAGCGAGAGGATTATGAGTACAACAACAGTGAGCCAGTGGCAGGCAACTACTACCCCATCAACAGCAGGATCTTCATCAAGGTGTGTTGATATCAATATCTTTCTTCCCTCACAGAAATTACTGATTTGTGGCATATTTTGTCCACTCAAAGCCACTCAAGGCCACTCAAGCCCCTTTTGCCTATTTACCCAACAATAGAGTATAGGAATTGTGCCTTGGAAATATTCTTGCACAGGCCAAGTCAGTGCTCATTAATGTGTGATTGTTATGCCTATAGTCCATAATTTACTTTTATTCATTCTATTCAGACATCTACCACAGACTTGATGTCTTAAAAGATGTCTAGATGAATTCAACAGGTGAATTAGTCCTCATCATTCATGTATCAAGCTGTTGTTGCCTTATTGGGTCTTAGCCACATACACATGCTTTAAAGACACCTCATCATATTTGGGTAAATTGTAAATATGGGCTGTATGCAATGACTTAGGATAATTTCATGAGCTTTCAAAATATTTCATGAACAAACTCAAAGATACTGTACCTCCATCATAGTAGGTTTACTAGTAAGAAAATTTTTGAAGTGGTTAAAGGGTGCGTACAGTTCTGGTTGAGGTGAGGATTTAGCTTTTAACATTTTGCGAGATATTCAGAAACCACTCTATGAGACATCAAAGAGCATGCAATTCTAAGGGGTATCAAAAGTTTATTTGATGAAAATCGGTTTTCAAGTGGCCGAGATATCCAAAAACAAGGTGAAACAAAGAGATCCTAATAAAGTTGGGGCATGTAGTCTTTTATTATTATCACTTTTTTGGATATCTCAGCCATTTGAAAACCAATTTTCATCAAATAAGCATTGAATCCTTCTTAAGATTACATTCTCTTTCATATTTCATAAGATGTTTCTCATTATCTCACTAAGGAATGTAAAAACCATGAATCCATACCTCAACCAGTTCTGTACAGCCCCTTTAAAAGAAGCTTATTAAAAAAAAGAAATGGTGTGTAGACCAGTTTTTGGTTCTCTGTTCTAAAATTTGTATTCGCTCTGTTTCTTCCACAAATGTATGATGTTATTCATTTTTTGTTTCTTTTATCACAAATATGGCTGCAGGACAACTCATCTCAGTTCACAGTTTTGACTGACAGGTCTCAAGGAGGAAGCAGTCTCAGGTCTGGATCTGTTGAGGTCATGGTAAGATCCTGTTTCTCATCTGTAATGATAGCTGGCATGGGAGGGAACAGACACTAATTATGATTCAAAGTGGTTATTTTGGCTCAGTCATGCAATGAACAAGAAATGTTGGATTGTTTGAATGCCAGCAAGTGTTGTTTTAAAGTTTGTACGGTGATGGAAATGAGGAAGAGACGGGTCCTCCTTGGAAGGACTGTTGTTTGGAGAAAAAAGGTCCCTAGAATGAGGAGTTCCTGGAATGGAGTAGGAAGGCCACGTAGGGATAGTGAAAGGAATGCTAGTGGTGATATACAGTGGACTCCCGTTGTAATGAAGTCCTCGGAACTGGCAGTTTCTTTTATTATATCGAAATTTCATTATAACCAAGCAAATAAACTATAAAAAATACATAGTGTGGGTAATTTTGCAGCCTAAATTTTTATTTCGTTGTAATCGGAATTTTGTTCTAACCGTGTTCATTGTGACGGAAGTGCACTATATCAAGAAACGAAGTAAATTTGTTCTCTTGCACTTTGTTTTGTGATACATTGGGATACATTTTGCTATTTCCTCGCTTTCCAAAGTCCTGGTATGCGTGTCTCTTTTGCACTGACAGATCCATCGCAGGGTTCTCAAAGATGACAACCGAGGCGTGGGCGAGCCTCTGAATGAGACTGGGCAGTTTGGGGATGGTCTCATGGTCCGTGGAAGTCATTACGTGGTCCTGTCCACCCCGAAGAAGGCTACCTTCCTTCAGCGTACTCTTGGAGAGGAAATATATATGAGACCTTACTTTTACGTCACCTCAGCAAACGAGACCAATGTCAGTGCTAATGTGAGTCCAATGGTATTTGCTTAGCTTTATCAACAACTTGGGTTTTATTCAAACAGATGTAAGTGTGAAAAAACAGAATACCCATCACCATTGAAAAAGTTATGATTCCACTGTTAGGTTGCAGTATTATGTGTCAATTCATCAGCCAGGGCAATCACAAGCCCTCAACTTAATGATACAGTATATGAAATTTCTGCAAACCAGAGAAATGTAGTATAGGCTTGAGTTGATTTGCAGATTAATCCAAAACGGAACCTCTAAATATGTGTTTGGTGTGCTCTCTCTACTGAAAATATAAGGCAGTGATTACATTTTTCTAGCCATGCCAAGAGCAAATGACATCCAAATCTACAATTTGCATTATTCATGCTGTCATGATTGAGTTGACTTGAAGATGGATACAAAATCACACTTGATTTCTTGCAGTCAGTAAAGAGACATTGCTAATGCCTCTCGATTTCTCCAGATCAAATTACATGTACGTTAGTGTATCATTTATTTCCTAGTTTAGGTGATTAAGTAACATTTGTGTTTTATTTGTTACCCCCAATAATACATCCTTTGCTGAAGTCAGCGATTGTCATTCATCATAAGCTTCTAATTAAGTCTGGCGCTTAGCAAGCAGCATCTAAGCACTTCCTGAAAAACTTCAGTGGGCACTTTAGATGATTGCCATGATGGAAATGTCTACAATGAGATATTCCATTTGCAATGAGATACCATGCCTCTGTGGTAGGCATAGAGAAATTACAAACAACAGACTACCATTTTAATAATTTTTATGTCTTTAATTATAGCATTGAGAACAGAGAACAAATTTTCTGCATACAATTTTTAAGAAAGGGGAAGTAATGAGCATGCTTGCTCATTGATGTAGTTTCATAATAATTTTCTTGTGTCTCTTTTTCTCTCTCTCAGGCATCATACGTGACCACGACCCTACCTGACAATGTCCACCTCTTGACCCTTGAGCAGCTGACTCCCAACGTCATCCTCCTTCGTCTGGAGCACCAGTTTGAGAAAGGAGAGGACACAGTCTTCTCGAAATCTGTTACTGTCTCTCTCAAGGTTAGTCACACAGGCCTTCCCTTACTTGGGCCTTACTCTGCTTTGTTCGCTGATCATGTATTGTTGTGAGCTCCATACACAAATGTATGGGCAATGCATGTAGTAAGATTGCAACATGGTGGCTTCAAAGTTATCGGCCAATGAGATATCCAGATAATTCCTGTAGACGTCAGTGGTCACTCGCAATACTGCAGGTTTAGTGGTAGCATCGAGTTATGAGTGTATCATACTAGGGATTGATTTGGTCCCATGCTCCCGTGTTTGATGAGATACAGTATGTAAGCCTACTCGCATCAAATTTCTGTCCCTTCTGTGCCAGGGCAGACAGAGGCCATATGTTTACTTGTGCTAAACATAGTTTGCATTTTTGGTGAAGATGTCACAAGTGTTGTAAATGTGTTTTGAGATCTTTCAGCAAGAATTCTATACACACCTGGATGTTGGTGTCAAAGCTGGGTGCTATGTACATCATTTCATGGCATGTTTGAAGTCATTTTGTTTCCTTCTGTTCTGTCCATGCAGGATATGTTCACTCCATTCGCCATCGCAGACATCCAGGAACTCTCTCTGGCCGCTAACCAGCTCCTGAAGAGTGTCGATCGTCTCCAGTGGACAATAGAGGGCAGCACAACAACCACCCCGCAAGGTAACATCGCCTTTTTATTCTATCCATCTGGCATCATGTACTCAGTGTATAGGAAGTCTTGTCAAAGAATGCTCTGTTTTAGACATGCTTGAACATTCTTCAAGTGTTTATGCCTCCATTTTTATTCAAAATTTTCTTATTTTTGGAATAATCTGATTCATGATGCGTCTGCTTTCTTAGATGAACGTTAACCAATGGATTATGAGATTCCACAGGTGATTCCGAGATATCAGAGTCCATTAAGAAGAAAAATTGTGTGTGTGTGTGGGGGGGGGGATCCATATTCATTTTTAGAGATGAACAATGTAGAATGTGGTGGGATGGAAGTCAGCAATGATACTACTATTATGATAATATGTGACCTGCTACAACAAAAAGGTCCTAAAGTCGCGCACGGTCGATGCCGTGAAAATCGAGTTTGAAGTCAGAGCATTAAAATTGGTCAAAACTTACGATTTTCTGATTTTGACATATTATTGGAGTCTGACATGTCTTCTATCATCTGTCGAAATTTTGAAGCAAAATGATGAAAGGAAAGACCAAAAAATAGCGTTTTTCTGAGCCATATTTTTTGGCGTTTCAACGAAGCAGAAACAGGTTTGAAAATTTGGATTGAGCGCCAACAGATAGGCTCTGCCCCTAACAAAGACCAGAGTGATCTCATTTGTCAGTTTGCTGCTTGCTGCTAACCGAAGCGTGAAGCACACTGCCCAGTCGACTGGTGCGTGCAGGCAGGGTGCTCTATGCTCAGCCGTTTCTCACATCCTGGTCACTGATTGGTCGGTGAGGAGACCGCCGACGCTGTGCTTGAATGAACTTTTCGGGGGTTGCTAGTGCTTACCTTCTATTGTCCGGAGCTGAAAACTGACTTCCGTGTCCCTTGATCGCGATTGCGTTGAAAGGAAAACGTTTAGGGCGCTTTTTTCGAAACAGTGATTTCCCAGACGTCTCGACATGCTCTCTTTTAAACATCGATATCTCCGCAGCCGATTATTTTTATAAGTTGTGTTATATATCAATTTAAAGCAGAAAGATTAGGGAATTATGTCATGCAATTTTCAAATAATCGACCGCGCCCGACTTTAGGATCATTTTGTTGTAGCGGGTCACATATTAAGACATTAAATGAATTGAGATATTAGAACATAATATCATCGTGGATGATCTATTCCAATTAGATTCAGCTTGAAAGGTAAGTTGGCTCTCCCTCCCCCCAAAAAAGAATGACATTGTTTTGAATGAATCTGAGACGGTGATTCAATATGTCACCAGTCACATTTTATGACCTAACCATGCTTTAAAGTCAAATGGCATTTTGTCTACTTGAGTGAAAAGTCAAGCTGATATTTTGAAGCATGCTGGCATAGAGTGTTTTTAATATATTTTTGGACTTTTGCAGCCTTCAAGCCCATCCCAGTCACTGCCCCAGACTACAACGTGACGCTGAACCCGATGGACATCCGCACATTCAATGTGACCATCCAGAGACACTGAACACAAGCCCCGCCCCCGTTTCCATGGAGTGAGCAAGTATTGACGTACTGATGTGTGTACATGATGGACAAGATGCTGATATGTACCATTATTCCGTGGTTACCAATGCTTACTATCATGATTTTTGTCTTCCAAGACACCAAATTGCAGAAATGAATGTATTGTATATTATTATGTATTAACACACAGATTGGTGAGAAATTACACAGATAATTTGTGAAAGAACTGGAGTGATGAAGCTGATAGTTTCAATGATAATATTAAAATGTTAGAAGTGTGACCTCATGCACAATCAGTCTGATAAGACACTATAAAAGCAGTAATTTGACAATATCGTAAATCACTTTTAGCATGTTAAAGGCTCAATGTGGTATTAACCTTTGAGGACGAGTCCCGAGTATACTCAGGCAGGTGTCTATGGGAAATGCATGTTGTAGCAAAATCAAACCGTCCTCAAGGGGTTAAAAGAGCCCGAGTATATCTGGAAAGGGTATACTTCAGTAAACAAAGGAAACATTAAACTTAGACTGAAATGTGTTTCATAGTCAGGTATTAGCAATCCCCTCATATTTACACAATGAGGAACTTTTCTTTTCTCTTTTTTTTAAAAAAAAAGTCTTATTCATTCTGAAATATGAAAACACAGTGATGCAATTTACCTACCCTCTTACATCGTTTATGTCCATGTGACCAAGGTGTTCATGTCCCTGTATACGGTGCATGGTTGTGTACATTTTTTTGCAAAGGTTGGAAAAAATGGAAACATGAGTTGCATTTGGGTGTTGGTATACCCAAGAAATTGATCTTTTTTGTTGGATGTGTGTTGTGCTTGTTAATTTTACTTTTATGGGCATTGGCAAGCATTCTTGAATAGTATCATTGAAAAGAGCAGTACAATTGAACGGTCTGATGAAGTTATGCACATGATATTCAACGCACAGGCAAAGAAGTACAGTGCACTCCTGTTATAACGAAATGCTCGGGACCGGCAGTTTTCTTTCGTTATAATGAAATTTCGTTATAACCGAACAAATACAATATCTAACAAAAACAAGGAAACCACGCATATATCATATTCTGTTTGTTGAATACTCATCTTACACTGTGCAGCTATGTGAAATGGGATGGCACACTGTACCTTTTAAATTTCGTTTTGATATTACATTGAAGAGAGCATAAAATGTACGGAAACTGTGCGTGACACACGGAGGGAACACACCGTGATGTGAAGCGTTCGCCCATGCTTGTTCCGCTAAATATTTTCAAAAGCGATCCGCATTTCGTTAAAACGGAGCATATTTCTTTTGTTTTTCTTTGTCCGTGGGGCTCGGAAAAGACTTCGTTATAATGGAAATTTCGCTATAACCGTGTTCGTTATAAGCGAATTTTGTACCATAGACATTAATGGCGATAATTTTGGGACCAGAAGTTTTACTTCGTTATAACGAAATTTCGTTATAACCGTGTTCGTTGTAACGGGAGTGCACTGTACATGTATTTACCATTCCATACTATTAGGAGTATAGGTCAGCATGACAGAATAGAGCAAAATTAACAAGATGCTTTGATACTGTGGTGTTGTCAATGTTTGTGATGTTAAGTGAAGCAGTTTTTTTCATTTGGATTTTCTTTTTGGCATGACAATACAGTGACTTCATCAATGATTACCATTACTGACGAGTATGACAAGATGTTTACAAGACACATGCTTATTATATATAAAATGTCTTAGGTTGAGAAGAGTCTTTGGAAGGGAGTGATGAATTCATCAAGCTTTGCTGTGCAATACGGTAACATTTAGATCACCTGTCTAACTTGTGATCCAAATGTCTTAATGTATTTTGAATGTGTGGTATGTTGCAAGGAGCAGACTGTTGTTGGTTTTTAGCTCACCTGAGCCAAAGGCTCAAGTGAGCTATTGCGATCGCCCTTCGTCCGGCGTCCGTCGTGCGTCGTGCGTCGTGCGTCGTGCGTCGTGCGTCGTGCGTCGTCCGTCGTCCGTCGTCCGTCGTCCGTCGTGCGTCGTGCGTAAACTTTTTACATTTTCATCTTCTTCTTGAAAACCCCAAGACCGATTTTCATCAAACTTGGCAGGTAGCATCCCTAGGGGGTTAGGAACTCAATTTGTTAAAATGGGCACCATGACCCACCCAGGGGGCCCCCAGGGGGGCCCAAACCCCCCAAAATTAAGGAATCTTTAAAAATCTTCTTCTCTAGAACCAGAAGTGATAGAGCTAAGTTAATACTATGAGTTAGTTCATTGATGACTGTAGTTTCAAGTTTGTTCATGGCAGAATCAGGGATGCCCCCCTTGGGACCCAGGGGAGGGGGGTGGGGAGGGGTTCTAATGGGGCCTAAATTGTACATTTTCATCTTCTTCTTGAGAACCCCATGACCCATTTTCACCAAACTTGGCAGGTAGCATCCCTAGGGGGTTAGGAACTCAATTTGTTAAAATGGGTACCATGCCCCACCCAGGGGGCCCCCAGGGGACCCCCAGGGGGCCCAAATCCCCCCAAATTAAGGAATCTTTAAAAATCTTCTTCTCTAGAACCAGAAGTGATGGAGCTAAGTTGATACTATGAGTTAGTACATTGATGACTGCAGTTTCAAGTTTGTTCATGGCAGAATCAGGGGTGCCCCCCTTGGGACCCAGGGGAGGGAGGTGAGGAGGGGTCCTAATGGGGCCTAAATTGTACATTTTTATCTTCTTTTTTAGAACCCCATGACCCATTTTCATCAAACTTGGCAGGTAGCATCCCTAGGGGGTTAGGAACTCAATTTGTTAAAATGGGCACCATGTCCCACCAGGGGGCCCCCAGGGGGGCCCAAACCCCCCAAAATTAAGGAATCTTTAAAAATCTTCTTCTCTAGAACCAGAAGTGATAGAGCTAAGTTAATACTATGAGTTAGTTCATTGATGACTGTAGTTTCAAGTTTGTTCATGGCAGAATCAGGGATGCCCCCCTTGGGACCCAGGGGAGGGGGGTGGGGAGGGGTTCTAATGGGGCCTAAATTGTACATTTTCATCTTCTTCTTGAGAACCCCATGACCCATTTTCACCAAACTTGGCAGGTAGCATCCCTAGGGGGTTAGGAACTCAATTTGTTAAAATGGGCACCATGCCCCACCCAGGGGGCCCCCAGGGGACCCCCAGGGGGCCCAAATCCCCCAAAATTAAGGAATCTTTAAAAATCTTCTTCTCTAGAACCAGAAGTGATGGAGCTAAGTTGATACTATGAGTTAGTACATTGATGACTGCAGTTTCAAGTTTGTTCATGGCAGAATCAGGGGTGCCCCCCTTGGGACCCAGGGGAGGGAGGTGAGGAGGGGTCCTAATGGGGCCTAAATTGTACATTTTTATCTTCTTTTTTAGAACCCCATGACCCATTTTCACCAAACTTGGCAGGTAGCATCCCTAAGGGGTTAGGATCTCAATTTGTTAAAATGGGCACCATGTCCCACCCAGGGGGCCCCCAGGGGGGGCCCAAACCCCCCAAATGAAGGAATCGTTAAAAATTTTCTCTAGAATCAGAAGTTATACAGCTAAGATAATACTATGAGTGAGTACATTAATGACTGTAGTTTCGAGTTTGTTCATAGGAGATCCAGGGGTGCCCCTCTTGGGGGCAGGGGTGGGGGGGGGGGGGGGTGGTTAGGAAGGTCCAAATGGGGGCCTGAATCGTACATTGTCATCTTCTTCCTGAAAACCTCATGATAGATTTTCGTCAAACTTGGCAGGTAGCATCCTTAGGGGGTCAGGATCTCAATTTATCAAAATGGGCACCATGCCCCACCCAGAGGGCCCCAGGGGGCCCCCAATTCCCCAAATTAAGGAATCTTTAAAAATTTGGGCCCTTATTGTACATTTTCATCTTCTACTTCAGAATGCCTGGTCAAATTTTGGTAGAGCTGTGAATAATTTAGATTAGTGACTGCGTGAAAGGTGAACTTGCGATACTCAGGTGAGCGCTAGACCCGCGGGTCTCTTGTTTTTAATGGAGAATGAAGTTTAGAGTGACTACAAAGTCACACTAAATTGTGGCTGTTCTTGTTATCAAATGACATGCAGTAAATAGGTGTATTTTTCTACAGTGTATGTTCAGTATTGAGAAATTTGACTTTCTTTCCATTATTAGTACTTTTGTATTATAGAGCTTTGATCTCGCAAACAAGACACCTAACTATGTGAAAAGCATGTGTATTAAAAAATTGTTTGAATATAAAATTTGAAGTTAAAAGTCTTCTTGTATAATTAGCCTGCACTATGTAATACAGTCAACCTTAAAGCAATTCATGTGACATTGTATGTCAGTTACGAAGGTAAGTCAATGTTCAGTTGATCATGCCCCAAATCAATGTTTTTCCATGTCTTTGACATAAATATCACTTCACTCCACCTGTGTTAGGCCTATTGTTTGTCCTAGCAGCTTTACTAGATGTTGCCGTTATGTAAGTGTATTTTATGAAGGAATCCTCTGTACCATAGTTGAAAGCCTAAACACATGTGAATACTTCTGGTCTCGCCTCCAATTTAGCTTGTAAACAGCACCTTCAGGGATTATATCATCAAGGTCAAGGTACTAGGTGGTCCATAAACACCGTCGTGGTATGTATTCTTACGGGGTCGTTGAATGTACAATCATAGCAGCTCTATTAACAATAGAGTAACTGATATGATGTCATTGTTATTGTTTATGTTATTAAAGTGAACATAAATATGTTTACTACTGTGCGATATTTTGTAAATGTATCATTTGGTACCTACTGCGTGTCTCACTTTATGAAATGGCCTGCCATCACATTGTTTTATGGTTAGCATGCACATTTCATGATTTTTTTCTCTTTTCCCTACTTTCCCTCTGTAATGTTTTTAAAGGGATAGTACAGTATTGGTGGAGATGAGAATTGGGCTTTTAACTTTTTGCGAGATACCAAGAAAACACTTATGACATAGTACAGAGGATACCATTTTAAGAGGAATTCAAAGTTTATTTGATGAAAATCGGGTTTGGACTGACTGAAACATCCAAAAACAAAGTAAAACAAAGCGATCGTAATAAAGTGTGGGTCCCACACTTTATTAGAATCGCTCTTTTTTGGATATCTCAGCCATTTCAAAACCAATTTTCATCAAATAAACGTTGAATTCCTCAAAGAATTACATGCTCTTTCAAATTTCATAAGAGGTTTCTCATCATCTCACTAAAAATGTTAGAAACCTGAAATTAGGTCTCAACCAAAACTATACGATCCCTTTAAGCAGTGTCATCTTTCAATTACATCTATCTACTGATATTATACTGTCTTGTGTAATAATTTTGTTCACAATGACCAAGAGTGATATAATTTAATCTGTTTCACTGTTGATATCCGATGGACAATAAATGAATTGTATGTGAGCAAGAAATACAAGAACTGTTAGTGTGATGTGTGTACAGTGTATGTCATTTTGAGTTTCACTCACAAACATGTACATTCTCTTTGGATGAGAATCCTATCGCAGTTTTGTTTGTTCTAGATATGATAAGCGCTTAACCCGTTGGGGACGAGTCCCGAGTATACTCGGGCAGGTGTCTATGGGAAATGCGTGTTGTAGCAAAATGAAACCGTCCTCAACGGCTTAATAGTGTCAGTAGATTCATCCTAATCATGGAGCCAGTTGCCACCCTTTCTTAGCTTCGTAAAGTTTTATTGCAAAAACATGATACCATGATACTCATTACGATATTGGTGTGTAATGGGACCTTTCAGAAATCATACCGACTGATGATTTGGATAGCTTGTTTTTCTGTCCTCGGGTAAAATGTCCATGAGCCTCATCAAATACAGTGTACTGTATGTGTAATTACCACTTCAATAACATAATCATTCAAATTGTGTGTAGTTTGTACAATTTTTCCTTTCCCGATAACTGCAACACAGCTCGCCTATCATTGCAAAACAACAACAACAGCAACAACAACAGCAACAACATCAACATCAACAACATCAACAACATCAACAACAACAACAACAACAACAACAACAACAACAACAACAACAACAACAAACTAATGCATGCAAACTGTACCTGGTAATCCGAGCATTTGATAGTACTCGGTAGAAGCATCTGAGTAGGAATGTTTACAAATGTACTCAAATTTATGAAACCATTTCCCTCAGGTGCTCCTAACATTCTATTCCATTGACCTGTGCACGCTTGGCTAATTTCGTATAAACTTGGAATCCAGTTAACATATTTTAGTTGTTGCTACATCAGGCAAGCCTTTAGCAAACTAACTAGGAATTAGGAAGAGCCTACAGGGTATGCATGAGATTTAAAACATTTAGCAAACAAATCTAATGAGAAGATCACTCCTATGTCAAATTAGGGAAGGGGCGGGGGGGGGGGGGGGGGGTGATGAGTGCATGTAAATGATGTAATATTCTGAATAAACCAGCCCATACACGTGTCGTGTGTGTCTAAATCAGTTTAATATACGGTTTCTCCACGCACTGTGTATCATACGGGAACATAGATTCATTATACATGTACATGTTTTAATAAAATGTTTACATATAAAATGTTCACGTATCGTATCTGCCGAAGTACATGTAGTATTGATACAATGCACAATGGATTGCTCTTTACTTCTTTTAAGTTGCTGCAATATAGTTGTAAAGCAATTTGAGTTGTACAATTATGAGCCTATGTTATGTGACACCACAAACAATTAAAAAAAATGTCTTATCATAATACAACATGTACACCACATTTATCACATGTAGTTTAACCCGTAAGTCAAGCAGTTTGCTGCAGTCGTAGTTCTAGACACAGTTGGGGAAAAAATCTTGGTATGTATTACAATGAGAGTCAATACTTCATGTTCATGATATGTCCAGCAAATTGTTAAAGGTGTCATGTTTTCAGATGTAGTCACCTTTTATCAGATACGACTTTTTGTGTTGTCATTTATAGTAATCATTGCAAGTGGTGTACAAAATAGAACTCTATCATCGGAAATCAAACAGGGCCCAATACCCTATATATTTTTGCATAGACTACGGATATGACAAAGCTTTTGTTCCTCAAAAATAAATAAAGAAGAAAAAAAGAGTTTTGGTGTATTTACAATAGTTTTTACTATCAGAGATATGAGATTAAGATTCTGGGAATGGATTTCGGCATCGCACTCGTCCATCAGCGAAACATCGACACACGAGATCTCCCTTCAAGAAGTTCACATTCACCTGTTAGAAGAAGACAAACGAAACAAATATTCCAACAATGAGATTGAACAGTAACAACAGTGCATTGATTTCATTGTGAATAATAGTGCGCAACTTAAATGTGTAGATTTGCCAATTGCAAAGCAGAAGTGTTCATATTCGACATTTGCTGTCTGCTATAGTGTACCAAATTATTTGACGAGAGAAAAAAATTAGGGAAAGTACTCCCCTATTATCTTTCCAGCTGAGCGAGGGAAGGTCTATCCATGGTATTGTGGGGGGCTTTATTGCCTGAAGTCAATGAAGTCCTCTTTATTATGTACCAGTACTACACTTGAAGAAAAAAAGATGTTCGTTGTTTGCCATTTGCTTACGATTTCGTTCCTTTTCAAGATTTTGAGCCGTTATACTTCATTTACCAGGTAACGTTTAATAAAACTATTAAAAAAATAGGAGTAACTCTTGATATTTAAGATATGAATAGACAAAGACGGAGTACAAGAAGAAAAATAATGCAAGCAGAAAAGACCATGAAGACAGAGACTTCATTGTAAAGAAATAGAGAGATGAGAAACGAAAGCTTACTGGAAAAACTTCGTCGTCGTAACTACACTCGGTGACCTGACGTTTCCTTCGACAGACCCTCTTCTGCACACACACATCCGCGTAGCCATCCAGGATGTAACGCCCGCGAGGACACGCCCACCCGCTGACGCACATGCGCACACATGGGCGCATGCCGGATCGAGATTCTTTACGCACATCTGCGCAGGTGATTGACTGGCATGCCGATAGGCATTGGTTGAACTCGAGATCGTTACTGCTCGGGCATTGTTGCAGTGGGCGTGTCTTACGTACTAGACGGTCTAATATACGAAGAAAATAGACAAATGGGAAAAAAAAACATGGGAAAGAAATGCAACAGCAAACGCATGCAGATAGTATTATTGGCAATGTTATAATTCTATTCAATATAGGATGAGAGAGAAAGAGAGAGAGAGAGAGGGGGGGGGGGATAGGCAGACGGAATTGTTAAAAAAGTACAAAAACCCTAATAGAAACTCTTTGAAAGCATATCATAGACGCATACATGTTTGATATCATTGCGTATACAAGCAATTGATAATTACAGCTATAATGGATATCTCCTTTTTCCATCGAACAAACCACTCTGATGTTACATAATAATTTTGCCCATCCGTTTTGGTTGTTGGTTATCTATGTTTACGTTTGACTGCACGAGTTGCAGAGATTAAAGATAAAGTGGATGGTGACATCCTTTAACGATCGGTTGGATTCACTTTCAAGAAGCATACAGGACTAGGCATAATACTATAGAAACTTCATGATTTAACCATGAGGAACACTGGAGTTATGATAGTAAAATAAGTAAGTTCAATAACAAACATGACAAAGATAGTGAAGAAGATAGAAGAAGGAATGTGAAATATAATATATCATTATGTCTTTCCAGTAAATTATTATGATATAATATGTATTATATATAGGTGTTTTGGTGTGTATATTCATATACATATATCATATCTAACATTGAAGAAAGGGAGAGGTTGTAGATAGAGACATAAGCAGAGGAAAGATATTGATGGATGTAGGATTGAAAAAGGGACCTATACGTAAAGTACATGATATATTTGCTGCACTTCACAAGAATCCTCCTCTTACTGTTTGTAAGCTCAAACGATATCTATCAGCCACGCAAAAACTACGACATTAACATAAATGTATTTGATATGTGTGAGAACAAAATGTTTCATGTATAAGAATAACGCGCTTAGATATCCATTCAGATAAAACTTCTAAAGTTTTATGAGAACATTTATTCCTACAGTATATTCCCCGAAAGGTAAGAGTGCTCACTCCTAGTTATGATAAATGTCATGAACTAATACGGCAGTAACTAACATAATAGAATAAACTGTGTGAGTAGGTTGCATTAATAGTCGAAATGATTGCAAATTTCTGTTCCATACCTTTCGCAGGCCTCTGCTGAGCTCCATTAACCAAAACGGCTAATACGAGGATGAACAGTAAGACATTGAGTATTCTCTTCATTGTAGTGATCTCCGGAGGCAGTGTTTCAACTTTCTTTGCCCTTGTATTGGAGTTGCAAAAGCACAACAACACTACTAACACCCGACCGTGATTTGGTAACTGGTAAGTTGAGATCGCGGGGGGGGGGGGGGGGGGGGGGGGGGGGAGGAGCCGACGTAAGACCGGAAGTGGGTCTGTCAAGCCCGATAGATTAGGAGAATGGAAATCGTGTGTCGTACAAATTGTAGCCATACAAGAGATACCTTTGGCCACTTAATTCAATGTTCCTCTTTATCACTACTCGCTTAATGGGATCATATCCCGCTTACGAAAACGTTGGTGGTTGCATGCTCTTTGCCTATAGCAAAGAGAGAATGCGAATACAGTTGATCAATATAATTGTGCATTGGGCATTTAACGGAATGATAAGTCATCTTTTTTTTTTTAATAGATCGGTGCATGGTTAGCCAGCTAGCTCTTTAGATAGATTATAGCTTGATTGATTGATTTATGGACAGACACATAGGAAGACACGCCAAAACAAATAGATCGATTAGAACAGATATCAAACAGAATAGATTAAGTGATGGGGTATGAGGTAAGACATTTTTGTACCTGATGATAAAGAAAAAAAGAAATGTATAAAATCTATGTCAAAACTGTGGGGTCATGGTGCTGTAGTGATGGGTTTTCTCGTGAAAGAAATGTCAGCAATTGTGTACGCCTACTAGTAAAGCTGCTTCAAGTACAGCAAAATCTACATTTGCTGGTTGAAGGGTTTTGTTTGAATTCCGATACATGTCCACAAATTGCTAGCTTCGGTAATGCATATTACGATATTGACTCTGCCTATACTTTTGAAGGCTTTTGTTCAAAGCAGCCACCCGATGCGAAAGGTAGTGACGCAACAAACGCTTCTTCCACTGAAGCAAAACAATCCTTTGTCATGCATTTTTTCACCTTGTGCTAGACATGTCTGCCTTGTCTGAAATAGCTATGCCTGTCCATAGGTCCATAGACGCGTAGGGAGACATGAGTAGTTTGGGAGTCGTCTCAACGTTGATATTGATACACTGGGGGATGTCATCATTTTGTCACAGGTTATAATAATGTATGTCCTCAGCGTTTATTCAAAAGACTTTAGATATTGTTTGAACAGAAGCTAATCGTTGCTATAAACTACAATATACACTTCCCCGTCTGTATCTGTGAACGAGGGTGCAGCATGAGGCAATTTGCAAGCAAACACGCCAACAACAACAAAACAGCAACAAATGTGCGACGCTGTTTAGGGCTTTGGAATGTGCACATTCATTCCATACCGTTTGCTAGAGAGCAGTGCATTATCGGGAATCACGATTCACGCCCATCAAGTTCCATGGGGGCACTCTGTGTGTCTTAACTACAATACTTTTCTTCACCTTTGCTGTCTTCACGCAACACACAAAATGGATCTCACTCGTACTCTGCTCGAGAAGTATAAGGTAAGTGACATTTTTGCGAAAATTGGAATCGAAATAGTTTCGTAATGTTACTACCCACACCCACAGAGTAAAACACTAAATTTAAACCCAGCCTCAACCCCAACCAAATCCAAATACCCATGGACCGAGGATAATCTAAATATTCATCATCAAAATCCAAACCCAAAACTTATCTCTATCCCAGTTATTTACCATAAATTTACAAGTTACTGGAAATGTCCTCCCCCCACTAGTTTGCACAAAATAGATAGGTTCCTGTTTTTGTTTTTGTTTTTGTTTTTGTTTTCTTTTTGCTGATGCTTGGTGGACTAAATAAAGCCTAAAGGTTATGGGAAGTCTTCCCATAAATGGCATAACCTTAATTTAGTTTATTATTGGTAAAAATGAATAGTAGTTTGTTTGTTTTGTGCAAGTTGGTGGGGGGGGGGGGGGGGACATAAGGAACTCTTTCCAGTTACTTGAGGCCGATGGGTGTTGCTGTGAATGCTTGCTTTCATCTTCACTTAAAATTGATTAGAATTTATTTCAATTCAAATGACTACATTTGCAAAGTATTATTAATTTTCAAATCAATCTTAACTAAATTCAGTTAATTGTGTGTTCTGGGTACTTCTTTACGAATGATTCATTTACCTGTCTCGTTCATTTTCGGAATCACCATCGAATTTGTTTTAGATTTACCCGGAAGTGCCACACCTCCTTTTTCACGTAAAATTACGTTATAGAACTTAAGATAGAGATCGCATAGTGTGGCAGGGTTTAGCGCAAACCAGAAACAAACGTTTCTTATAGGAACGCATGGACTTTCTTGGCGCTGTGAGAAATTAGAATTCTGGAATGTGTGTCTGTATATCATTTCCTATTCGTTTTGCGTGCACCAAGTCATGCTAGCCTGGGCAAGCCCTGCATATATATATATAGTCGGCAGTCACGCTTTGAGGTTGCCAGGACTAAATAGTGAGTAGAATGAGTCAAATAAGACTTCTTTACTTGTCATGTATTTAAATCAAATTGTATGTAGATTTGTTTCGTGTTTCATGAAGACTTGTTTAGCTGTTAATTCACCTCTTCCAACTTAATATTTGCTGAAATTACTTTGGATTCCAATCTTGTTATGACGGGTAATTCCGGGCAAGTTGTTCGGTTGTCCATAACAACCTTCAATTGCATTCATGGTATGCACGCGTTTTGAATATGTAAGTGTTTGTACTCTTTCTTCGTCGAGCATTAGATAGTTGTTAGCTGATCAACCCAGACTGTGAGGGAAGTTTGAATACATTATGAAGTTACTGTGGGCGGCAGGTTGTTATGCGTTGATCATTTCAGAGGCAAATTAGTTTTCAGGGCGGAACCCATCCACATTGGAGGACAACTACATGGTTGTCGAGATTCGAAATGTAGACGGGGCCTCCCTGACGTCATAATTAATATGAGAGCAATGTACACCTGCGTATTCCCCCTTATCTGCTTGATCATAAATTGGTTTCTGACAATAATTTACGTATTCATGCTTGTTTCTGGCTCTGGCGCGAATGGGGATATGAGCTATGATTTCATTTGACATCTCCATTTCAAAGAAAATGTTTGTTGCTTGGTTGGTATTTACGGAAAGCATTGATTATAACGCAATCTAAAAGTGGAAATACCTATATAGGCAAAAGCAGAAGCATTATTCTTTAGATTGAAATTCATTTTCATTTTCGACGAAACCAGTAACATTTACTTTACTTTTGTAATAGAGAATAATGTAAGCAATGCAATGTGAAATGAAGAGAGTATACAGTAATAATGAAACATTATAATGAAATATTAAAATGTATAACAAAAGTGAAGTGAACAATATGCAATGTACGAAAAAAATGAGTCGTACGTTTAATATTCTACTGCTCTGTAACACATAGAGCATTCAAATGCATATCCTCGCAAGAGTACTTTCTTTTGTGTTGTACGTTTCATATAATATAGGAAAATTGATTTTGTGAGTGACTATTTCATTTCCGTTGTGCATTCATTTTCTTTTCGTAACGTACATCAAAATCGCATTTCCTCTTGCGTTGATATACTCTTTATCATGGGATCTGATTGTGGACTCAGAGATTGTGGAGTTAATAATGTGATTGTTGTGCGGTACTCTTCTGCTATTCACTATGAAAAGTATATAGAAGGGAAAGCAAAAAGAATAAGACAGACAGACAGACAGACAGACAGAGAACAGGAATAAGGAGACACAATCGCAGAGAGCAAAGTTTTTATTGTTGGATTACATTAGTGAGAATACATACCTAATCAAATGATATAGATTTACATCATCAAACTAATGTCAAAAGTTGTGCATCACTGACCCCTTCCCCTCCCATCAAAAGAAAAGAAAATTATCTCCCATTTTGATTCATTTGCTGAATTATGAGTCAATATGTCAAAATTGCTATTAGAGCAACTGCTATAGTGTGCAGCATGTGGTTTTTATACCTGTTCTCATTTTATCATACACATAAATACATGTGAGAAGAATTTTCTGTGCCCCGAGTATTAACAGTCATTCTCTTTTGTTTATCCTTACTTTTGGTCTTAGTTGTACCCGCGCTCCTCATTCTGTTCCCCTCACTAGGATTTTGTTGGGACCTACGCTCAACAAGCTTTGCTTTTTAGTAGGTTCCATCGTATTTCTCTTTGCATCCTTTACTTTGATTGAAAATGACACATCGACCGTCATGTATTATATTTGTATTCCTATTTCTTCATGTGTACATCCAAGCTGGGCATTCTGTATTATTATATTTTGTTATATACGAGATATTTTCCATCGAGAAATACGAAAATAAAATTGAAATTGAAATAAGTGTTTGTCCATTCTTCTCTTGCTCCAGAAATCCGGACTTGGTGTTGAGGCACAAAACTCTAGAGACGTCCTTGAGGAAGATTTAAAGTTGCATCAAATCATCAACCAGTCTTTTGACAAAGAAATACAAGGCACTTTGACTCTGCATACTCAAGATGATGGAGATACAAAGGGTCACGATGAGGCATCAGCGGGAACAACGAATCATCAAGTCTTCGACACCAAGGAAACAACATCAGCAAACGACCCTGTGTCCATCAAAAAGTCAGACGTCTTTGGAAAAGAGCTCTATCATGACGCAGTAATGGATGTGCCAGTGTGGGCCACAAGAAGTTCTCCCGTATCCAGCAGTGCGGGACGGAACGCATCGCGGCTAGGAAGCACTAGTCCTGGCGATCATCCAGTACAGGCCCATGGTGTAGCAGTGCCTGTTCCCGCTCTGGTTATGCTGTGTGTATTTGTCGAAGCGTGCGTCCTGGCTGCCTTCGTCGTTGCTATCATTTCTCATATAAGGCGACTTGATAGGAAAAAGGACGCCGAAAAAGGAGCCAATCGACTGTCTGAAAAAGTCGAGGAAATACCGTCTGTAATCAGCACCTCGACGCCGCAGTCACAGAGCCGGGTTTGCCCCGGTCTGACCAGCGCCCTGTCGGATAACCTACAATTCGTGTTGCCTGTGTCTCCCATAGACCCCCTTGATCGACAAACCCTTGGCAGCCTTTCCGCTGGTTCCGGCACACCGTGTGTTCCCGCTGACGCTCGACCAAAGAAAATCCTCGGGGCCCTATCCGAAGACAGGCAGCGAAGCAGCACCTGGTTAACTTTCACTCCCGACTCCAAGAGGGCGTTATTTGCCATGACGCGCTCGAAGTCGAACCCGGAGCAACTCTACTCCCTTTCGATGTCGAGCGACGGACATGAGATCGAGACGGCCATCGGCAAAATCGACCCGTCCGTTTACAAACGACAAGAAGAGCTGGTGGCAAAATATGTTGGCAAGTGGAAGCAAAAGAGTAAGAAAGAAAAAGGCAAAATCAGTTTCAAGGTCTCCTATGACTTTGAAATCGAGCTTCTGACTGTGTTCGTCGCCAAGGCAACAGACCTCCCCGTTGTGTCGAAAGAGGTACGAGAAGCATTATTTTTCCATTAATCCTGGAAGATATCTTAATAATTAAAATGTCACTGCAAATGTCTTCATAATTCAACACAATACTTTTTACTCTTTTTATTTCCATATTTCATGAATTTTTGTTTTTGTTTTTGTTTTTTGTTTTTTTAGGAGGCTGGTGTATTTGTTTGTTCAGAAAGAAAATGAAACCTTAGAAACAAGCGTCAGGAATTCCCCTTGTTAACAGGGCTCGTGGTTGCATAGAGTATTGGCTTGAACAGGCAGACATCAAGATGCACACTGATTAGGCGTTTTCACATCAGCCCGATAAAGATCCAAGCTCGAGATATTTTTTAATTTCCCAAGTCAGAAAATAGCGCGCTATTTCGAAACATCGGGCTGATGTGAAAACGCCTAATGAAAACAGTAGATATAAAGATGCGTAGATTTAAAGGTCAACCGAAGATTATCTGCGGGGAAACATGTACATGTCATGCATATAATCTGTACAACTTGTGCGTGTACGAAATAGGGACGTATTGAGTAAGCACAAGGAATTATAGTATGTTGGGTTGCATTTCAAGGTGGAATATCTATCATTGAAACCCTGACAGTTCAATGGGGATGTGTTCATCAAAGTGGCTTTAGACCCAGATCACAAGAAGCGTTCCATGAGTTCTTCCATCCTACGTGGTACTCGCAGCCCAAACTTCAGCCAGAACTTCGCTTTCCGCATCGCCAAATGCGCCCTCGCCGACATGAACGTAATTCTGACGGTGTGCGAGTACGACCGCTATTCCCATCCGATACCTGTCGGTCATGTGACCTATTCCCTGACAAGTCACGATTTTGCGGGAACCAACACGGACAGTGAAAAACTCATTTGGCTCGACCTTGAAAAGCCGGATAAGGTATCATAATTATCTAACCTACAGCATAATACAGTGGACTCCCATTATAACGAAGTCCTCGGGACCGGCAGTTTCCTTTCGTTATGTTTATCGAAATTTCGTTATGGCCAAACAAATAAACAATATAAATACATAGAATAGATAATGTTGCGGCATGATTTTTGTTATAACCGTGCTTGTTATAACAGGAGTGTACTGTACTCGTAGTTTTCCAATCTATTACGATTTAAGCTCTTTGGGAAGACGATGAATCAGTCATTTGCGTCTGGAGACACGGAATTGGGGATCAGAATGTTATACATTTGAAGCTCACGAGAAGCAGCTTTGGTATTGTAATGTATAATCATGTATATAAATATACATCTTATATAATTTATTGTATAATGCAATTATGAATGAATTATTATCTAATATAGTGTTCATCTTACTTGATCATGTAAGATGCTGGAAGGCATGATTTGTGTGCTAGATACTGTGTCCACCTTCGAGTATCTTGAGATGGGGGAGGGGTCGAACACTAAAAGTCTTGTCTACTTTGAATTCAATAGTATTCTCTGGCTCAGTATATTGAATGTATAAGTCTAAGCCGGGAAGACGAGAGAATTTGACCATAAATCGTACGTACTGATCTCTCCATTAATCCAGGACGCAGACGATACCAAATACGGCGAACTTCTCATCTCGCTGACCTACCTTCCGAATGCCGAGCGTGTGAATCTCATCATCATGAAGGCACAGGGTTTGAGGCTCAAAGAGTGGGGAGACAAGCAAGTTGGAAAGTCCAGTAAGTCAATAACTAGGTTGAAACAAGTTAACCTTCGTTTGAGACTCAAAGAGTAGGTTTAAACAAGCTAACAGGGTTTGAGACTCAAAGAGTAGGTTTAAACAAGCTAACAGGGTTTGAGACTCAGAGTAGGTTCTAACAAGTTAACAGGGTTTGAGACTCAAAGAGTGGGCTCAAACAAGCTAACAGGGTTTGAGACTCAAAGAGTGGGTTCAAACAAGCTAACAGGGTTTGAGACTCAAAGAGTGGGTTCAAACAAACTAACAGGGTTTGAGACTCAAAGAGTGGGCTCAAACAAGCTAACAGGGTTTGAGACTCAAAGAGTGGGCTCAAACAAGCTAACAGGGTTTGAGACTCAAAGAGTGGGTTCAAACAAACTAACAGGGTTTGAGACTCAAAGAGTGGGCTCAAACAAGCTAACAGGGTTTGAGACTCAAAGAGTGGGCTCAAACAAGCTAACAGGGTTTGAGACTCAAAGAGTGGGCTCAAACAAGCTAACAGGGTTTGAGACTCAAAGAGTAGGTTCAAACAAGCTAACAGGGTTTGAGACTCAAAGAGTGGGCTCAAACAAGCTAACAGGGTTTGAGACTCAAAGAGTGGGTTCAAACAAACTAACAGGGTTTGAGACTCAAAGAGTGGGCTCAAACAAGCTAACAGGGTTTGAGACTCAAAGAGTGGGCTCAAACAAGCTAACAGGGTTTGAGACTCAAAGAGTGGGTTCAGACAAGGTAACAGGGTTTGAGACTCAAAGAGTGGGTTCAAACAAACTAACAGGGTTTGAGACTCAAAGAGTGGGCTCAAACAAGCTAACAGGGTTTGAGACTCAAAGAGTGGGCTCAAACAAGCTAACAGGGTTTGAGACTCAAAGAGTGGGCTCAAACAAGCTAACAGGGTTTGAGACTCAAAGAGTGGGCTCAAACAAGCTAACAGGGTTTGAGACTCAAAGAGTGGGCTCAAACAAGCTAACAGGGTTTGAGACTCAAAGAGTGGGTTCAAACAAACTAACAGGGTTTGAGACTCAAAGAGTGGGCTCAAACAAGCTAACAGGGTTTGAGACTCAAAGAGTGGGTTCAAACAAGCTAACAGGGTTTGAGACTCAAAGAGTGGGTTCAAACAAGCTAACAGGGTTTGAGACTCAAAGAGTGGGTTCAAACAAACTAACAGGGTTTGAGACTCAAAGAGTGGGCTCAAACAAGCTAACAGGGTTTGAGACTCAAAGAGTGGGCTCAAACAAGCTAACAGGGTTTGAGACTCAAAGAGTGGGCTCAAACAAGCTAACAGGGTTTGAGACTCAAAGAGTGGGCTCAAACAAACTAACAGGGTTTGAGACTCAAAGAGTGGGCTCAAACAAGCTAACAGGGTTTGAGACTCAAAGAGTGGGCTCAAACAAGGTAACAGGGTTTGAGACTCGAAGAGTGGGTTCAAACAAGTTGGAAAAGTCCAGTAAGTCATTAACTAGGTTGAAACAAGTTAACCTTCGTTTGAGACTCAAAGAGTAGGTTCAAACAAGCTAACAGGGTTTGAGACTCAGAGTGGAGAGACAAACAGAATGGAAAGTCCAGTAAGTCAATGATTAGGTTCGAACTGAGCTGACTTAACTTGATAAGTATGAAAACTTACTCACTTTTAGGACTACAGCAATATCTCTTCCTGCATCAAATACTATCTGATACTAGGCATCTTTTATGGCATTTCAGTATAAGCCTACATGTAGCTAATTTGTGTCGGTGACATGACATTTGCTCCTGCAACAATTGCTCTAGTGTTATTTTCTCCAAGGACCTAGGATTTGTGGGTCGAATTTATGTTTGGCTTAGCGTGCAGATATTTCATAGGAACAATTATTGTCGCAGGAGCAAATGTTATTGGGCGCCAAGTGTCGCATGGTGTATTTCGTTACGAAATCAGTCATTTCGTATAACGAATGATTATTTCTTCAACGAACTGTTCATTTCGCCACGAAATACAATCATTTCGTCGACGAAAACTGATATCGTGACGAAGTAGTCCATGCGACACTTGGCGCCCATAAAATGTCGTGGAACATTTGTGTCAGAATTATAAAGATAATCAGCAAGTCATCAAAATCGTCTTAACATTGCGTGCCTTTACCATAGATGATATTACAGTTTCGGTGGGTAGTTGGTGATTCAGGATGACCATAATGCGTGAATATAACCATGCCATTATTGATGTTACACTGTATTATTTTTCGTCAATTGCAGCTCTCATTGTTCTTAGCATCTAAACGCTTTATAATGAGCACACCACTGAGGGAGCCGTTTTTTCTGTTCATGACTTCAATGAGTACTTCAATAGAGATCAATGGACTGATGGTGTTGATGCTGATGTATTTTTGTGCTACAGTTCTCGATACCTTCGTAAAGATTACCATCATGCGGTGTGGGAAAGTCATGAAGCACAAGAACACCAAAGTCGTGCGTCGCTCGTGTTCGCCGATCTACAACGAAGCATTCTCCATCGATCGCATGCGGCTGTCGGAGATGCCCGAATGCTGCTTCGTGCTCTCGGTCTGCGTTCGGCTCAACCACTTCCGAAGTCACCGTGTCATCGGTCGATGCGTGGTCGGCGGCAAGGACTGCGCAGTCGGCGACGGGCTCGCGCACTGGAACGACATGTCGGACTCACCGCGCAGCATTGTCGCCAGATGGCACAAAATACAAAAGTGAACCTTATCACGTTGAAATGGCTTATCGTGTAACTTCCTCATGCACCTGTCATTCGAAGAAGTCAGTAATTCCATGACTTCACGTTTGACCTGATATTTGCAATTGCACTTCCTTTCCAAACTGGCTGATTTCAGGCATGCATCCTTATAATTTTGTTTAAACACTGAAGGCTATTTTGAAGACGCGAGGCAAAAATCTCGTAAGATGACAAAGTTTCAGAATGTTGACTGACTGTGGGTTGGACAAGGTCATCAGGTTTTTGTGGTTGCTGAGGAGAAGAAATTTTATTCGATGGAAGAATCACTCCAGTCTAGATGATGAGTATCTTCAAGGAATGGTTAGCTTGTAATCAGTCTCTCCATGATTTTTTTTTCACATTTGTATAGAAAATTCTCTCGAATCATTTTTTTTTCTCTGCGAGTTCTCGAATGAAGACTTTGCTCTGAAAAGTCAGAGGTATTGATTAGCGAGAGGAAAAATAATTGATTGTCCCTCCCCATTATCACGTACACAGATACATTTCCTTCTGACATGTATAAACTGATAAATGACTTTGAGGCATCAGCATCGTATTAATGGAATAATTCGGTCTCTTTCCTCAGAGTTTAGTGATGTAAAAGTTTTTGTCAAGATAAGTTTATAGACCGGACCTTGTGTTCAAATGTCTTGGTCATTATATTCCACATTTCCAGTGTGGAGGAAAGCGTGAATTTTATTCTCAAAATGGTAGATGCCATTGTTAGTACCACTGGATATTGAGTCGAATTTGTAAAAAGTAAACTCGTTTGAGAACACTTTGCCTTGCAGCATATGAACAAAGTGTTTTGTAAGAAATGCTGTTTTGGGAATAGAGAATGAGAACTCGCGTGTTGGAAATTAACGTAAAGGTGCTGGCGAGATTCGACGCTGTATTATAAGTAGGATTTTGCTCACGTGGCAGTGACGACTGTCGTTATTTTCGAAATTCAAACAGTTCAAAGTTGAATATGCACAAGCACGTTTTCTTTTAAAGACGCCCAGTCATTGGGAAGCTTTCTATAAATCAGCTAATTCTTTATTTTAAAAATCAGATAGTTTCATTAGTTGCATTCATTGTATAAATTACCATCCTAGTGAGTCTGCTTTGTGTTTTATCGTTTTTTTTTATTATTGGGATAATGTAAAAAAAGGACAGAATGTGAAGTGCAAGCGAATCATTGTTCTCGGGGAAATGCGAGCTTATTTCTTTTAAGAGACACATGAACTGAAAATATATTTTTTTCTTCTTTCAAATCTAATTACAAAAAATTACTGAAATAAAACAAAAATGAATTGTGTCCCTGAATACTCTGCATAGAATAACGAAAAATACCTCGTGGTATGCCATTGACAATGGGCAAAAAGTTGTGAGAGTAGGGACCTAATAAAAAAAAAACAGTCACATGAAACATCGAAAAATCGAGAAACCTTTCTTCCCGAAAGTTGTGACAGGGATCCTACTGCGATATACAAAAAAAAAGGAGTAATCCCACATGTTCAGTCTTATTTGATCTCGCTGAAAGTGCCTCAATTTCATTATGCTTACTATAATCCTTTGTAGGCAACAGGAAGCTCGGTTAGACCAGGGAGGTGACCCTCTCCCTGGTTAGACCCAACACAGATCATTTCTTCTGTCGACAAAGTGGTCAATATAATGACGTTAATAAATAACCTAACAGGTCAAATGCAACTCCATGAGTATGTTTACACGTTATTACTGTCGTTCCCGTTGCTAAAGACAGAGAGAGAGAGAGAGAGAGAGAGAGAGAGAGATGGAGGGAGGGCGGGGGGGGGGGGGGATCTGCGCAATAGCAAATTTGTTGCCTCTTTATGATCGATTACCCAATAAAGGTGTAAGTTTGAATGTAAAGTCACCATGCACATGTACAGCAGGCGGGAGTGACCGAGCGAGAGACGCCTTAAAAGTGTCACACGATGGATGTGTGTGTGTGTGTGTGTGTGTGTGTGTGTGTGTGTGCGTGTGTGCGTGTATGTGCGTGTGTGTGTGTGTTAATGGGCATGCTTTTGTTGAGACTGTTTGCATATAACATGTTACCGTCGACCTCGTGCGTAACATAATCGATGACTTCGAAGAGAAATCGGCAGCTGCTCTATCATGTCCGTTATAATAGACATGCCACAACATCCAAGAACAGTCACGGATTCATATCTTGAAGTGTAAAAAATTGGCGATTATCTTCACCCGGTGACTTATAATAAACATTTGAGACAACTTTACGAGGTATTTCATTATCTATATCTTATTCTAATTGTTTAATTCTGGTTGGATTTGAGCTGGACTTCATGATTTTATTATCTTCCCGCCGTCATGAATAATGTCTTTTTTTCTGTATTCTGTTTGGTCTCTTTAGTTTCTGAGAAAGGCTGAGGGGCTTGAACCATAACGAAATACGTAATTGGATGGCAATTCATCCTCGATACGAGGAATTGCGTTGATGAATTGTGCACTACAGATCATTTTCCCAGTGTAGTAATTGAAATAAATCGGTTACTACGCTCACAAACGCACAACCGAATGCGATGCCTGCATGTGCCGTCAATCTAGTGATCCAACATTGCTATCCATGGAACGGAAAGGTAAACGCCTTGACTGAGCAAATCCCCTGCATTGTTCTTTAGGCCAGTTCGTGGTTCCCCTAGTGCATGTGCAGAAAAAAAAAATCCATTTGTCATAACAGGCATGTTGGTTTTTAGATTCACTAAAATAAACATCAGTGATGTAATGATTATTCATGGCGTAATCCTTATCAGGGTGCTTGTCAGCATGTCCAACTGACAGCAACAAAGTGTCTATAGATTTTGGTAATATTGATAGGAAAGATAATGTTAATGCATTGAATGCAAAACAATGAAATGGATGCTTCCTCAAGTGCTGATTTACGGGCCCTTTCTAGTCACCTGGACTACAAAGGTTCATTCTTTCTTTTAGTACGAGTTCCATTAATTATTACGTCGGGCAAAGTTATGCATTATGTCGCTTTGGCAACGCGTGAAGTGCCCAACCAACTGAAAAAAGTACTTTGTCCAAATGTGCACATGAGCTAATTAAGCACTGGCTTATTGTTTTACACATGTCATTCCTGTCATGAGAAATGGGGAGAAGGGCACTAGCTTATGATAATTATGAAAAGGGAAAGAAAATATTTCAGGCTTAGTGGCAAACGATGTTCTTTTCTGTTTCTCAGGATAATCTGAAAACAATGGAATTTACTTTAATTGTTTTGATTAATTCCCAATGCTTCGCAGTTATTGGGGGTTTTTTAAAGTTTTTTTTTGTTATTTTTTTTATTAGGGTGAAAAGAAGTTTACGCTTCGCGCTTTGACTCCTATGGTTGTGGAAGCATGTACAGTACAAGCTATTTCCATCTCTTTGGGAATCGTGGTTCCAGCGTAGATACTAACATAACTGTTAACTGTAACTTGGGCTTGAGAACTACATGTAGTTTTGTTGCAATGTTGCAATCACAAATAGCCTGTTTATGATTTGTTGGTTGTGAGTGTGCGATGGGAGTATGGGTGTGAATGTGTGTGTGTGTGTGTGTGTGTGTGTGTGTGTCCTTTTCGTAAGGAATCGATGATTTTGTCATAACGCCTCCAAACGCCAGTCTTTCTCTGTAAAGGGGCATTCCAGACGATTTTTATAATTTCACATCATGTAGTACATAAATCGACAGCTCCATGTACAGATTTGTGGAATTTATTGTTGTCCTTGAGCAGAGAAACAATACTCTGAAAAAATCTTGAAACAAATTACACTGAACAGTGTTGGTGACATAGGAGCCTCACCCTTATTTCAGAAATGTAGCAGTGTAATTCCATTACAATACCATTTGCTTTACAAGTTCACCTGTGTAGAATTTGTATGCATGCCATCTTCTTTTGTTCTGCTTCCTTGAGCCCCAACTCATGCATTCTTATGGTGAGGCTGCCTTGTCATCATCCTTGTTCATGACAATTTGTTGTAAATTTTGAAAACATTCTTATTCCTCAACCAAATCACGATAAATTCTGAAACTCTGTATTCGGTATAACTAATCTATAGTTGTTCAAACGTAAAAGTCTGGAAATCATCCGGAGGTCTCCTTTAACCTGTCGTCAGAACGAACCAACCGGAGACGAATAACTCCAGACATCGCAGTATTGTGTAAACATAAACTTCCATCGCATGCTTTTCTTGTTAGCCAGCGGCTCTATGTATTTGCTCATTTCGTGTAGAAACATCCGTATTTCGCATCTCCAAAATTTGACAGTGATCAATGTGGCGAATAACTCATCGTAGTTTGCCAACGTTAGCTTGAACAATGTGCTATATATACTCTTTCACCTTACATAAATAACATCTCACTGTTTTATCGGGCCTACCAAACCAATTCGCAACTCAGTACATAACGGACTCAGAGTGTTATATGTTGATAAAAGTATATTTACAAACACTACAATAATAGGCAAACATATTTATATCTAGCAATTACTTTTAGTAAGTCAGCACATCTAAAAGATTCACATGTCTTTTCTGAAAACAAACCCACACATAACAACAACAAAATACGATAGGTGGAAACAAAAGAGGAAAAAAAATAACATCAAGAGCAAGAACAAAATAAGACCTACGATTGGAAATCCCTGATACTACGTACTGAATATCCAAGTGACGGAATATCATTTCATAGAATGTAATTGCCTTTATCTCTGGTACTTTTTTAAAGTTCTTTTAGTAGGATGTTTCCAGGAATGACCAATGATTTGATCATACGCTTTATGCAATTCATATGAA
Organism: Diadema antillarum; assembly: GCF_040938485.1. NCBI lineage: Eukaryota > Metazoa > Echinodermata > Echinoidea > Diadematoida > Diadematidae > Diadema > Diadema antillarum. Next base: position 936,404 of record NW_027270944.1, read on the forward strand.
ATTCATGACAACGCCGTGATATCACAGAAAATGATTCACAAGCCCTAACGTTGTTGGGTATACAGTATAACAACAAAATAGAACGATAGTTTGAACTTAACATTTTGCAAACTCATGGGTGTCCTGCACCCCTACCGTCCTCCCCCCCCCCTCCCCGCTTGCAAAATATTTGGGAATACTTTTCTTCGTTGGTCAGCAGCCTCAACAACGCTCGCAGTTGTCCTGGAAACAGAATGAGCTCGTATTTGCTTGACCATCACACTGGTCGATACGTCACGTTCAAATCTTCATGAATCGATAGAGTCATCGTTCAAACACTGTCCATAATTTACAGGCGATACACGGGCTCGAAGTTGGCACAGCCGGTGACTCTCCGAAGGGCGCCTTGTCCCGTCAGAGTCAAATCCATTCGATTGATCTCACAGGTGCCGTCTCTGAGGAGATTGAAGGAAAGACACTCGCCTTCGATCAGGCAGAGCGTCGAGCACGACACGGTGGTCATAGCATGGGCCTTTCTCACCATGTGGCCTGTGAGACAGAAGTTGATCGTCAGTCGTCTCACTTCAAACGAAGTCACCGAGTTCTTTCCGGAAAGCTCTGTAAAACCAGCAACATTTGACATGAACACATATGTTTTTTGTTTTGTTTTGTTTTGTTTTTTTTTGCTCCACTATCCCAAGCCAAGAAGAAGTATCTTAAGTTTGTATATTTCATTAGGCCCTCCTTATCTATCTTATTTCTATCCATCTCTTTATATAATCCATCCTTAAATACATACAGGTCAAGTCTATGAAATACCTATCACATTAACTCTCATATTGTTTATTTCATTTTCAACGTTATTATTGTTATCATTATCATCATTATCATTATATTATTAGCAGTAGTAAAAGTAGTAGTACAAGTAGTGGTCTTCGTGATAGTAGTATCATAATTATTTTTAAGGTTTACGGACTTGATCGACTTCTGACACCTGACACCTGACATCTCTCACATATAATAAACTATTTTATTATTAGCCTCAATATATCTGTCTCCTTGTAATTCTACGCGAGACTAACTGACTGGATGTCTATCTGCTGAGAGATATTTGACCAGCCCTGATCACACTGATGATATTAACGGCTACATTTCTTTATTTCGAAGGTTCATTAATCCGGAGAATCGTATCCGAAAATGAAGAAAAGTTCGTTATCCCGAAGTTTCTTCACTCCGAAAATGAAATACGTACGGTTCGTACTTCTTTATATAGTGCGCATCTCTCTCTCTTCTCTCATTTTCATTTAACGATTAACAAACCTTGAGGTTTAATTTTCAGATTAATGAACCTTGAATAACGAACATCACCCGAAATCAATATCCTGCATCTACTATACACATACACGCACGCCCACACACGATACCTACTCACCTGCTACTTTCTGACACATCGTGTAATAATAGCTGGCTGGATGATCATCCGAGGTTACCAGGGTTTGGGTGTTGAGGACCAAGGATGCGGCTAAGCTCTCGTTTATACTGGGCGTCTCATGGGCCCAGCCTATAGAGAAGAAGTCCGTTGCACACAGAAAGCAGTGGGGATGAATGCAATATCAAAATGTCAAAATAATTGATTGTAAGGAGGTATCAAACATATACATTGGATGAACTGATAGCAATTGGAACTTTGGGCTTACGCTTTACGACAGGTAAGAAGACAGCTGCAGAAATTGGTTAGCGTGAAGAGGGCAAGCAAAGAAAGAATAAGAGAGAAGAAAGAGAGAGAGAGAAATGAAAGGAGAGAGTGTTTGTGACAAGTATTACCATTCATAGAATTATTTGACACTACTTTTTTTAATCTATACACGAAATTACAAACACAAACATTCGGAAATTATATAGAGAAATATACAGCTTTTTTTGGCTAGATTTACATGCATTATTTTTGTCACTGAAGAAAGTGAGATTTATGTTTATACATTATTTTATTGCGAAAAAATCTCCGGAATAAATTTGAACTGAACTGAACTGAACTGAACTGAACTGAACTGAACAGCTTGGGTAACGCCGAAATGTAGAATACACTAACAGCGTGCAAAGAGGAAACACACGTGCATTTGTGCATTCTTGTTATAAGGTGAAAATACTTGATTTCATCAGGGAGCTATATATTCATTCTAATTAACTTTTTGTAGTTAAGCGTTTAAAGGGGCAGCCCATGTGTATCCTGAATGTGCAAAAACTAAGTCTGAATTTTTAAACGGTGTATATCACGAATAGGTATATCTGAAGTATATATTTTGTTTAATGATATACGGATGTTATTGACTTGAACGATAATCAGCACTTTTTTATCTTTTGATATAAGCATTAATCTTTCTTCCCTTTATGATTATCTTTTGTTGGACTTAGTAAGATTATTCTTACTACATGTACTCCGGTGCAGTGTTTTGTCGTTAACTTGTTGGCGGTTTATTTCGTAAATGTTATTGCGCATTTAGATTTGTGTAAGTCCTGTATCTGGGTATTTCAATACTTCTTTATGACTTTGATTTTGCATAATCATGTTTGGTCAAATGTCAAGAAACAGGATCATTATATTAAGTGATGTGTAGAGCTGAGTATTAATTCTGTTTCTCTTTGTCAGAAACAGCAATCTTATCTGGGTCATGCGTGTGTGTGTGAGAGAGAATTGTTGATTAATCGTTTTATTTGAGGTTTAGCGTTTAGTAGCTCGAGAAGGTATCATAACGATATTCCAGAATAGAAAATGGGAAGGGAATCGTTTTCATTATCAATTAGAATACCATAATACATGCAAAACAAACAAACTAGCAAACAAACAAACATACGACATATTAGCTCAAGATTATCAAATAATTATGACAGATACAATTTTCGTTATTTAGACAAAATATAGGTGATAATGATGTGACCCACTTGCAAGTGAATAGGGTATGACACGATAGCATACCTTTTAAAACCTCCTTGTCGTCCACGCAACTCCACGTTTTCGTACCCTTTGCACGCCTACAGCCGAGCCATATCTTTTTGAGAGCATTGGACGGTTGCAGTGCCAGACGGCTCAAGAAATAAACCTGGCGTCGGGAATGAGCGGTAACCAAGTCTCCACCTACCGACTGGCAAAATGCGAGCGCATCTGACCACTGCGACACGCCCTTTTCCTTGGAGTAGCAGTAGCCATCCCAGTAGGTCCAGTCGGCTGGACACGCCGGCGATTCTACGGAATAAAATGTTTCATTTGGAGAGCGCTTCTCACTGTTGTTTGTATATCGTGATGTCCAGTATAATAATACTATACGAAGAATGATGAAAACTGACATAAAGATTCATTAAAATGCGAAAAGTCATCCCAAGACTTTAAAGACCAACATAATAATATGGCAAGATCCTTCTATAAACTTGGAATGGAATGATATAACAGACAAAGAAGACACAAGGACATTTTTTGCTGTCACTATGAGCAGATGAGGGTATTAAAATGTTACGTTATAAATGATATCTATGAGTGTGGTTATAAAACTTAAATCTGGCTCGACGTGAACGTTTCTCACTCAAAAAGGAATAGGTTTCAACGCATTTGCTTTTCCCAGTTTTCAAATTTTTATTTTTTTTTTCTGACCGTGGTTTTACAGTGTGACGTCCAACATTTTCCTGTAGTCATGATGCAACCAATCAATGGCTTCCTGCTCGGAAATATTTTTCATCAATCTTTAGTCATTGTACGCTGCCTAAAATTGGAGGAAGATATCTTTGAGAGCGATACAATCAATTTCCCCACGCGGGATTGAGTGCCGGGAACACCATAAAGAATGGAAATGTCCAACTTTTAACAGGATCACTTCATCAACTCAGGTTTAGAAACGTGTCTTTCTCTTTCATTCCATCACTCACCAGACAAGTCTGCAGCCGACACTATACCCATAGATGTGGTCAGGATGACGAAGAATGCCTTACAGATATCGGACATATTTTGTTTTCTGCTCCTCTGCGCGAAGCTCTGCAACTCGTTACAAAGAAAAATAAGAAGCCTTGTTGGTAAATCAACAGACTATGCTCAATCAGGTGGTTCTAGTGCCTACTCTCCTCCAGATTCCAAAGCAGGAGAAGCGACTATACCATAGGGTCTGGGTGGGATGCACTGGAATTATGTCAGTTGGTTGAAAGAGCACTGAATAGTCTGACAAGTCAACAAACTCTGCCATGGGCTTCTGAGGAAAGAGAGAGGGAAATGCGATCGAAGATTGGCGCGCAAAATTTGTTCGTTACCAGGAACGCGGCAGGCATTCAGCTTGCGTCTGACGCTAGTGCCATACTGGCTAGTAATTATGACAAATGAGTTAGCTTGCAGTGATCGTATGTCTCCCCACTGTGTAAAGAATATCATTCCATCTTACAATTGTTATTGCTTTATGTAAAGTGAGAAAGGAGTCCACGCACAATGATGTCCTGCATATAATAGGCTCATTTGATTGATTTCCGATAACCACCTAGAGGTAAAAGAAATATACAAAAAACTACCCTTACCCCTTGAAAATGTCCTTTAAAAACGTTGAAATTTCAAATTTATATCAGTTGATGATCATGTATCTTATAATGTTGACATATTACAAGAACAATGCGCTGTCCGCTATCATCGCTATTAAACGTTGCCTATCTTATACAAGCTATAAGCAGGGAGGTCACCTTCCTGCTACAAGGCGTGCAACCTTAGCGAGATATGCACAATACTATACATTGTGTCAGATAAATAACAAACAGACAGACAAACAAACGTTTTATGGAGAAATGAAGAAAACAGTTGGCAAGCACCAATAAATATATCGCCAAAATGAATTTGTCTGTCATTCTTATCACACAATGTCAGGGCCCCATGGAAGACCAGAAGTGACTATCATTGTCACTACTGAAAATGGGCTACCCTCCGTATGTTTTTTTCTTTTCTTTTCTGGACCTTTATGTATGAAATATGTTGATTTTTAATACGGAAATAAAACAAACAAACAAACCAACAAAACACAATGTCACAGGCTACAAGTTGTCCCAAGTAAGTAAGGACAGCTCAATCATTACACTAGTGATGTATAGACTAATTGGAGTTGACAAAGTACTGCCCACTTCGCATAATCTGCACCGGGATTGACATGCGATACATTGTGCAGAGACGTACCAGCAGAATGATCCATGGTTAATGCGCGTGATCACCTCATACAGACTGTTTTAGCTTCGAGGTACATGTACTAGTATCACTTTTTAACATGGCGTCAGACATAGAATCGGACGAAGGGGTGATCGCGGCCCTAGTTCGCTTCTTGAACCCTTTCCCTGGAAATTTGGAGGTCCTCATCTGGATCCAGTCAGCTACAGTCGCTCTATCCGTCCTTGCCATTGCTGTGTTGCTGTGGATCTGTTGTCGAGGACGACGATGGAAGGAGCTCGACGTCGAACCCGTGCCCTTCATGTGTCTTTTCATAGGTCAGTGAGGATTGATAGCGAGATAACAAAACGCAATGTAATCTGCGCGTTATTGTGGAATTGATATTCGTCATAATTATTTTCCCTATATTTTTCCCCTTTAGATATGGAAAATGTTAGCAACAGTGTTCGCTGTCTCTTAGACTCATAATACCCGTATAATACATTGCAGTTACTATTGAATCATTAGACATTCTTAATAATCAAATACATATCTATTTTGAAACCTACTCCTTCAGCTATATTATAAACAGTATAGGTCCAACAATCAATTTTCGTAGGACATTTTCATCTGGCAAATTTCCGCAGGATTGTAAGGTGAAATCAGGTACAATTTTCAACACCCATCGGACATTACATATTATGATTAGAAAACAAAATGTTTTGTGGGATTAAAGATCCATTAATTTGCTATTAATGGACAATCGAGTTGAATTATTAATAAAGTCATGCTTTGTTCTCTCCATAATAATGGTGAAAAATCTGCACTTCAACTACTAACATGTTCATTACAGACTTACTTATGGATGCTTTTTTATACTGTAATTCTCGTTGCGTTTTTCTTTTCATTCCAGCTTTCCGGCTCTCTTATAACGTGTGCTTTCAATTTGCTTAAAAAGTCATTGTTTCAACTGGACCCTTTGGTAGACAGTTCTCCCGCAACATCAGCTGCTTGTATACTGATTTATTTTTGTATTTCGCCATGTTACGTGATATGATTTTATATAGGAATAAAGTCAAATCGAATCGTATGTCATTAATTCTGTGATGATCAATATAAGCAACTTTGCTGGTACCTTGTGACCGAAAACAAAAGTAGTACTCCTATACACACAGGTATAGTCAATGTATTCAGTTAACGCAAATCAGTATACTATCTCTCATAGGCACATGCTTCTTTTGTTGGTACATAAGAATAACAGGCAACTCGTCTGGTTTCTTTATACTTCAAGACATAATGTCAATTTTTCCATGCTCGATTTAATAGTCTGAAGAGTATAGGCGAAAGTCTGACAGAATTACTAACAACGCTCGACTATAAATGTATTAAGTTCAAGATATCCCCATATAATAATTACATGCATAAATACGTGTGTGTGCGTCGTGCATGCGTGTGTATATTAATGTGATACCGGATTCTTCCTTTAACCATTTATGTTTTAGATGTTCTCCGTTTGTAATGGCAATACAAACCTTTGTTGAATAGCGTAATGAGGGTTTTTTGTATAATTTAAAAAGGAGAAAGAAAAGAACGCTGAATCTAAACTACTGCTCATCTTCTTTCTCTTCGTCTCCTGCTCAGATAGCACATGGCTGGACAGATTGTCTGTCTTTGCATGGCTGAACCGCACGCTCCTGCGTAATAGATGGAAAACAGAGCGAGAAACGCTGCTCACTGGAATCAGCGAAATGTGTCAGTCGTCTACGACGCAGCATGTACAACATCCAGTTCTTGTGACGTCATCCGTGAAAACAACGCTGGACCTTTTCTTTCGAGTCCAGAAGTACCCCTCTGAGTCGGAGGTTATCGTCACTGCTATCAACGCGTATGATACAATTCAAGTCATCCTCCACCATGGCTTACACGTGGTTCCACTGGACATCGATAAAGATACTCTCTCCCCAAACATAGAGGCATTGCGTCACGTGATCAACGAAAACACAGTGGCCCTTTTTGTGTCACACCTGTACGGGCGGTTGTCGGACCTGACCCAGATAGCCGATATTGCTCACGAGCACGGGGTTCATTTATTGGAGGACTGTTCCCAAGCTTGCACCAGCCCCGTGGACAGCGCCAACCCCGAGTCTGATCTGGCCTTCTTCAGTTTTGACACCATTCACCCCTGTACGGCACATGGCGGCGCCATAACCAGAGTCAAAGACAAATATCTTCTGGCCAAAATGAAGGAACTGCACGAGACTTATCCAGTCGGCTCTGAAGTGAAGTATGTGGAGAACATACTGAAAACTTCCGTGGTGGCACTGACTCTCAACCATCCGCGGTTCACCAAACTCACCATGTTGTTGTTGAGACCGTTCAAGGTTGACCTCAAGGAGAAGGCAAATGCGTTCCTAACAGCGCCCCCACAGGCTGGATTGTTACGTCTTCTTCGAGACCAACCTCCAACGGCATTGCTGTTCATGCTACACAGACGGTAAGAACCGATGCATGTGATAACAAAACAAAAACAACGAATACAATAACAACATAAAATCACTCAAATTCAAGGGTTGATGAAATCTGTTCCATTTAAGATTTGAATCGAATCTGGAAGAAAATGTGTTAGCATGCAGAAAATGTAGTGTACACCAGAATGTACAGACATAAAAACCAGGGCCTAGGTTTATGATTAACAAGCTCCGTCGTTATACATGCATGTTTAGTAGCAGAAATATGATGGTCGAACCAGCCAGGTGAATAACCTGAGAAGTCATAGATTTAGAAAAAAAAATGCTCGTACATACAGTGGCAATCCACAACTTTAAAGGTCTCTGCGATAAATGGTAGACCAAATTGGACTTCTTATTGGAAATAGTAAAAAGACTGCTATTAATCAACGTTTGCGTCTATAAAGTGCATTAGATGACGATGACAATAACAGTGAAAAGGATAAAGAGTGCAATGATAAAAGTATGCTCTTGTCATTTTTGTAGCCTCCAGCGCTGTTTTCCTATTAGAGGGCCCCACCATTGTTCTTGTTCTAGCATTACCACGTACAACTCTTGGGAAAAGAGGAACATTAGCCTACAGTGTATAGCTGGTAAACGGATGATGTTCGTTACTCCGACGGTTCATTATTCCGAAACAGACAGATTCTCTACACAAAAGTACCTAGGTGTTCGTTAATGCGAAAATGAAAATAGGGTACGTTAATCCGAATATTTTGTGGCATTATTCCGAAAGTTCGGTTTTCATCCGAAAATGAGTTCAGATTCGTTATTCCGAAAATGGGAAACAATATGTGTACTCTAACGAACCTTCGGAATTATGAAACTTATTTCATTTTTGCATTAACCAGCCGTCGGAATAACGAACTTTTTAAACATTTTATTCAGACTAACGAAGCTTCAAAATAACGAGCCTTACGAACCTTGGGAATAACGAATCTTCAGAATAACGAATTGTAAGGGTACCGCTGGTGGGATTCAAACCCAGGACATTATTGCTGGAACAATAATTACGTCTACTGTGACCCAAAGGTTGTTCTTTAATCCGTATTACACGTTTCCTATTAGGTGTTTGTCATAAAATGTGACCCTGTATATAACTATACACCATTATAATGTTAAAATTATCGATAACAAACTTGTTATCGATCTTTGCACATGACTGATGTAGGTTGAAAAATTTCGATCCGACCGATTTCGACAAGTCACGAGAGACAGGGGACTACGTGTCGGAGAGGATGCCGCAGGTTGCGGGGCAGATTGGCATGAAGGCCCTGGTGAGAGGTTACTGGCTCTATCCTATTCTAGTGGTAAGTTGTAAAATACACGATCTACAAAATCACACATTCTGCCCTGCCTTGACAAAACAAATCAAGTAAAAAAAAAATGTTATATTTCTTATAAATGAATAATAATTATCATTAGAATAGAATATTTTTTAACGTAAAAATTGGTATCAATGCAATTATTATGATGTTTTGACGAAGATATTTTTAGTAGGATTCGTGTTTCTGCTCAAACGTTAATGTTCAAGTATATCAAGCGAAGTCCTATTTAAAGGCAGTAATAACCCGGATTTTGATGAGACATTGTATGTCATCGCGCTTCTTCCTGTCAAATGAGGACAGCATGATTTCATTGATTGTCTGTCAGCATGATTGTCTCTTTCACACAGAGATATGATTTCGATTGTGGTAATCAGAAAGACTGCTCAGTCAATTCCAATTGAATCAATGGCAACATCGTTAAAAGATGATAATATGGTAAGAGTGATAATATCGTAATTAAGCTGTAATACTCTATCCGCCTGCACTTTGTCTTCTTTGGTATCCGTATAATCACTTAAAGTTTCAGACTACATCCCCGTTCTATTTGTGCCGTTATAATGCAGAATGATCCGGACGAAGTTGTACGTCGCTTAAATCTTCTGGGGATCGAGGCAGCGAGGCAAGTAACTCAGTTGACCCTAATCACGGCTCCTGCAACTCAAAGTTCCTTGTCTGACTCGGTTGAACCTCCTCTCATGGGAGTGGATTCCAGCCAATGTCCACTTACCACAGCCACCTTCATCATTGACCACGTCGTCTACCTGCCCGTCCACAAGCGCGTCGCGCGACATCACCTTGAGCAGGTCTGCCTCGCCGTTGAGATCGTTGTCAACAAGCTGGCCATACTAAAACGCTACCGAGCCAGACTAAAGGACGCCGCCTCGTCGGCGCGAGGATCGCACGAAGTCTCAAACTCTGGTCCGTATGGTCCAGTCGCCTCTCGGAAGACCAAGGATTCGAATCGTAGACGCACTGTTTCCTTCAATCCCAGCGTCAAGATGTTCGCCCAAGTACCAGCTTCCCAAACAGAAGGACCCAAGTCGACATAATCCATTCTAAAGTTCCGTTTACTTCCTCCGGACGACTACCAATTTTCAAGATCATTAGTAATGGAGTATTGAGAATCAGACTTTGTGGGCATAAAGTGTTATCTTGTTATGTCAATACAGAAATATTCCTTCCAGTTACAAATACACAGCTACTGAAAATATTTTCATCTTTGAGCAGTGAACAGTTTATAATGTGAATCTGATATGCATACCTCTGCAGCCACAGCCGCTGGTTCGATATGAGCGTATTAAATTATCAATGTTTTATACTCCTTTTAATGTGATATCTAGATTCTTTTAAACCATCGGTGTCAGGACATTGCATTAACTTCATTTTCACTCCTCATTTCCATTTCATCATTCGGTCGTATCATCGCCCTGTCGTAGGGGAAGGTTTGCGTTGTCATATAGATATCGAAGCAGGCAGCAGTTCCAGAAGAATTCGCATGTGATCACGTCTCTTAAACAAAATTGTGTTCGTGCCCACTGTTATCCTGAAACGCCATTCAACAACACATGTGTCACAAAAAAAAAATCATAATAGCCTGCCATTCGATTATGTACATAACGACAAGCATACATGCAAGGGTGTTTCACAATTATTGAATTGTACCACCACACTATTCTAATGATGATGTACGCACAACGACGGAACTATGTATTAGCTAGCGTTCATAAGCATAAGTATAAGTTCAGCATAAGTTATGCTTCACCTCCTCAATCAAGTTTAGAGGTCATATTACTCGCACGAGCGCTGGTAGACATAAAATCTGTGTATTTGTAGAATTGTGGTTTGTGTAAAAGTTAGTAGGCATATAACTAGACAATAGGTATTGAAATACTTCTCCTTACATGATTACATTCAAAATATAGATGCCGAACAAGAATAACACCTCACATACACCATTTAATGATGAAATCTTCTCAAATTTCAAATGGAACAATTATTTATTGAGTGTTTTCTCCAATTACACCTTGCAAGTGTATAGTATATAATTCACCTGTTCTTCCTATACACATTCCAACACTGGGAATCCAGTGTGCATGTACCCGTTGTTGCCATGTCGGGAAAGGCACCATCAAGCCTCCAAGATCCTAATGAGAGCTTTGCCAGTATGCCTGGAATATGCATGCAGTTGGCATGTATAGTTGTAAACCGACCCGCTTATTACTCCTTGCATTACAGGTGCATGGACTTTGGGAGCGCTACGCATTTCACGGACTAGGTTACAATAATATAATGTACATGAAAGCATTGCTGTAAAAAAATAGTAGTATCCGAATAGCTTAACCAGTCACCCTTTGTTTCTAGTAGTGTACGTCAAGAGGTATATAGTAAGATTACATTGTTGAAATGTTCGGGTCCCGAATATGCTGTTCGCCACCTAACCTCGGTTATTTACTTTCCCATAAGTTAGTTTTCTAGCCCTTATTTTTTTTTACAGCATTATTCAGTCTTGCTTTCCAGTTTAAATTATCATCAGTTTGGGTAGTGCCTCCTTCTTACATGTAGAACGTGAAAAAAACATGTAAGATCAAGAGCTGAGTGCACACTGTCACAATTATCGACGTGTTTATGTGATAGCACCTCATGACGTACCTCAGGGTCCTGTTTTAAGGCCCGGTCACACCGCCCGAACTTTGTTGGAGCGTTCCTTGAACGGTAGGGAGAGGGGGCCGAATTTCGACAACGCTCGTCACGGCGCACAAAATGTTGGTGTAACGGTAGCGAGCGGTAGCGAGCGTTGGTTTAGCGGTGACGCGAGCGTTGATAGAGCGGCGTTCTGCGCATGCGGGCGTTGGCTCGGCGGGGGTTTAAAGTTGATTTAGCGGCATACCGCTTTTGACTACGGAGCTGAACGGATCGCTTAGATAGAAGTTCTGATAGATTTTTGATAGGAGTCGATAATTGAAGTTCATCATGCCACGTGGACAAAAGAAAAGGAAGGCTGGAGAAGGAAAGGCAGCAGCCTCCAAGAAGATCATTACTGAGCAGGCAGCTGAACCAATGGAGTCAGGTAAATATATGTGGCCCACTGGTTGTGTCAAGAAATATTTAACAACACATTATATGTACTGTGAAAAAATACTGTTGTGTATTTTACTTCAACATTTGAGCAAAATCGATATAAATGAGGTCTGCACTCAACGGCAGCACACTTCCAATAATAATGGTCCATTTCTCCCCTATTTATAGCCAAATGCTGGTCCCGCTCCGACACCTCCATACCAACGCAAAACCAAAGTTCATCACCGCAATGGATCGCTGCTTCAACACCCGACACCGTTCCAGCAATCCCGTGCCCGCTCGTAAAACGCTTACGACCGCTCCACCAAAGTTTGTGCAACGTTTAATCACCGCACGGGCAAAGCTGGCAAAGCAGCGGTGGTCCAGCGTTCAAGATTTCTGCGTTGGCCTAGCGGACCCAAGCGTCCACGAACTTGCGTCTAGCGGTGCCAAACTTTGACTGGGCGTTGTTGGAGCGGTGATGAACTTTGCCGGAGCGGAATATTGCCCGCTCCTCACCGCTCGCAATATTTTGTGCAGCTCGAAACTTTCGGAGCGGTGGGAGGGACCATCAGCGGTGGCCGAGCGTATACGGCGTTGCCTTAACGGGGACCAACTTCTGTTAAACGGTGGTGAACAGTTACGAGCGGTGATGATTTTTTTTAACCGCTCCAGGAACGCTCCAGCAAAGTTCTGGCGGTGTGACCGGGCCTTTATGAAGAGTATTAATTGATTATAAATGATTTCTATCCGAAGTCTATGGCAGCCTGTGTGGAAAGGGAATTTACAATCGATTTTATCTTTTTATAAAACAGGGCCCTGGATTCTGAAATGCATCATTGACAAAAAGATACTATTGTGTATCCTTCAGAGTGGTTACTTGTGGTATAGCACCAGATAACATTTTTTTTAAAGCCTTTTTACCATGGTTGGAAGTTTCAGGGAGAGAATAAAAAAATCAAAGCACATTTGTGATCTCTTGATGAAGATTAAGTTGGTTTATTGTTAAAGTTTCATCTCGCTGTAACATGATCGTGGTGTGACCAACTGTTCGTTCCTTTTTCTATATTTCTCAATAAGCCCACCCCCTTTCTTTCACCCCCCCCCCCCCGTCTCTCTTCACCGTGTTTACTGAACCATTCATATAAGGTGCCCCATTCACTGGAATTAGCCTCCAGTGTTAAATCAGGAAGATTTATGGATACATGTAATACTTATAACAATGTCTGAACACAATGAGTGGTGTGATATACATGTAGCATGTACAATAGAAATAAGTGTCTTTATTTAAACAGAGAAAAAATATGTAGAAAAGACAATTGTACATGAAACACATAATTCATCCAACAGCATGTGCGTGGCATTTTAAAACATGGAAAGAAATCAAGAGACAGCCCTGGGTGTTCAGACCTACTTTCAGAATTCCCCGTAAATTACTAGTAGTATTATCATGATCAATCAAAAGAGCATGCTTGTATCTTATGCTGGCGAGGTTTTACAGTAGACTGCTTAAAAAAAAAAGAAAGAAAACAAAAAGCAGAACAAGATAGAAACAGAACAAGGTGCAGCAACTGCTCAGAAGGCATTTCAAGAAGAGTGTTGTCTGATATTCTTTTTTTTTTTTGACAAACTGTTATAAGCTATTGAAATCCTTACGTCTGATTGGCTGAAAGTAAATTTTCCCCAACAAATTACTAGTAATTTGTCACACGAAAAACGCATCTCTGGTTCCACAAGTCAGAGCGTTGCATTGTGTATTGTTTCGTCATAAAGGCGCGCATTCTGAACCAGTCAGCTGTCGCGCGCTTACCTACATGGTTGCTTCGCTGCATGCGTACCCTTCGTTACTCGGACAACAAAATGTGACCTGTAGCGACCATGGCTCTTTGAGAAAAAGTTGGCAGCAACGTCTATTCCAAGTCATTCGCGAAATCGATCATATTCCATACCTGTTACATCTTGAAGAAAAAAACCCCACACAAATTAAAATGTTCAAAAATCAAACGAAGGTAGGGCATTAAAGGACAAAGAAGAGAAATACAAATAGGACTCTAGGTATGGAGATGGAAAATCAGGTAGAACAAGACAACGCAAGCAACAAATTCAAGTCATTCTTTTCCTCCTTAAAACATCGAGCTCGCATTTCACTGCTCTGTTCATCTTCATCCGTCGTGCCCTTTCCCGACAACAGAGATGCTGCCCTCAACGAAGAGCCGACGGACAGAGACGATGTAGGCGGAGTCGACATTCGCGAGTCTGTCAAAACCAGTCGGGCATACGGCCTCGTCGATCTCCGAGTCATCGACCAGTTCGATGAGGAGTACGAAGATGAAGACGGGGAGGAGAGAGCCGTTGTAAACGAGGAGGAGTATGTTTACGAGTATGATTCCAGCGAGGACATAGGCGATGATTTGATGTGGGAGATGACAATGGGAAAGAAGATCCATTGCATGAAAAGGGGCAACAGACCGGTGGCTTTTCGACTCTATCTCTTGGACATGATTCGGTACTCGGCGAAAATCAACGACCTCAAATGCCTCTGTATGTATGTCAGGGAGCTCCAAAAAGTAAGTACTAAGTAGTTCATATCCGCTTTGACACGAGTAATAGGAATTTGTGTTGTGAAAATACGATTGCAGCACGGCACAAAGTGGTGGTCAATCATGATCGATTGAATGCCGACCTTCGACAAAACAACTCGTCGTTGGTCACAATATAGTTTCAAATCATTGTTTTCAGTTCAATTAAGATACCTTATTTCCTCATAATCATCAAAACATACAGATTATACAAGTTTAAACACGAGCAATTTGTAAGACAAGATATTAGTGGGTTGGTGTTCTCTTGCAAACAACATTGCCGTGTTAATTGGAAAGGGGGTATAAGGTTCAGGGTTGTGTTTGCCTTTGTCTCCATAGTCTAGCTAACTACTAGGAGGCTGGCAGACGAACCTTTCTGACCTCCGGGTCTGACCTATGTGACCTATGACCTAGTAAACACTACAAAAATCCCTCTCTGACAGAACGCTAAATCTCAAAACAACCCCCCCCCCCAAAAAAAAAACAAAACAAAACAAAACCAACAAACAAATAAACAGACAGACAATACTTAAGTAATTCGGTACTGTACTTAACCCTATAAAGCCCAAGGGGGGGGGGGGCACATTGTGCCCCCCACCATATTTTTGTTTGCCACGCCCACACCCTTTACCCGATTTCAACCAAATTTGGTGACTTTTCCTGAAATCTTATTACAAACATTTTAATATATAATTTAGGTATGTCCGATAATGCTGGTTGCCATGGCAACCGTAAACTGACAACCATATTTGTCAGATTTTGAATGATTTTCTGTTCCAATTTTAGTTAACAATATAATAATGGATGAAATGGGGGTTTTCTTGGCTCTAATTTGCTGAAGTACCAAAATGTGATGTAATTATGGTTGTGAATCACCCGGAAATGGTCTTCTAATCATTTCCTTTATTTTTTATATGACATAGGCATCACACAATAGATATAATAGAAATAATCGGAAATACAGTATTTTTCAAAGACTACCCTTTTATTTTGTGTTATCTTCGCACAAGCTTCGCCTGTAATATCTTTTGTTTATTATATTATCAATCTGCAAACTCAAAATTCAATATTTTGGAAATATGAAATGTGATACCAATATACAGTATATACCCATTCCAAGCAATACGTCATGGGTTTCATTATATTTCTTTATATTGTAATGAATGGCGCCCCCACATGTTGACCTTGAGAAATGTCAACCATAACTAATAGTCAAGGTTGACTTTCTTTTCCTTTGTGGTAAATATGAAAATGATTGATATGAAATAATAACATATATACTGGGGATAAAGAAATAAAAAGAAAAAACATGATTTTAGTGTATTTCCTATGTATTTCTTTATATTTTTGTAAATAGCGCCCTCAGTGGATGTTCTTGAGAATATTCAAAAAGTTGGGTCATGTAGAGTATGAGTTGCTCTACCCATGTGCCAAATATGACGGTCATACATCATATAATAAAGAAGTTATATGGGGGGGGGGCACAATGTGTCCCCCTTGGGCCTGGAAGGGGTCAAAATAGCTTGGGCTTTATAGGGTTAATAAATGTATCATTTTCGATAGATTTAAAAAAGCATGCATTACTAATTGCCTCATGTGATGTAATTTCCCTTATCACACACGAAGGATTCAAACTGTTGTACGGATTTATTATACCAAAGATCCTAAGGATCTTTGATTATACCTGAAATAGCTCTGTTAGCATGGTTAGTTGATATGCAGCGAGCAGTTGTCTGCTTTTGTAACTGTGCCATTCGTGAGGTCCTTCTTATTCTGAGTTAGACCAGTTTTCACTTGTTTCCCGTTCGCATGGCTTTACTTTTGTTAACACTGGGAAGGAGTATGGTGTTTATGAGAACTACGAGCGGATCATCAAGAGCAGAAGCGACCCGAACACATCCCGCAAGTTTCGCATCGACCGTGCTTCCGAAGACCTCATCATTCGACTGGCGACGCTATGCGTCGGGTCGGCGGTCGGCTGGAAGCGTACGCTCAACCTCATCTGTGACCGGCTGCAGAGGAGCATGGAGCATAGGAGGGTGGAACCCGAGGACCTCCCGGTGATGTTCCGCCCGGGGAGCAGTATTGGTATCAAGGAAGTTCGAGGTGAGAACTTACGTGTATACATATTGCAACATGAGGATGCCACTTTTTAATTCCGTCAGTCATTTAAAGATGAATGTCGGGTTGATAATGAGAGAAAAAAAAAAGGTAAAATGCGTAAGTGTATAATAACATGTAACAAACATGACAGAAGAGAGATTTTTTGTCAAGTCGGCAAAATGGGAGACATTCTTATGAACAGTAATACTGTGTATTATCATAATCTTCCATTCTTGCCAACCCTGATATCAAGGAAATTGGAATAACTGGAAGATAATGCGAAATACTGTGTTAATCATCACCCGTGTCTAACACAATTATTTTCTATTAGCGGGTGTTGACAAAGACAGGAACACAAGGTTGAATGAAGAAGCTTCTTTCATAAAACCTGTCTCAAGAAATAAGGATGTTCCTATTGAACGAGCATAGGTTGCACGTATGACAACATTTTTCATATGGGACTTCGAGGCCTTTAGAAAGGACTACTGCCTTCAAACGGTGTAGTGCACTGCTATCGACTCCAACATTTGTCTCAGAATGTCATCGGTAAAACATCTCAAAATGACAGCTTTAACTCCTCTTTATTTTGATTGTTATACTTAATTACTTTCTTCAAACACTGGTCTGAACACACCGGCTTTTCACAGAGGTCTGGGTGAATGTGACAGTGCTGGACTTGACAGGTTACGCGATTCAAGGGAAACGTGAGGGCGTGAGGCTCCGTCGAAGACTGAAGATCTACCTGAGTCTCCGTCCCGTACTCCTCGTAAAGCTGGGTCTGGGGCACACGGGGCTGAAGAAAGACAAATTCGTCAAGCTGCTCCCGTTCCTAGCGGGTTTGCCATCCTTACAGGTTTGCATTGAACAGTATTATCATGTGAAACACTGACTTGTAGGCGTATTTGTGTGTGTTCGTGAGAGAGAGAGAGGTGGATATATCATTGTCATGATTGTAGACAGATAGAAATGATCATTGTAGTAAAGCGCGCATTTTTGATCTATAGACGGAAGTGCTAGTGTCCACACTCACTTGCAAAAATCCTGACGAACAGCAAAACAATGTCAACAAGGAAAAGTAGAAATTACGCGGTGCGTAAAATATGTCCCCGCCGGAAGTAGCATTTAGTAGCAAAATGTACAATATAGGTAAAAAGATCAAGGTCAAAGGTGAAAGAAGTCAAGGGTCAAAATTCTATGTAGAAGTTTTGAAGCCCTCACCTGGTGCCATCACATAAAGCAAACGGAATCGAAATCGGGTTAGAAATGGCGAAGGAGTAGCATTTTGTAGCCAATGTACAATATAGGTAAAAAAGATCAAGGTCAAAGGTCAAAGAAGTCAAAGGTCAAAATTCTGTGTAGAAGTTTTGAAGCCCTCACCTAGTGCCATCACATAAAGCAAACGGAATCGAAATCGGGTTAGAAATGGCGAAGGAGTAGCATTTGGTAGCAAAATGTACAATACAGGTCAAAAATCAAGGTCAAAGGTCAAAGAAGTCAAAGGTCAAAATTCTGTGTAGAAGTTTTGAAGCCCTCACCTAGTGCCATCACATAAAGCAAACGGAATCGAAATCGGGTTAGAAATGGCGAAGGAGTAGCATTTTGTAGGCAATGTACAATATAGGTCAAAAATCAAGGTCAAAGGTCAAAGAAGTCAAAGGTCAAAATTCTGTGTAGAAGTTTTGAAGCCCTCACCTAGTGCCATCATATAAAGCAAACGGAATCAAAATCGGGTTAGAAATGGCGAAGGAGTAGCATTTTGAAGCAAAATGTACAATATAGGTCAAAGGTCAAGGTCAAAGGTCACAACTGAAATTCTGTATAGAAGTTTCAAAGCTCCCATGTAGTGCTATCATATAAAGCAAACAGAATCAAAATCGGGTTAGAAATGGCGAAGGAGTAGCATTTTGAACATTTTGATCACACACGGACGCACGGACAGACGGACAGACGGACAGACGGACACACGGACACACGGACACACAGACACACACACGTACGGAGCCCGTTTCATAGTCCCCTGCTCGAACTCGTTCGGCGGGGACAATAAATGAATGAATACACTTTGTGGAAATTTTTCTTTCCACATAAAGAAATTACTGAATTGAAGAGTAACCGGGTCTACCTGCAAAACTGAAGCTTTTGCTGCAGTTTATGGTGAAGTGGTTTCATACGGGTTTTTTAAAGGTAGGCTTTCTTTTGTTGTTGTTGTTTTTCTCCTTTCCGCTTTTCCTTATTTACCACTGTTTGTTCTGTCCCTCAGGAGCTTGATCTTCGGGGAAACTACTTAGACAACTCAATATTCAAGCACATCTACCCATTCCTTGGTCGATCGGGTGACCACTTTCGTTCCGGGTTCCCACGCCTCCGCTGGATGTATCTCAATCACAACGTCGACATTCACCACCTCCCCGTCCGTTTCGTGGTCGGCCTCGACCGTCGCTGGCCGCCGGTGGACTACCGACCCACGCATCGCGAGGTGACAGATCGTCGCGCGTCCGTCAGCGATTTTTCAAAGGTGCAGGATCTGCGGGAAAGAGTCCGTGTGAAAGCGCTTGCGATAGAGGCCGGATCAAGCCAGAGACCTCGACACAGCAAACGCCATTCTAGGCGCCGGGCGAAGAGAAGACGCAGGAGGAGGGAGGCGTTCTTAAAGACGCTGGCCGACACCAACGGGCGCGTTCCCAGCGACTCGTCGGTTTCATCGTCCTCGTCTGTTGTCAATCCCGCAGACGTCGCAGGGGAGGCTGGCGCCCCGGTTCCTGATATCGATACGGCTGATGCGTCTGCGTTGAGGGCACGCGCAGCTCGAAACCACAACGACAACGGAAATAACGCACACGGTTTGTGAATCTCTCTGATACTCGATTACGTCATACCTAGCATGCAATGCGCAAAATGAGCAATTCTCACTCGCTCATCCAACGTTTATTCGCGTACGTTCTCGTATACAATTAAACTAAAAAAATAAAATGATCAGATTTAGGCAGGGAGTGGCATATCCTTTGTTGATTTATGTTTTCTCTATACTAGTATGAACCGCCCAGTACCCACTTCTCACGTGATCTCCGTGCAAAATACTTTTCACTGAGGTTTGATACCAGTTGGTATAACATGATAGAGTTTGTTCTTGCAGCTACAGCTGACTTTGCCATTAGTAATTGTACGTGTGATGACACTTTTTACGAATCATACGAGGAAATTCATCTATTGATTTGAATTTCTGCTGCAGACGACTTCAATTTCGAGTTCGACAATGAAAATATCGATGTCCAGTCAGATGAGAGTGACTATGATGCTAGCAGTGAAAGTGACGACGATGCTCAATCTTCGCAAATGGAAAACGGAGATGACGTAACAGACGACGAGGTGATCGATGACGGAGATGCCATCTCGGACGATGACACGAGCTCGGAGACGAGCTCGGAGGAAGCTGATATTGATATGACTTCCGCTAGCCTTGACGACTTTCTGATTGATCAACGTGATCCATCTCGGGAGAATTTACTTTAACTCAGCATATTAGATAAAATACAGCTGTATTTGGTAAAGTGTGTACACTTTTTAACATGTCAAGCAATGACAAGCTTTCGGGAAATACCACGCAATATCACTACGTGCTATTTTCCTTTCATTATCAATTTTTTTTTGCTCAAAAAGTTACACAGAGCTTAAAATGGCCATTGTGTTTAACTGACTTAATTGTTACGCACCTGACAAAGCAGTATAAAACTTGGCTTAAAACAAAACAAATCATGATACATGGCCGCTTTGCTAACTTCAATCCTAAAACGGTAATGTCGGTACACCCCTCAAGTTGCTAGACATAATCATTTCCTACTCATGACGCAACTTGAGATTCTTCAATTTGATTTCGTAATGCAAAGTGTGGACGAGCATTAAGTGCCGAGCAGCGTTGCTTCAATGCGTGGAATGCAAAAAGGTTATTGTATGTGTAATCGTCGCGCCAATAAGTTACTATATCTTTTGTCCACCTAGATAAGCTCTGATTATCATGACAAACTTGTAACAATGGAGAAATAAGTTTTGTGTATGCTTTCCGATTGCAGACATGAATAAACCTGGATACTTACAAGGTTTAAAGGGAAAAGTTATATGCGAGTGTCAGTGTCACTGGTTGCAACTGATCTCGAAAACGAGATACATCGTCTTGAGAGACAGCGGACTAACAGACGGGGGTGGGGTGGGGTGGGGCTGAAGAGTGTGGAGATGAGTAAGGACAGAGAAAGAAGAGAATATTGGGGGGGGGGTATACATGGAGAAAATTTGGAGGACATGGATCTTGAGTGGGGCAACATATCATCGCTATGTTGAAGACTAAATACCATTGAACAAAAATGTGCCATAACGTGACGTAATATCCAGGGTACATAATGACGATATTAATGGTTCAGTGCAATTATAAACCATGAATATTACGTCATATGAGATCGACCAATGTTGCTGTTGTTGTTGTTGTTTTTTTTTTCTTCAATGAGAGCGTGGGTAAAGTTCTTTTTCAGTATTGGCCTCACAGACCACTTTGTAAATCGCTTCCACACGGTTACACATGGTTTACTTTTAGTCAGCAGTAAATTTTTTAAAATTCTTATCTTAAGATTCATCGGAAGGAGATAAAACAAATATACCACGCACTGTTTCAAGCCACTAAAGGAATTATTGATTTCTCGATGACAGAAATAAAGCACTATTCCTGCCGTCTTGGAATTCACAATTTTCAGTGCATCGTATAAATATACGATCGTATACACGATGGAAGCATGAACATATCAGACTCGCTCACACTATAACTTATATCACACAGCTTGGACATGTGGAATAATGTACATGCACTGGTTTCCATTATAGAATCTGTCATTCCTGCTTTTATTATTGATATAATTTTTTTCTATTGATATAAAGTGTTTTTAAAACTTCTCATTCTAATATAGGAAAACATTCTCTCTAATGGCAATATAGATACACACACAAAATCTGTCACATGCACGTATCTACAAAATATCATCTATCTATGGTACAATTATTGCCATGACGCAAATTGAACGGCTGTCAAGTGTAGACCTAAAAATATATCTCATATAGGTGCATACACTTCAGTGTACACCTTGTATTCTTTAAAGCACTCCTTTTACTGGCATAATTCCAAATACACTTCACGCACTGACAGAGACTGCCTACATCCATTACGTAATTGGAAAGTTGACTTTCGGTGAAAACAAAATACAAACATGACAAATGGAACCATCAAACAGCACCTGTACAAGTAATATTTCTAATTCATCACATGAATGCTTTGATGACCAGTTTGATAAACACATGGCCCGAATTCACGAAGGTGGTACAAATGAAACCATGGTTTAAACCATGGACAAAAACCATGGAGCGCCAAGTGTCGCATGGAATATCAACGTTACGAAATCAGTCATTTCGTCGATGAAATGATTATTTTGTAACGAAATGACAACATTTTGTAACTAAATGAACATTTCGTCCACGAAATGATAATTTCGTTAACGAAACGGTCATTTTGTCGACGAAATGACCAATTTCGTAACGAAATATTCCGTGCGACACTTGGCGCTTCATGGTTTTTGGCCATGGTTTAAACCATGGTTTCATTTGTACCACCTTCGTGAATTCGGGCCTTTGAGAACGCTGCAGGGGGTTTCAAACTTGGCACTGCTACAGGTGCATCATGTCACTTTGTACACAGGGAAAGCTGTTTGCAAGAAATTTAATGGACAATAAAAATATATTTTTCTAACAGGAATTTGAGCAGCAAACATCGTATGGCCCATTACCTTGACCTTATGGTAATACCAAGCCTCAAAATCGAGTCAGTGGGCTGCCAAGCATTTATCGGTCTGCCACTGAGGACGTTTTGAGGGTTAAACCATTCATTGGTAGAAATAGAGGATTTGCGGTAATGGGGTGGCTGATGAAAAGATGGATACGTTGGCATGGTGCAGACTGGGGGGTGTTTCATCAACGTTTGTCAGCGCTGACAACTTGAATCACCATAGTAACAGTCAGTGACCAGAGCATCTCGGCCAATCAAAACCAAGGATTTTGCTGACAAACGTTGATGAAACACCCCCCTGATTACCCCAGCCAAGGAGCTTCAAACACAGCACCCTTTCATGTTGAGGTATAAAATGCTTCTAGGTGGGGCACAAATAAACTATGTATACACGTACACAAGGTGCATGT
Organism: Diadema antillarum; assembly: GCF_040938485.1. Classification (NCBI taxonomy): domain Eukaryota; kingdom Metazoa; phylum Echinodermata; class Echinoidea; order Diadematoida; family Diadematidae; genus Diadema; species Diadema antillarum. The sequence continues at coordinate 959,343 of NW_027270944.1, forward strand.
TCAAATAGATAAACAGAAATCGAATCAGAATATGTCAGAATCAAAATGAAAGGTAACTTGCAATAGTTCTTAACATGAAAATCTGAATGTAGAAAATCCAATTTCTGGACAGAACGCTGTACACACACATACCACACTACAAACAATATGCACAGAATACACAGATATAATCAAGTGTTTCATTAACAAAGTCAGAAGCAAAGCTCTATAAACAAAAACAATAACACCCTGGGAAGGTGCATAAAATATCCCTTACATTGCATGAATAAAGCAAGCAAGATGATTTTGCAGACAGAATATAACATACTGAGGATGATCAACTTGCCATCATATAACCACCTGCATCCTAAGAAAGGTGTAAAACAAACTCTAAAATATAACTATGTACACTTTCCCACTTATTCTTGTACAAAATATTTACCTATTCATTTCTGAAAAAAATCAGCAATCTCACATACGAAACTGTACGCTGCATCATAAGTTTTTTGAGACTGCATGCCCTCATACTCATCTCCTCCCCATCGTTGTCTAGCAATGCAGTCTGGGTTGAAGGTAAATAGACGATATCTAAATAATTTTTATTCATCAAGGTTTGTGTGATGCAAAATAAAAAGAACTTACATACCAAGTAATGTCTATCAATTGCGGGCGACCCTGATTTAGTCAAATATGATAAATATTTCATATTCATAATCATGCCAGTCAACTACTTCTCTGTGACCAAGTGGAATCATCACCAATATCAGTCTCTGAATGTACAAAAATATCAGCCTAGACTTTCAAGGCACATTAACAGTTACAACCGGAAGCACTTGAAAGGGATAACAACAGCAAGAAAAAGGTCATTTTAACACATTTCAGTCTTTGTCAGTCAAAGCCTCTGTATATAAAACTGATTTTAGATGCAATTTTTGACAGCCTCTTTTACATACAAAAAATGGGGATAAATATGATGCATTGTGCATCGCTCTACACAAATGTTCAAAGTTTTTAATAAAGTTTATATGCGTAGTTTTTGAAGTTGCTTCACATGATTCACAAAAGATACTGTGCACTATTAAATTTTGTATGTAAACAATAGGCAGTGATTGTACTACATCTTTTGTTCTAAGGTGTTTCACCTTCAATATACAATTATGGCATTTTATTTGATCCATTGGCATTGAGCTTGTCTTCATTGCTTCTTTAAATAGATACGTGTGTTTTGGCAATTACAAAACTTAAGGCAAGTATGAAATCTAATCACAACAATATTTGGCTAGCTAGGAAACACATAAAGCTTTAACAAATCTTGATTCATCTATAATTCACAAATGTATACTACTGTAATATCTATTTTATCGCTGAAGCTTTTCAAGTTTTTGCTTAGTATCAATGACTGTAACTTCACATGGCAATAAAATCTAATGGCAATCGTCCCCCTTGTGATGTAATACAAGGAGTCTTCACAGCACATCTCCACCTAATCCGCTTCTCTGATGAGACAACTGTATCATGAGTGGCCGCGCATGACATAGCCACAAAAGATGTTGCCACATGAGAAGTTTGAGTAGCCGTCTAATTATACACGAGGAGATTCGCAGCTCTCCATAAATTATAACATCTAAGCAGAAAACTTAACCAAATTACATGTAAATAGGTGAAAGAAGGACCAATTTGTAGGAATCATTAAATGTATACTTTTGAGGAAATGGACATTAAGGCTTTATGGAAGCATGCTTCATCACACTTTAATGAGTATGCAACGAATGATGACTGCTACAAAAGACCTTCCTACGCATACTAAAAGATGTTCATTTGCATACACATTGTATTCATGATTATCTGAAAGTGATATTGCCACTGCAGTCTTGCTATTGAAATATCTCTAGGATTTTTATGATCATTTCACAAGCATTATTGCAGGAGGAAAAGAGGAAAACCAACTTTACAAGAAAAAATAAATTGGTGAATTGATTAATGAGTAAATGTCCACAAAAATATCTGAGGAAAACTCCATATACTTCAAAGCCTACAAACTTCAGATATACATGATAGAAAAAGGGATACTCTTTTTGATACATAATAACCAAAACTACCAAAAAAAAAAAAAAAAAAAATCAGCCTCGTTGACTAAAAAAAAAAATATTTCAGAGCCCACTAGAAGATCAGCCCAGAAGGGTTTTGGTGTATAATGTGATGTACAATCACATCATGGAAGACATCATGCATATGGTTTTATAGGTCTCTACTTTTAACCCCTAACTAAAATTCTATGACACTCAGGCATCGTATGCTCTTCATGCCAGCGGTTAGGATGAGGATGCCGACCCCAATTCTGACCTACTTCTTGTCCGAGGATGTCGGTGCCTGGTGGTAATCATACTGGTCCTGGGCCTCCCTAATCTTAGAGATGAAGAGCCACGTCAGGAGACATCCGAGTAACTGACAAAGAAAAGTCAACAACCCACAAATTGTATCATAAATATGACAATGATTCCACAGTAATCATAAAGGGAATGCCTTCAAATAATCCTACAATTCGGACTAGATGGTAGAATAGGCAACTGTTGTACTCAATTCTATTGATTTCCTTTCCTTTATTCAGTTAGGCAAGCCAGCTAATGTGCTTGTATTTCTGAATTTTTCAACACGGACAAAGAAATACCCTTGGCTATTTACTTCACCTGTTCCTACAGAGTGCCAAAGTGTGATGCCACAGCCATTCATCACCATGGAAACAGGATCTAAATAGCCTTACCTGGTCAAAATATGTGAACACTATTGTTGGTAACCATGCCTGCACCTGGTTCCACCCCACGTCAAAACAAAAGACTGTGACATCATCGCTTTGGCACTCCATTGAATGCTGTTGTCATGTGTCAATTTTGAACAAGTTTGTACAGCTGATTATTTGATGTATTAATTGTCCATAAGATCTCTTGTGAAATTCTTTTACTTGGGATTGGCCTTCAGTTTGCTCAAATTAGAGACGCTTAAAAAAGCATTTGGGTTTCTGCAAATAACCTGTCCAAGGAAGTATGCAAACATGAAATGACACATGAACAAATTGGCTTGGGGATTGATTATTTTTCTCTTTTACTATTTTGAATCACAATTTCATGCATTTCTAGTTTTTAAATAGGATTCTGATGATAGCTTAAAACCTTGTGGAAGGATTTCTTGGTGCTTCCATGATACTGTGGAAACTGATCAAATCAATAATACCTGGTAAATGTTTCATCCATAGCCATGACACTGTTCTTTTGGACTGGAATATTCCAATGCTCTTATGATAAAATGTACATAATTTTGAAAACTGAACATCATATATTCCTGACTTTGATCCTAAAACAAAGAAAGCAACAATTCATATTCTAAATGAGAAAGTCCTCGTTTGAATCACAACAGAGTGGCATTAGAAACAACAGTGCTAGTGTGTCCAATTGTGCAAATGTCATCAAAGCAAAATAAAAAATAAACCTCAAACAAACAAGAAATCAAAGATATAATCAGATAACTTGAAGATAGGTCATTACAGACATTGAAATAATTGTAGAAAATACCATTGCACCACTGTCAGTACAGAAAATAATTTTCAAAGAATCAACCAAATTTCCATAAGTTTAATTGCCACTGCATGAATAATCACAAATGGAATGATTCATCTTGTGCAGTTAACTAAAATATTGTCTCTGCATGAATTATATAATCTGTTAAGCAAACACCAAGTCAGTATATGCCTCTCACTATTAACTTGTTTCTACAGCTTGTTAATGTTAAATTAACAGCAATGGTGTGAGTTCATAAAATATACTGATGTATTAAGTTGTTAATCATTGGTTTGATGTCAATTAACAAATATGATATTTGAAATGAAACCTGCTAGTATTGAGGGTTAAGCATACTTGAATATATGCACATAATGACTAGTTTATATATCATAGTGAAATCCAGTAATTCATAATCCATACAGCAATGAAACCATGAGAGTTATATTACCTTTTAATGAATAGGTGAACATTATTCCTTTAGATGAGATGACAGAGTAGTTTTCTACAAGTATATATATATATATATATATATATATATATATATATATATATATATATATATATAACCATAACACAATGTATTAATGTTTTCAGAGTGTTGTAAATTGCTGGCACCGAGCCAGTGTTATCTCTTTTCCTCCCTTCTCAGTAAAAACAATAAAAAACAAAACCAAAATTGATGCAATTCTACTCAAGCTTGTCTTAAATCCTAGAATGTCCCATGGCAACAGGAATGACAAAATTCTTAATTGTCCAATTTCTGCAGTATGCATGTTTCTCACATTCCTTTTCTTTTTAGAAATACCACAAATGCATATAAAAGTCTAACTCCAAACTTCATTCCATCTTCCTTTGGTCCAGGGGCATGATGGCCTCCAAGGATCAACCAGAACATTATGGAAGGCATACAGGCACCAAGAAAATGGCACCACCAAACATCATCTTGTTCTGATCTCTATAAACACAATAATTACGTACTGTTCCCTGTTCACTGGTAGTCTGCATGTGTAGGCCAGTACACAGAGATGCTGTAAAGTTTGTTCACTCAAGGACTTAACTGAAAAAGGCAGATTTTTTTTTTTTGCTTTTTTTCTTCTATTTGAAGACGTTCGCAAAACCGATAAGTCCATATTTGCCAAATGGAGATATTTGCGATTGAAGGTCAAGAAAAATGAAGAGAATAATAAGAAAATGTTTGCTTCTTGTGACTGTAACTTCAAAAAGTACTTTTATATTTAGTGACCAATATATAATTTAAAAGATATTATTTTGTACTTTATGACAGAGACCGTACTTCAAAATCTTCAAAAATGGAATTATCGGTTTCTTTTTCTTTCTTTCTTTAATGCTCTGAGGACAAGGTTGTCTACCTCACGCAAGCATTTGTAAGCCTTGTGCCTTCCATTACAGTTCCACTTCAGAGGGAGCAACACCTACATTGTAATCTGATTAAATCACGTTATGGGGTTTCGTAAGTCCAGGCTGCATCATAGCAGGGAGGCACTTCTAATCCTTTGTCTTCTAGATATTGTTATTCCCCGGTGAACCAAAATATTATGACACGCCCAAGGCCCCATTAACATTGGGTTAAGATGCCAATAAATATGGTATAGTAGATGACATTTCTTAGGCGCATGCAAGAATATTGTATATGGCATGAAATCTATATGGAGCTGAGAGTGGGCAAATCAACAGAATATACGCGTATACCTAGTCATAGATTTGTAAGACAACATCTGAAACGCTCCTTGTGGTAACATTTCTGTAGTGTTTAATACTGATTGCAATATTGAAAGTTTTTAGCACAAAACCAAATCATTGCAAGTACTGTCAGACAAATACTGTTCTCTACATTTTCTTGAGGATGGTGTCAAAACTGTCCCCCAGCTTAACATAGCCTACAATAACATAAACATCTGTACACTGATACTTGTACATCAGTGCCTTGTCTCATTAACTGCAAAAATTATACTCATATTTCAAATGTTGGATGATTTAAAAGGATCAAACTATGTACATAAAGTTGGTTTTTTTTTTTGGTTGTTTTATTTTTTTTTAAAGAATGTACATGTAACCTGGAACTATATCACCCCTATCTAATTTGCATGCATCTAAGTAAAAAACTTCAATGAATAACAAATAAATGTCAATTAAAGCAGTATATTCTGCAGAAAAAATGAATATTTGGTGAAGAACAAAAATTAAAGAAAAAAATTGTGCAACAAAAATAAGTACCCTTACAACAATGTTAATGTAGCATATTGCAGTAATAGACATCACTGATGGAATGCTAGGTTACCTATTAATTTACATAGGTAATATGAACATACATATTATCTTTGAATGATGGCAAGGCTGATGGGAATTAATGAAATCCATCACCAATTTACTCTGATAAAGTCTATGACATTAAAGCATAGAACACTGCAACATGATGCTGAAAAACAAAACATATCTGAAAAAAATGAAAGTCTAAGAATGACTTGATTTTACAAAGCTCTTTTACAATTTTCATTAGCTTTCTTGCACAAAGACACCATGAAGTGGGAAGGCTGGCCCTGCTCAGATATATTCAAGAATACCTGTAATGAATCGTGTCAAGCTTCAACACTGACCTCTCTGTAAGTACACACACAGCCAAAAATCTTGACTGGAGTTGACCATTACCAATGGAAATACGGTTCGAGGCACATATAAAATATGTGACCCACCACAACAAAAAGATCCGTTAGTCGCTGACGACTGAGCCAAGAAAATCGAGTTTGAAGTCAGACCATCAAAAACCATCAGATTTCTGTTTCGGCATAATTTTGGAGTCTAATGTTTTGTCTATCATCTGCCGAAATTTCAGAGCTAAATGATGGAAGGAAAGGCAAGAAATTAGCATTTTTCTGGGCCATGACTTTCCGCCTTTCAATGGAACAGAAATGTGTGCGAAGATTTGGATTTAGCACAGCAGATAGACTCGGCCCCTAGCAATGAGAGAGTGATCTTATTGGTCAGTGCGTGGCATCCTGGTTATCGCGGACATTGCTAGGACCATACCTTCTGTTGTCACGAGGTGAAAACTGTCCTACCTCCCCTTGATTGAACACGATTGCGGCGGAAGGAAAACTTTGAAGGCAGTTTTCTCTAAACGCTCATTTCTTAGACCACTCGACATAATCTCATAAAATCATTGATATCTCCGCAACCGAGTACTTTTATGAGTCATGTTATATATGAAAATAAAGCATTAGATTAAAGGAATAATGTCATGTCATTTTCAGAAAATCGACCTCCCCTAACTTTCACATCCTTTTGTTGTAGCAGGTCACATATTATTCGCTGATACGTGGTTGATGGGCAGTATTTATGGCTTTGGAATGTACCCTACTGGCCAGTGATAGCAGAACAATTCAATCGGGCCACCTATGTTTCCCCACACTACGGAATCTTGAACAAATTACTTCAGTGTTGCCTATTACCCAAGTCTCGGTCAAAACGATATGAACAGAGTAAAAGAGAGGAAAAAAAGAGAGAGAATCTGGAATACTACACTAAGTGACCTTGACCTTAAACCACCACCATTAACAACAACAACAACAACAACAAACTCCTCCAGATGAGTGTTATGTCCAAGAGGTGCAATGAAAAACCAAAATAATCATTCAGTTGAGTCCCTCCCAGATATTGAATAAGTGAGATGAGAGAGCAGAGTTACACTCAGCATTAGTGTTATGGCAAGAAACAAAATTGTAAAGCAAATGAAAGAGGAATAAAAACAAGAAAAAAAAAAGGATTCATACTTCTTTTGCAAATCCTGTATGTTGATGATAAAGAAAAAAGCCAAGAGGCAACCAAAGAGCTGAAGAAGAGGAAAGAAAACACTGGTCAGACATTCACTGAATTGACAGCTTTATGCCAAATTCTTTGGTTGGCTTCATTCACACCACTTTTTCAACATAGAAGTATAGGATGGAGGCATGTCAAAGTAACTTTATTACCCTTACAGAGCAAGGTCATCATGGATTCCTTCTGATTGGGTGGGGGGGGGGGGGGGGTGGGGGTGAGAGTGCCACTTTGAAGTCTTAAGGATGATGAATCACCATAAATGATGTGCATGCATCATCAAATATGATGAACATCTGATATCTTAATGTCTGACAACTTTTATTCTTTTTACAAACTACATTATGGTTGCAAGAGCCCCCAAGTTTGTTTTTTTCTTCTTTCATTCTTTTTGCCCCCCCCCCCCTGCAATAAATTGAATATGACATTAATGCAACATACCTGCAGTGTCCCCTGATGTGTCACTGACTAAACTGAAGCTACAACTTGAGGGGTCTTACAAAGAACTACATGTACAAACTATGCAGCTTTGCCTCAACAGGGATCTGTACATGCAATAAAATCTACCTGTTCAAGTGGATGGAGAGATGGTTAAAAAATTACAGTCTTTTTGGTACACATTAGCCTTGGTTCAAGGCCTTTTTATAGGGGGCCAAATGTGACCGTGTATCACAAAACAAACAAAAAGTCGCACCCCTTAATTTTATGTGAGACTCAAGAAAGGTGAAACAGGTCAACCGAGTCAATTTTTAGTTTTTCATATTTTCTGAAAGAACTATTCTTCTTCTACATTATCCCTAAGTTTGGGATCATAAATTGAATGGGAAAGTGGGTTTTCAGCAGTTTTTCTACAACCCTTTTTTTTTTTTTGGTAAAGAAGTGTGATCAGGTTTTTCTTAGAGACCCCTTTTAATTTCTTGAAAATCCTTTGCACACTCTTCACTTTCAACTCAACTTTTGAACGGATGATACTACTGCTTTGAAAGTTGACATTTATTATGAACAGAATGTGGTAATACAGCATGCTCAATTTCAGCTTAATCTGATAATCTCTTCACTGTTGTTGCTACAGTGGCTTACATCAAGATTTTTGTTCCATTCATTGCAAGGGTAGCACTGCTTACTAAAGATTAGGCACTTGAATAGACCATGTACTTCACAGCCTCTCTTCTCAGTTCAAACTTTTCTAGAGTGTGTGCTTTCTTTCCAATATTCATATAGGTTAGGAGAATCCATTTGAATTGAGTTATACATCATTTTAAAGCATAGAGTCTGCTCTTTCAGAATCTGCCCTGAACTAAAAATCCATGTCAGGCAACTTTTTGTGTGTTTTGTGATGCAGGGTCACAAATGTACCATTTGTACAAATCTGCAGTCTTTGCCCCTGAGAAAAATATCTACCAAATATGTTTGGAGTGCCCGTTGAAGCTCATAAGAATGAAAGGGTTAATTGTTTCCTTGGGACCCAATGGAACATAGGGTTTGAAAAACTGCCGTGAACAAAAGTTATACAATGCGTATTTCCTCTCTTATATATTTTCTTCCATTTGGCAAATGGAAAACTGATTGTAATCGGGCATCTCTACATCAGGGCTGAATATGTCCAAACCGCTGTTGAAACAGGTATTAGACCAAGTTCAGTGTGGATCAGTATTTGCATAGGGCACAATCACCTTTTCATGAATATTAACATGGAATATTCACATAAAACATATGTAATTAGTGCATCAGAATATGTTCAAGTCAAAGTAAGAATGTGCATTAAGCCTTGCAGTAGATACATTATTGTATCCTCTTTAATACGAAGTCATGTTGGTTTTTGCAGATTCCTTTGGGTCTTCCCATACTAATCTTGGATCTCACTCTGTCCACTCAAACATATCAAGATGCAAGCTTTAATTGCTTTAAAGGGGATGGCTAGTAACTGATCAGTGGGAATCAGTTGGAATCAGTGGGAATGCTGGGGGATGATTGTTCCAATTCTTGTGGGAGTTATTTAAGAGTACATTATATATCTATTGTTGTGTGAAAATTATTTGCTTCAGAACGGTCTCATATTCAAGTAATTTGCAGTTTAATGCCCCATCCCTGTACAGGCATGCTAACCTGAAAACATTAAACTGCACATTACTTGAATATGAGACCATTCTGAAGCAAACAATTCTCACACAACATTCATTCTCATTCACTTGAGGACATTGCATAATGTCAATGGGATGACAAAAGTTTGTATCTCAAATCTTGGTAAAAATTGCTTTTCTTGACTAATTGTCGTAAGGATCATGCTATTACTTTCTTGTACTTCAATATAATGTGTTTGTCAATCCATATTTTTGGTGTACATGCATGCACTACGAATTGTTCTTCACACTTTGCATTTCCAATTTGTGAAATTATGCAATCACATCAAAATTTTATGCATCCTTTGTGTTTTTTCATGATTATGTGGAAATGAATGCAATTCAACTGAATAAATAAATGATGCCCTGTCTAAATCCTAGCTGTCTTACATACCCCATTTGTTTGAGTGCTTTAGCTGCTTTGTGCTTTTCTCTCTCCTGAACATTAAACATTTGATATACAAGGTTCTGTCAACACAACAGCAATATATTCTTTGAGTATTTCTAGTAATAAGCAGGGATTGGATAAAAATCCATGCTTTTTGTCACAGAGGGACCCACCTGCGGCAGACACAGGCCCAAAGTAAGCCCAATGAAAATGTCGAGATGGTCTTGGAACCAGACCAGCAAGGCATCCGTGCAGCCCCGGACAAAGATCTTCTCATCAAGTGCAAACGGTCCAGGGTTACCCTCCCGGATGCCTGCTCCACATTGTGTGTTCACAACCATATCAGTCTGACAGAGAAATGAACATGTAATTCAATTATTGTTTGCATCAATCAATTTAACTAACTAACTAACTAACAAAAGTATTTATCTGCTTCCATAGCATGTTTGCATCCCATATCAGAATAAAAAATCTTGTCCCCCTTTAGATCACTGCAATAGCTACAGCATTTAGCTTTTATAGTATACTTTGCCTCATCTTCAAACGAATGCACAGAGGTACTCGACAGGACACAGCCACTTCTCACCTGCTGAAACTAAAAGGGTAAGAGTTTGCCACAAAGCCCATACTGTTTGATATGAGCTAACTGTTCAGATTCCTAATATGGATTTGAAATGAAGCTACCATGTACCTCATGTATCTCATGTATGTTGATTCTGTTTGTAAACTTCTGACAGTCATAATATGCACTGATACATGTAACTAAAGGATGACACACTGAATGAGATTCTGGAAGTGGGATAAATTTTTTACTCAGTGAATGATGGTGATATGATTTGAAGGCCTGACATTATGGAGTCTGATAAAAATATTGCTCAGGAGCAATAAATCACCTTGCAGCCAATTCAATGCCATCCAGTATCACAACATAAGCAAGGAAATATATGATTCATGTAGTGATTTGAAACACTATTTGAGAAATGATAAGCGGTAGAGAGACTGTGCGATATCATGTTGCCATAGTTCCCTGAAACCTATCTTCATGCGGGTATTAAAGCAATTAAAAAAGTGAAACATACACATCATGTGACTAACAACCAGTTCCTTAACACAACCACGCATACCAGGTTCCAGTATTGTGAATTCATTGACAAGCACCAGGTATACTGTCTCCAAACTGTACAGAAGAGGGACTGTATTGTTGGCCTCATGCCAATTCATTTTTATTGTATTATGCTGAGTAAAAAAATGACTATTATCAAAAGATAGTTTGAGTTTTTGCCATCAATATCTGTTCATTTTCTGTCTTAGAATTTGCAGGTATTTTGTATAGTTTACCTTTTTCTATGATGTAGTAGTGTTGCTTGCTTTGCTGCAAAACTCATATGAAGGTGTATGCAGGAATCAAGGCTGAGCTAACAAGATTTTGACATCACTGACCCCATTATATTTGGGTGCAATTATCGTGTATAACAAAAGATTTTGTAATCTCAGTGCATGATCTATTCATATCTCACATCTGATCAATATCTTGCAATGTTTAATGGCATGTGCAGTTCACTATGGAAAGGGAATACATGCACTGTTTTCTCACAGGTGGATTACCAACCTGTCCATTCAACCTGTTAATTATAATGGGCAAAAAGATTGTAGTTTGGGGGCATTGAAGGTTCTCAGAGAATTGCAAACAAAAAAGGATTAAGTACAAGACACAATAATTTATCAAAATCAATGCTTTATTTCAGCCAGATTTTTTCCAGACAATTGATTTCCCTTCTTCTGCCAATCACAGAAATTCAAATTTGTCCCAAGAAGGATGAGTCAGTCAGTATAAATCAATCTCACAATCGCTATCAGCAGCAACTTAGTTTTTTCCTGCAGTGTGCTGCATTACAATCTGAACAATCAATGACATATCACCGAAATTCTAGTCAAAAATAGCAACTCCTGCAAAAGCATGAAAACTTGGCAGGACAACTGCAGTAAACCCTGCGTTCACATTAGGCTCAATATTGCAGGACCTTCCCCTCCAAAACCATAGTGTGGACTCTCACCACGACTTATACCCTGTCCCTGTGAGTCAAGTTGGGTCTGGGGACAAAATTTGGAGGGGAGAGTGACCTTGGGACGTAATCAGTAATGCCCAACTGTATTCACCAAATGCACACATGTGCGACATCTGGTGTCAAGAGGTAGGGCTTGCCCCAAGCCCCGATTGCCCCCGCAGCTCGGGGACTGTCACGATACATCTGTACCATCGTGGATGGTGAGTCGTCAAAAAAAAAGATCACATCATTCTTTCATGACTGTCTCTGCAATGCGTGGTCTAGAGTGAACGCAGGGTGTCTTGAAACCAGGTGAAAAGGCAGCTTCTTCTGTGCCGTTACCTTGCTTGATATACAGCAGGAGTAGGGCACACCACAGCTCCCCTTCTCGTTGCAGGCAAAGTAGAGGTTCTGCTCCCAGTCCTTGTAATCAAAACCTCCACAGCATTCAAGCTGTATTCATTAGAATACAAAGCAAACTTCAGTGAAATGAACAGAACAGGAGAGGTAACAACATAGTATACAGGACAAAAATAATGTCATACAAGCAACAAATTGGTTCCTTCATTTGTATAGCACAAAGAAATTGTCAAAACTGTTTGCTGACTTCTGCTTATCACCTGTTTGAACCTCAAAGGGTCAGTTCTCACTTATCCATATACAGTGCACTCCCGTTACAACGAACATGGTTATAACGAAATTTCGTTATAACGAAGTAAAACTTCTGGTCCCAAACTTAACACCATTAAAGTCTATGGTACAAAATTCGCTTATAACGAACAAGGTTATAGCGAAATTTTCATTATAGCGAAGTCTTTTACGAGCGCCACTGACAAAGAGAAACAAAAGAAATGTGCTCCGTTATAACGAAATGCGAATTGCTTTCGAAAATACGTAGCGGAACAAGCATTTATAGCATCTCTGCACGGATGAACGGTTCACATCACTGTGTGTTTGCTCCTTGTGTCACGCACAGTTTCTGAGGGGAACTTGCGTTTTGTAATACAATAATCCCATCCCATTTCACATAGCTTTCCAGTGTCCAGAGCAAACAGAATATGATATATATGCGTGGTTTCCTTGTTTTCGTTATATATTGTATTTGTTCGGTTATGACTAAATTTCGTTACAACGAAAGAAAACTGCCGGTCCCGAGCATTTCGTTATAACGGGAGTGCACTGTACCAGAACAGACAGCAGGATAATAAACAACATTACTCAGCTGGAGACATCATGCGCCAAAACCTGCGTCTCCTAATTGGAAAGCAGACTTGCATCTGACTGAGCCAACTCAACATTTTGGCTAACTGGGTGAAATTTTGGCAAATCATACAAATCACAAGACTTTTTTTTAAACATCTTTTATAGTGCCTGTGTCAAAGTGCCAACAGCTTATCCTCTTCTTCACTCCTTACATAATGTTCAACTGGTGAGAGACTAGACTTAACCCATTCCTTACAGGAAGCTGGTATACCAGGTTCCCGTAGGAGCAACTGATATACGGGAACCCGGTTTACCAGGTTCCCAAGATGAAGACAAGAGTGCCTTCTTTCGTGGCCTAAATTGATGTTTCTTTGCGTTGTAATGCCCAGACAGAAAAAACGGGTTTGATGAAAAGATAAAGAGTCTATCACCATATGTTATCTTTCTGTTGGAAAAATGTGTATATCACAGCATTATTGATAATACCTTTTTTTTCTGATTTAGTTTGTGCTTGTTCTGCTATAAATCTGGAATGAACATGTACCGGTACATAGTGATCAAAGCAGAGCTTGAGTAGATTTCTGTGTTCGCTGACCCCAGTCATCCCATCCAAGTGCCTGGTTTTGTGTAGAATAAAAGAGTCTGTGAGCCCATCAGCACACGCTCTATTCATACCCCGCACTCGATTGATATTTTCATTGTTCGACGCCACATGTAGTTGACCATGGGAAGGGGGTACATTTACCGCTTGACTGCTTTCGCACAGGTGGATTTATACCAACCTGTCCGTTCTCTGATCGACAGGCAAAAGAATCTCATTGGGGGGCATTCAGGGCACTCAGAGAATTGCGGAACGGGTGAAGTTTGATTTGAGTTGACAGTGCAGCCCAGCAATTTTTCATACAAAAAGGTGGGTTGATACATGTATAAAGAAATATTTTCACAAATCTTGAATTTAGCTACATTTTGATGATAAATCAAATAAAAATTTAGTGGATCACTATTTTCCATAATCGAATTTATTTTTCGCACGTCCACGAAGTATATATGCATTATTGTATATATACATATATATAAACATATGTTGTTATATACATGTAATTTATCTCGGATATTACATGAATCTTTTGCAAATGTTTGAACAATATCATTTCAAGACATGTATACTTTGTACTATGTTTTGATTTTTGTTGATTGGAAATTGTACTATGTTTTTTTGATTTTCGTAGAATGGAAATAAACTATGATTGAATTGAATTGAATTGAATTGAAATCAGACCTTCTATCAGCGTTCTAGTATCTGCTTACCTTCAACTGGATAGTGTCGATGGCAAAGTGTATGTCAGGGTCATCGTAGTAGTTGTCAAGGGCACCCTTGAAACTGTTGCTCACAAGAGCTTTTGCCTGCAAGGAAATTATACAAAGATTTAAAAAAAAAAATGAAAATGCTCTCATGTTATACATGAATGTTGCCTACTGTAATAAATCAACATTGATTGATTTTCATTTATAAGTACTGTTATGATGAAGTAAAAGGAATGCATAAAACAAGATTTAGTGTTGGTTAAAATGATTCAACCTGATATTCAATGCTTTCATAATAGTAGATCATTCTGCATTATAGATACATATGAACTCTTGCAAATTGGAATCGATGCTATAAACAGGTCGAATAATACAATCATGAAAATACAGTTTTTGCAGTAAAGAATTTATCCATGGTTTGTTGTGTATGACCTCAGACTCTATATTGAACCTCCCCCCCCCCCCATGTAATAGTGGGCTAATCATGCATGATCTCATGCTTTTAATACATTGTTTGCATAATTCATAAAAACTAGAAATTTGGTACAGAGCATTCTCCCAATAATGAATTCACAAATTATTAAAAATTGCAATTATTGCAGGCAGCAACAAAATTGTGATTAGATTGTACAATTCTAAATCTAAAGTTCCATGCTACATTCAATGATGACCATTATTCCACAAGTACGTATCCTTCTTGAATTGGTAGCAGATTTGTAAGAGAAAGTAGAAAATGAGGAGGCATCGCCCTAATCCTCCTTGTTTGTGCCTCTTTTCCAAAATCTATCATCATCTGGGGATGAATCCAAGCTTTGAGACAACTGCCGTACCTTTGTCTTGAAGACGATGGCCATGATGGCAGCTATCAGCTGCAGCATGAAGACGATCGTGATGGTCCAGCCAAACTGGGGAAAGGTCACAACAGTATCAAAACATACACTTGAATTTAAACATTCACTTGGCAGGTGATCAGAGGCTGCACTTACTATCACAAAACAAACTAGAAATGTCGCTACAGCGACTGGTTATACCCCCGCAAAACAACATTTCATAAGCTTTGGTCAAAACAACATTTCATAAGCTTTGGTCAAAAAACTGAGGAAGTAGTTAAATCCGCAAGATCTTTCCTTGATCTTCTGCCATTAATATGCCGTTACCATGGCAACGTACTTTCGGGTACTGTCGAAAAATGCGTCTTGCACATCTACAACCAAAGGCACACATCTGTACTAAGTTTCATGGAAATTGGGCAAAAACTGAGGAAGTAGTTTGCAACACAAGATTTTCCATCATTTTGGCTCATAATATGTGAGCTGTTACCATGGCAACATACTTTTTGTCACTGTCAAGAAATGTGTCATGCTGACCTATATCCTAAGACAAACATTCAATATGAATTCCATGAGAATTGGAAGAACACTGATGAAGCAGTTTTGCCATGAAGCATTTTGCCCTATATTTTACCGATAACATGCCGTTACCATGGCAACGCACTTTTTGCCACTGCGGAAATATGTGTCTTGCACATGAACATATTCAGATGAACATCTGTACCTAATTTCATAAAAATTGATCAAAAACTGTGGGAGGAGTTCGAGACGCAAGATTTGTACCCATTTTTGCCAATATGCCGTTACCATGGCAACGTACTTTTGGGTACTGTAAAAAAAATACGTCTTGCACATCTACAACCCAAGGCACACATCTGTGCCAAGTTTTATGGGAATCGGTTGAAAACTGAGGAAGTAGTTCGCGACGCAAGATTTGCAACGGACCGACCGCCCGACCGCCCGACCGACCGCCCGACCGACCGCCCGACCGACCGCCCGACCGTCCGCTGATTCCTATATACCCCCTTCAAACTTCGTTTGGCAGGGGTATAATGAAACGATGTGCTTTCTCTCTCAAACAGTGACTAAAGGGCCATACAATGCAGTTATCTGCCATTGTCATACCTGAAAATGACTACTGTATATGCCAAATATTTTGTGATCTTGCTATTTTTACGAATTTCGTGAGTTAGGTGCTATTAGCAAATTGTAAACATGCAAACATATAAACTTATCCCAATATGAACGTGACATGTGCACATACATTTCTATGTTCAGTAATGTACTCCATAATCATGAATTTAACAATTCGCAAAATTGTTGGGAAGTTCCGATTTGCAAAAATTTAGACTTGCTAAAACATAATTATGGCGTATACAGTACATTAATGTCATTGAAAAAAAAATTGGTGTGTATTTTTGATAAATTCATTACATTTATAGCATAGCTATAATACAGTACTGCTGATACTGATATGACAGATGTCTAAATATAGGTTTGAAATTGGCTGTTATACATTTTTACTTGGGTTCATGCACAGTTTGAAAGAAAATCTGACTAAAACCATGCAAAAAGTGAAAATAAGTTATCCCTTGGTGATGCCTGATACATGTATGCCTGAACGAGTGTTCTACCATCTAATAATCGGGCAAAGAAGAACTCAAGCATACCATATCGTCGCTGGGGTGACAAGACCTTGTATCTGACATTTTGATGAAAATGACTTTTTTGGATTAATGGTCAAATAATGGGTTAAGCGATGTCCTGTCCAAATCCCAACTGCCTTACTCCAAAAATAAAGCCACCATGGCATGTCAAATGAAAGGCTGTCCCATTCGCTGTAGTGCTTTGGCAGTCATGTTTTTTGGCTCTCCTGAACATTTGACATTTTGTAGATATGAGGTCTTGTTGCCCCAGCAACGATATATGATCATTACACACTGTACATACATTGTACATACTTACAGAAATAAAGCACATTAGGATCTCTTGCAGCACAGTCGTGTGTATAGTTTATATGATGTAGATTGCAGATATTGTATCACTATTGTGTTATTACAGGAAAAATTAGTAAACTGATGATAAAGAGTCATTCAGGAATATCATCCTATGGCTAATTGAAATGTTATGTATATGTACACTGAACTTAACAGTGATCTCATATTCATGATCTAGGGTGCTGGTTCTGTCAACTTCTCCATGGTCTATCACATAGAGATCATCAGCTACTATGCCTTCAACTTCAACCTGAAAAGATTGAAGGCCGCAACATTAATGTCTTGTTGTTGTTTTTTTTTTATTTGTATCATTTTTCACCTATAAAGTTTTGGTTTTGAGAGATGAGCTTTGAAATGTGGTTTCTCAGTCTGACTCACTGGACTTCATTTTCTACAAACTTTTAAACTTTAGAAAGGAACCATAAAAAAAAGGACAATAAAATGAATGTACTTACAATCTTCAAGAGAGTGATGTTTTCCCTCAGGGCTCCGACACACCCGATGAAAGTCAGGATGAACATACAGCAACCGACGAAGATGAGGACAGACGATGGGCTGAGTATGACATTGTCCACAGCTTGGTAGTTTCTCTTCTCAATCTCTGCATAGATGCCCACCCCCAAGAGTGTGGTGCCAAACAGCTGCAAATGGAGTGAAATGCACATTTTGATTTTCAAAAATTTATTGAC
This sequence comes from Diadema antillarum, assembly GCF_040938485.1. Classification (NCBI taxonomy): domain Eukaryota; kingdom Metazoa; phylum Echinodermata; class Echinoidea; order Diadematoida; family Diadematidae; genus Diadema; species Diadema antillarum. The sequence continues at coordinate 977,284 of NW_027270944.1, forward strand.
AATGTAAACTGTTAAAGTATCAAACAAGACAATGAAAGGAAAGTTTTCTCGATAGTCTTTCAGAGCCTGCATTTTGTTGTGATTTACTAATGGAATGCTGGTTTCAACAGGTTTATTATTATCCAGGGTTCTGGACACTTTTCCTTTAACCCGTTGAGGACGAGTCCCGAGTATACTCGGGGAGGTGTCTATGGGAAATGCGTGTTGTAGCAAAATCAAACCGTCCTCAACGGGTTAAATACTCTTTGCGCAAAGGTGTATGAATTATGCTGAACATTGGTGCAGAATGCTCACACATCCCAATCTGAGTATGAGATGTTGACAGAGAGTGTTATCAAAGTATGATTTTCTTTTCGTGTCTAATTCTCGAACAGTGAACAGAAAATAACAAACAGAAGCAAAGTGCAGTAAAAAGGAATGAGAGCTTGTGAATCATGATAGTCCACTGGCTTAAAGGGGATGGCTAGTAACTGATCAGTGGGAATCAGTGGGAATGCTGGGGGATGATTGTTCCAATCCTTGTGGGATTCATTTAACCCGTTGAGGACGGTTTGATTTTGCTACAACACGCAATTCCCATAGACACCTGCCCGAGTACTCGGGACTCGTCCTCAACGGGTTAAGAGTACATTAAATGTTGTTGTGTGAAAATTATTTGCTTCAAAATGGTCTCATATTCAAGTAATGCGTTGTTTAGTGTTTCCAGATTAGAATGCCTGTACAGTGACGGGGCATTAAATTGCACATTACTTGAATATGAGACCGTTCTGAAGTAAATAATTTTCACACAACAATAGATCCATATGTACTCTTAAATGAATCCCACAAGAACTGGAACAATCATTCTCCAGCATTCCCACTGATTCCCACCAATCAGTTACTAGCCATCCCCTTTAAGTTTGCAAAACAAGAGTTTTCTACACATGTGCATTGTGTATCTGTACGTAGCACAGATGATAAAAGTTAATACTGACACTTATGTGACAGAGACTTTCTGCGTATTCCAGTCCCCTTTGAGATACAATGGAAATACAGTTTAAAGGCACACAATGTATCCCGTGATCTATCAAAGGCATTTTAAAGGCCATGATATGAGCTCCTAACATACAAATGTGAATCACACAGAGGACAAAGGGGTCTTCTGTTTCCTTGTGCACTCATGGGTCCAGCATTTTACACATCTCATTCTGTCTTGCCAGACATCATGTACACTTATACGTATCATGTAGATCTAAGAACCTACAATGTGTACATGTACAAGTGTAAGATGCTCCATCCATTTCAGTTTCATTCATTTGAAGAAATGCAGTACAATGTACATATGCTGACATTTTTGAAAGAATAATAAATGACAGCAAAAGAACAAAAATTTAGTTGACAACACACAGTACAGAGAAATGCTGACAATAATAGAACAAATTACAAACATTTAAGCATTATTCTGTATGAAGCATAATCTTCTTCACACGTTTCCATACAATGCAAAGACATACAAGACATTAATAAGATAATTTCTTTGATGACTCATTGCTGTTTCATTTAATCATTATTATTTCCTCTTTTTTATTTGAATATATGTGTGTGTGATTCATGCACCTGCATGTACATTGTATCAATGGTAAATACAGATATGTACAAAAATGTACATGTGTGTACAAAACCAGATCCTGCTTCTTGTGTTCAATCCCTTGCTGAAATGAATCAGCACATTAATAGCCTCATGGTAATTGTGATCACCATGATATTTCCTGCCAATATACAATGAACAATATATATGTGACTGTTGCGAAGCGTGCAGGGTGGGGAAGACAGTTCAGTGTTCAGTGCTAAGTTGGTGAGAAAATGTATTTTATATCATGCCATCAAATTGCTGGGAGTATATTTGAATTAAAGGGTGTGTACATTTCTGGTCGAGGCGAGGATTTAGCTTTTAACGTTTTGCGAGATATTCAGAAACCACTCTATGAGATGTCAAAGAACATTCAATTCTAAGGGGTATCAAAAGTTTATGTGATGAAAATCCATTTTGAAATGGCTGAGATATCCAAAAACAAGGTGAAACAAAGAGAATCTAATAAAGTTGTGGCCTGTCGCCTTTTATTACTATCACTTTTTTGGATATCTCAGCCATTTGAAAACCAATTTTCATCAAATAAACGTTGAATCCTTCTTAAAATTACATGCTCTTTCATATTTCATAAGAGGTTTCTCAATATCTCACTTAGAAATGTTCAAAACATGAATCCCTCACCTCAACCAGTACCATACAGTCCCTTTAAGGTAAAGACTTTGCTGACCTGAAAGGAAACATTATGACATTGCTAGGATACATAATACTTGAAATACAGTGAGAGCTGAAGACTTCTGAACTTTGATGAAGTACTGGTATGCTGAAAAACTCTGGATCTAGTATCACTCGGCCCTGTGATGCAATGTGCAGCTATTAAAATCATAGCAGAGTAATGCTGGAGAATATCTTCAAACGAGTCAGAATTATACATAGATCTGTTTTCAGAACACTGCTTGGCAATGCATTACAATCTGTTGCTGTTCTGATGAAGAAATTGGCAAGTGCAGTTGAAGGGCTGTATGTAAAATAGTACCGGTAATCTCGATGGTGGCTTCAGGTTGACATGCATCTTGGTGCTTGGGCTGGGTAAATATGGTCCATCAGCTTGAGGTCAATGATGCTGTACACATAAGTTTGATTTTATAGAGGTCCAGAAAGACTTGGTCATCTCCCTGTATTGCACTGAATACTGACATATCACCATTTGCGGTAAGCCTATAATAATCCTCCTAACCAAACACACCTTAAAGTCTATCAAATTGTTCTTTGCAATTGCAACAAGGTTAATCAAACATGGGGTATGCATAACATTGCACTCTACAGATCGAGCTCTGAGGATGTGTCTTGAATTCATGTTTCACTCTGTAGTGTAAAGTTCTGTCAACAAGAGGAGGGGGCAAGAGGGTGTGACATCCCCCCCCCCCCCAAAAAAAAAAAAAAAAAAAAAAACAAACAAAAACAAAAACAAAAACAAAACAAAACTCATTTTTTAGGATGAAATTACTTTGGAAATTTAATCATAAAACGTACACTTTTTTTTTTTTTTTTTTTTTTTTTGGGGGGGGGGGGGGGACTCTTTTATATGGCGTACAATCATAATGTTTTTCCTGGAATGCAAACCACAAAGTCCACTGGAATAAAACTCTCAGGAAAAAAAGAGGAAATTGCTTTACCACAATGCAACTTTAATACTTTGCATCATAATCAGCCTCTGCCTGATACTTTGTAGAGCACAAAGGAAACTGACAAGAACTCCCTGAAATACATGTAGCAGGGAGACTGTGTATACATGGATATTGGAATGCACATCATAGGTTTGAGGCTACATTCACTGCACACAATGAGATATGAAAGTATGGTGGGAGTGAGGGTTTTTACCCAATGGATATTAGTACTGCATTGAAAGTACATCTTCAGGCCACTTTTATAGAGGCTACGAGGTATCACCGTGGTTTACTATAATTAAGTTTACCATAATCCATTCTTATTCTTTTTCAATGTTTTTGTCTTAACTGATGGCAATATTTCATGATCATGATATCAACAAAGATTTGAATATAATTTGTTTTAAACTTATAGAAGGATATATAATAGAAGAAAAATGGTGAATGTTATAAAAAAATACTAAAATTCTGTAATTTGCAATCAAACTATCACACTAATCGCAACAAATTTTGAAAAAATATGAAGTGGGTAAAGATTCATAAAAAACTTGTAAATTGCAGGCACCTGTCAGTCATTCTTCCAGAAAAAAAAACAACTTATAATGATATCTAAAAATAGAGCATTACAATGTACAGTTTGTAGGTTAGTGGAATTAGGTAAACAACAAACAAATTCAACAAATTAGATGAATTGAATTTCCCACATGATGCTGTTTACACAGCCCAGAAATGAGTCAGCTTCTGCTTCACACTACGACGATTCTAGTCATGTCCTCCCAGTTCGTGCCCACACTACAGGGACGGGGACAGGATATTGTGAAATCGTTGCCAAGAGACAAGCACGTCCGTGATTCACACGGCACGGCTCCCTCGTCCCGCACAGGATGGAGAGTGTGCTTACATTGAATACCGCGGCCTGTAGACACACTACTTTGGCAGTATGAATCATGGAACCTGCCCAGGTCTGGGGCTCTCAAGGAATGTACTCTTTACACTTTAGGAGGGGGAAAAAGAAGGGGAGAGAAATAAATAGCAATTATAAATGTACAGTCACTGATTACGAATTGACCTTATCTTTGCATGGGCTACACATGAGCCCAGTGTTTATAGTTCAGTCTTATCGACTAGTAATAGAGCATTTAAATACTAATACTCACAATAATGCTGATGGAATAAGTTTATATTTTGCTTAGAACTACAACTGGTAGATGGTTAATTGGTTGAGGTGAGAATTTAGCTTTTATCTTCTTGCAGAATACTTAGAAACCACTTCATGAAATGTTGAAAAGCACACAATTCTAACAGGAATTCTTTTTTTGATGAAAATTGGTTTTGAAGTAGCTGAGATACCCCAAACTCCTAGAAGTACATGTAATTTTACCAAAGTGATCCTAATAAAAGGTGGGACCCACCTTGTATTAGGATTGCTTTGTTTGGATCTTACCTCAGATATTTCAAAACCAATTTTCATCAAATAAACTTTGAATTCCTCTTCCAGGAAGAGGTTTCCTGCATCATTTAAAAAAAATCATTGAAAAAATGCCGGAAACTTCAAGCCTCATCTCAACTGAAACTATGTATACCACCCCTTTAATGTTTACAAGATGGAGGCCTATCTATTGTACCAAGAGTGTTCGCCCAGACTGGAAACCGAAAACGACATTTAACAGAAACAGGGAAGTGAAGTTATAACCTCAATGCACAGCTGCCAACAACTGCAGATCAAAATAACTTCCAAAAAAAAAAGGAGAAAAAATTTGTTGATCTTTCAATCTCCATACTACTGCAAGAATTCTCAAATATAATAATACTACATTTATAAAGCGCATAATAAGCAGGTGTATGTCTCTCTATGTGCTTTAATCTAAAATTTATGCACTTCAGCTTTAATCTGTTGGAATCATTTTCCTTGTTTCATCATTTCAAAGGATATTTGTACAAAGCATCATCTGTAATGAGTCATCAATGTAAATATCCACAGGGTGTGGTGGTTGGTGGGGGCGGGGGGGGGGGGGGGGGGGGGGGGAGGGGAGAAAGAATTCATGTTCTCCTGGCAGGGTTTACTTCACTTAATAATCAGGGAGGTGGCCACCTCCCTGATCAATATATTACACCTACAGTACAGTACTTACAAACTTTGAATTCCCAATAAAATTCAATAATTACTCTTTCATATTTCATAAGTGGTTTCTCATCATCTTGCCCTCCCCCCCAAAAAAACAAAAATATCCTGATGTGCCGTTGCCAACCAGAACTGGACTTCCCCTTTAAGTTATAAATGTCACAGATCCTAGAGCTGGCTAAGGCCTACTCTTTACAAAGGACTTCACAGTCAGTCATTGCAGCTTTTTAGTAACAATCACACTGCACTCAGTCTGCTGAGAGCATTGATTTGCAACTTGTGCCAAGATGGCACTGCAAGGTGAATGCACAAAAGTTGTATCCTCTATCTATTCATAGTCATACAATGTGGAGTTTTCCAATCCACTAGGGCAATGGCTGACCTTCTAAACAGACAGTGGAGTTAATACCTCAGTTGGGAAGGACATTTTACACATGCATACTGTTTACTGCCTTCTTTCAGAAAGAATGACCTACACATATTTACAAAGGATAGTCCTTGAGAATAGTATCAGGAACTACCGACCTTGTTAACAGCCATGCAAATGTGCCTTAACCCTCTAGCCTCCATAAGAACTTGTTTGTGTTCACTGTAACTGATATTCTGAGGTCTTGGTCCTCTAGAGGAAGATTAATAAAAAGACAATAAAAGAAAAGCAGCAAACTAATAAAACTGTACAAAATACCATGCTCATTGACTGTCCATAATTTATCAGCATGATATACTGAAAAACAGCACATCTCAAACAGAACTTGCTTCGACTGCTAAAAATTTATACCTTTCTTTGTAGACTTGTCCTGTATTACACTGGCACCTATTAAAATGATGATTAAAATCTGATTCCACTCAATATGCTTAAAGTTGACTTTGAATAGCCCCTGATATACAGTAAATTCAACAAACAAAATAGAAGTTGATTTTCAAGAAAATCAGCCGTGAAATATGGATTCCAAATGGAAGTTAACAAGTTTCCCATTTCAACAAAGTGATATTGTCGCAACAACACGCAACATACATACCAGAGGTAGGGATAGGTACATGTACATGTACATACAAAGGACAGGAGAGACAGCAAAGATGGGCAATCTATACAGTCTGTTAGCTCGTACTGATCATTTAATGGTGAATGCTGGTTGATATTCACAACACATTATAGATTTAGGGTGCTTTTTTCATACTTGAATATCATTCAAGACTACACCATACAGTGAAATTGTCTACACTGTATAATATATATGTCAAAATTTCATCCAAATTATATCATCAAGAATTGTTATTATGTAGAGATCCTCTTTATTGTACATATGGCCAAAATTTTACGACAAATCCACATCAATACAAGCCCAACGCATGCTCCACCTTATTAAACATCAAAAAACAAAAAAACAAAACAAAAAACACTGCACAAGGCTGCATCTCAACTTGATGGGAGACAGCACATATTTGGTGGAAATTTCAATAACTCGATATACTATGTACAAACAATTGCACATGTACGGTACTTGTTGCATCGGGCTGGCACTCAAAATGTACAGTACCCTTACTTGTGATACAGCTAGCTTTTAAACCAGGTGAGGAAAAGGTAATCTTACTATGCAGCAGGCATTTCCCATAGATGCCTGCCCAAGTTTACTTGGGACTAGTCTTCAACAGCATGGGGACTCAGAAATGTCAACCTGTGGGCTGCTTGCTAGCACTGTTAGGACCAAAAACACAGAAAGGTGATCCTCCATGCTTGTCCTTCACTCTACCTGGAGGCTATCCATCTTCAAGTCAACCCTAAGTAAGTATTCTGTGGTAGGAATAGGATCTCGAAAATAACAGAACCAAAACATGTATTTCTCAGCATAAACTGACATCATCACCACAAAACTCAGTCTTAACTGAATTTAAAAGAATATTAAGGGTAATACAGAATGGAAATTTACTCTTGACTTTGTCATTTAAACATCTTAGGTTTCCATGATGACGCCGACGGACATTCATCATTATTCATAAACAATGTATATGATGTAAATTTACATGATGTAGACTACATTAACATGGATATGAATGTGTTTTCTCAGGCGACATTACATGTAGGCCCTAGAACATGTTAGCTGAGACAATATCCATTGATATTAATACTATCAAGTGGAATTTGGAAACCTAGCTGTCCTAACCGAGTCCCTTATCTCAGTGTGAGTATACAAACAACACTATCGCCAGCCTGAAATGCGAAAAATCATTCCTCAAATATAGAATGAGAGGTTAAGATAGGATCTCTTCAGGTCTTAGATGCTATGCTAGATGGTGGATGAGATTAAACGTTTGTACATGTCATTGCCTCGAGAGATCAAAGTACGATACAGAGTCATGTGAACTAACCACTACTTTCATTTTGGATTGAATGCCATGCGAGAGAGTGAAGACGAGATGCGACGCCACCGCACGGACTTCAACACAAATCTCCGCCGCAGCTCCCGGGTCATTTGCTGTTGGCAAACCCATTCGGGAGAAGCTCACTCCCTTCGAACGTGAAAATAGTAAAGCACCGACATAGACGTATTGATCAAAATCCTCCCGTTTATGAAAGCCATGACAACCAACTTACCCAGAAGAACACATTATAGAGGAACACCAGGGCCTTCAAAAATGTGTGGCCGCAGTCGGGTTTACGGATCAGGGGCATATTGGACAGCTAATGTCGTCGACTTTACTGCTTTCTCAAGGACAGGACCAGATTCCACACAGAAAACGGGACGTGCTCAAGTTACAGTATCACCCATTCGCACTCGGTCATGTATGTAAACAACAACAGGCACCTTCGCTTCTCGATCTCGGTACGGTGCGCCTGCTTATTGGTACTTTTACATTGAACAGTACAGGCCCTACAGATAGCTACACACACGCACAACGAGACTACTCTAGTACGGGTACGTACGAACAAACACACCCCCCCCCCCCCCCGCCCCCTCCCCATGCCATTGCATGGAATACAAAGCGAAACTAAACTAACATCACCATGGGGATTGCACATGGGATGATATGCAAAATTTGCAGAATTTGGTGTCAAAAAGGGTGAAAGCGCCAACATAATTATGAAAAGAAATTATCAAATTTTGCCCTCTGTCACTTGTCATACTTTCATTGATTCACTTGATCCTTTCCATCTCTCACTGGGTTTTTTAAATGGGTCCCATGGGACTTCCTTAGCCCTGCCACACCACACTATTGTCGTGCTTTCACAACCATAGTAGCAAGGTGTGGCCTTGAATGTAAATTCAAGGTAAATATTTTGCCTTTTAATAACTTTGTTATAGGCCCTACTGATGTGAAAAGTTCAATTTACTCCAACAACGTTAAATGCGTCAATTTCAATGACATGATTATCTGGGCTCAATCATGTCAATTTGAAGATTTGCTACACTAGGCTTAAACTCTCCAGTTACATGATCATGCGGATTCAGCTTTTGCAGAGAATAATATATACAGTAAAAATAGCAATAGCAAAGCATGTGAATACATTAATGAAGTTTGTGGAAAATAGGAAAATCCGTTCAAAAGAACTTTTTTTTTTTGCTTTTTTTCAAGTTTTCAAAGTTTCATGTGCCGTCTTTACTGGATAAGATGACAATTCGTAAGGTCACAGTAGGGCAGCGTTATGAAAATATAGATATGAGAAAATTCAACAAAGTTTTCCGATTTCATGTAAATAATTATTACTGTAATATTATGTGATGAAACGCATCATAAAAACCTATCAAATTAACTGAGATGATTTCAAGACTGTTTAGTCTTATTCACTCATGGTAAATGATAGGACTCCTACTATAATAATAGGCTCCTACTTTAGTCATGACGATTGAAGATATTCATAGACCCTATATAAATATAATCCCAATGAAAACTGGCATTCAAACTGGGTAAAAATTATATTTCAGATAAAAAGAAATAGGCCTAATAATTTTGAGTTCTTTTCCATGATACTTAATCGCATCTTTCTGTTCATTAAACTTATCGATATAAATTCAGCTTGTAAAACAAAGTCGCATTTCACTTTTTTTTTCTTTCCTTGTACCCAGATACTATAGTCTCAGCTGACATGAAGACGATAAGTCATAATTTCGTATGTCCCACTAATATTTTCCAAGCATGATATTTTGTGAAGCAGAACTTGAAAAAACAAAAACCCGATATTGCTGGTGGTTAACCTTGTGATCGAGAACTAATACCTGAATAGAAATGATTTCTCTTTTTTGTTTTTTTGTTTTTGTTTAGAGAAGCAAGATTGGCAATTTCCCACCACAGAACGACGATAGTTAGGCCTATTGTCATACCATGCTTGTTGGACGCGAGGAAACATGATTTTGGCTCCATAAATAGATTGCTCTGTATAGAAATGTTATTGTAGAATGATGACTACTGAACGATAAATTGCAGCTTTTTCGATTATGGAGATCTGTAGGGCCTATAGAGGTATATCTTATACAAAATATAACCCAATAAGGCACATCATTGTAGTGGAGGTAGGGGGTGAACCGCCTGCAGCAGGGAGGTGAGTCACGCGCTTGATCGTGGCACTGAGATACAGTAGCAAAAGACTTCTACTGCTCTTTGGCATTGGATGCAGAGCGGGTTGATATCAACCCGCTCTGATTGGATGGCGACAGCGCCATCTATAGACTTGCGCTAATGGCATTGAGACTGAGACCGTGGATAGTTATGCGTGATTATACAGTATGTCCCCCAAAAAATTACAATCAAATTTTTGCATTGATATTGATAACACCCAATATGATCAAACCGTCTAAATGCTACTTCAGGATTTGAAAAATATAATACTTTAGCTCTATTTTGCAGAAAACCCCATAAGGAAATGTGGAATGTTGTACAGCATGTCATTCATGAGTCTGATTCTTCCAAGTTTAGCACTTCGATGCTTTTGTGTGTGAATACATTACACAGAACTTGGAGGGAAGAGATTCTTGACATCCTCTACAACATTCCTCATTTCTATTAAACTATTCATTGCGATGGGTCCCGTTGTAATTTTTTGGGGGGGACATACGGTGTTACAGCCAAGATGATAGCTGACGTTGTCTCCCTGGCGTGAACACGGAACCCAAACGAGACATATTATGGAATTGGACGATGATAATGGTAATCTTGCACAGCAACAACAATAACAACAATATGTTTTAATTATGTCTTTATACTTCACAAAAAAAACAACAACAATGTCATTGCAATTGATCGACAAATTGCCCTACATCGACGTAAATAAGCACTGAATTGATCAGTGTTTACATAATATTGCCCTACATCGACGAAAATAAGCACTGCATTGATCAGTGTTTGAAACACTGACCAATTCATTGCTTATTTACGTCGATAGAGGGCAATTTGTCAATCAGTTGCAATGAAAATATCTCGACGGAAGAATTACATGAATTTGAATAACAATAATGTCATTGTAAAGCAATAATCATTGTATGATTGAATTACGTGTGTTTCTTTGCTTTTGTGAACACAAAGTTGAAATAAATTCAAATTAATCTATCGACCGATCGATCCATCGATCGATCGATCCATCCATCCATCCATCCATCCATTTTTTCCATTATGGGAAAACAAAAAATCCATCCATCCATCCATCCATCCATCCATCCATCCATCAATCAATCAATCAATCAATCGATCGATCGATCAATCAATCAATCAATCAATCAATCAATCAATCAATCAATCAATCAATCAATCAATCAATCAATCAAAACAACAGTAACCCAAAAAAGTGAAAACAATAACTACTGCTACTAATTATACCACCATTATGAAAGTTACAGAAACAATAATTGTATGATGATCACAATGAAAAATAAGATGCAAATTAGATACATAAAAAACCGAATAAGAGTCAAGATAATTTATGCAAGAAAGATTTACACGCGTATATTGAAGTTGACATAAAAAGTGGAGAACAGGAAATTTTCTGGATGTTCAGATGAAAAAAAAAAGATGTTGATCATTATGATGAAATTAAGGATGAAAAGCAAAAGTCACATTCAATGATTAACTGGACATACTCACTCTCGCTTTTGACGTATGAATGTGTATTACGAAATTGAAAGCTCAAATAGGAAAATCGATGGCTCAAAACAACAACTGAAAGTGCTTTGAAGTTCATAGCCAGCCCATCGCACCAATTGAATGCACACAATATATTGACGTCTAAACACGAAACTGAATTCATGTTTACATTCGAAATAGAACTTGTAACCATTGATTTGAGTGGCTAAAACAGATTTGAAAGCACTTAACGTGAAATCATTTAACCAATATCAGTCCAGTGCTTAAAAAATCACGAATTCGAATGCTCATAAAATGAATATGGATGAAAATTTTACGAAATCAGCCGGGAAAACATTACGTTGGCACATGTATTATTGTAAAATATATCATCATAATCCTTGTAATGGCATTATCATTTTGCATGAGGTCATTTTGTAATGTTATTGCATTTGTCTTGACTGAGATTATTATCATCTGCAGGTTCACCGGAATGACTTGAAATAATTTTCAGTCTGGTGACAGTATAGTTTTGTTAATTTCTGTGATTATCCTATCAATCCGCTGTATAGTTTGCTGTCATATCCCTCTTTTACAGAAAACGTTTCACTTGCATTTTTATGTCTTTCATCGTTTGCCAATTTCCCTTAGGTAGTGCTATAGACAAGCCACTTTTTAAGCTATAATCTTGCGGAGAAAACGCCAGTAGAATTGGCAATTTTATTTGATTGTACTTGAGGTTGAGACGAGTGGCCGATGATTCATTAGGTAGTTTAATAAAGTCGAAAAATACACAGTTGTCCAGTTCTTCACACCCTTTCGTCATTAGTAAGGTAAATCCCCTGCTAATTTTTGTCTGGCTAATCCTTGTGGCAATGTTTGATCTAGGACGATTATACCACTCTGCTGGTAAGCACCAAAGTTTGGGCGGCGTATTGATTGCAGTACAAAGGTTGTACACAATACATTGACACGCCAAACAAACGTTTTATTAGCAGAGGGAAAATGATCAAACAAAATGATTTGCGAAGTGGACTTTGGTCATGGGACTGGTGTCGAACATCTTTGTATAATTGCTTCAGATATAAGAATATCATCATAAAATCTTGCGACAAATAATTGTAGACTATAAACAGGTTAGCACTTATCCATGACCTTTTCCTCTATTTTGTGTGTATAATATATGTGTAACAGAACTTAGCTCACAAAAACTGTTACCATCTACGTCCACCACGAACCCGTTTACTGATGTCAGTGAGTTTCACCTGACTTTCCACTTTACTGTTTAAAGATGACGCGTGTCAAATTATCATAAATCAATCTTACCACACACTTTGAAAAGAAAAGAAAAAATAATTAGAGAGAGATCTGTTCTTATATCATCCCTGATCATACTTTTCTTCACATAGACTGTGAGCCTCTCTTGAGGATCAGTACATCGTGTCATTACGGAATATCGAAGGTTGGTGCAGAGTCTGCATGACTGTGACCCTTTATAGCTGTTAATGAAATTGTCAGGGTTGCCTATTTCATTATTTTTTGGTAGTGCATGTCAAGTGAACAAATGAGAGCTATGATTCAATGAACCTCAGATCTAAAATGAAGAAGAACTGAAGCAAACCATGAGTAAACAATATTATGCTCGGCAAGATGTTCTTCTTATCTTAGTAACACAATGAGTGCTTAACGTTACCAATAAGTTATTGGTAACCTGGTCGTTACATCTATTACACTTAATTCTTAATAGAATAATGTTTATCTACTATAGGGCCTAGATATATCGTATTCACACAACTTTTCCATGTCAATACCAATACAAGTAACTCTTGAGTGTGAGATATTATGAGCTGAGTGTGAGATATTATGAGCCTATAATATCAGCCGTCTATTGATTTACCGGCGGAGCGGGGGAGGGATAGTACGTGTGTGTGATTGTGTATGCGTATGATGTGAGCATGGAGTTGTAACTCCATGGTGTGAGAAACAGAAAGAGATACGAAGAGAGAGGGGGAGAGATACCAGGATCCGTTTGATTTCGACGCCATTCGTCAGTAGGAATCTACGTGCGCGCTGCTGCCGAAATTTAATTTGATGCGTTTGTTTACTCTATTAAGGATTATTTGAGCTTTATTCCGACTCGACCGGTAGGGCTGTTCTACAGCCACAGTCACTGACAGTAACCCCATTGTTTTGCGACCGTTCGGCAGACACACAGACCCAGGACCGACTCAAATTCTCTTGATCAAAGGCATTTGTAAATCTTCATTTATAGTGAGTGTGAGTACGTGGCAAAACGGACAGAAACTTAAGAGTTGAAACAAGCTGAAGCTTGAATATCTTGCACCTCGACATCGCCCATCTTTCACAGTCGCTTTCCACGCTGTGTGGTTGTTTCTGACGGCAGGGACTATCAACGACAAGAGGTCGTGTTCGTCCACGGTCCAGGCCATTGGTGCTAGATTGAGAGACAGGTAAAACATTCGTACTGTTTGCTGTCGTTTATTCCAACTTTTCTTTGGTTCTGTTTTATCAGAAAAACTGTAACATACTGTGCCTTATGCAATATCTTACTTGGTGAGATGTGAAAGAGTTGCAATTCAACGTACGTACATGGAACAAAATTGGAATTCATGGATGTTAATCGTAAATGCTCTAGGTCTATATGCTATATAATATAAGCCTAGATTGTATACTCTAAATTGTTTCAGCCAATTAAAATAAGAACCATGAATTCCTATTAGATACACTGAAAGAAGTCGCTGCACCTTTTAACCGAAATTGTTATACAAAATTATATTAGGCCTACTGCATGATCAAGTATAAAATGTCGTAAGACAAAATTTGTTACAAAATCGAACATTCTAAGCGATATTCTTTCTCTATTTTTCTTATTTTTTTTTTGCAGGGGAAAACATCACAGTGCAGACAAAGTTATGCGTATGGTCTTAGTAAGGTTAGCTTCAAAGTAAGATCTAGGGACTCCGAATGTCTTTTCCAATTCCAATGACTAATGATAAGATTTCAATAAACATTAATTGATTTATTTGTGTTTGTATGTGTGTGTGTGTGTGTTTTATTCCTCATTAATCTCTAAGAGGGATTACATTCTTTACCTTCGGGCATTGTCGTCCAAATACCTTCGGCGATCGTCATTACCATTCGTATAGCTAATGTAGGCAGAAATCAAAGTTGTGAGCATTCTTGTAAGAAAGTATAATAGGCATAGATTTTATCGCTGTGATAAATATTCAAACATTGTGCTGTGACGATTAAAAACTACACTACGTTTAGTTTCCTGTTCTTAAGATGATGTCGCAATAGCATTAATATAATTATTCAACGGTTAAGTGGCGTAGATTTTAGCATTATTGATAATTGTTCAATTAGGATGAAATAGCTAGTTTTGAAAAAAAAAATAAATTGAGAAAACAATGCATCACGAGGATCTATAAATAGCAGTCTCACAGAGGAGAGTAATAAGTGTAAACCAATTCTTCTTCATTTTTCTTTTGGCCGTGAAAACACACACAATGCACGCAGTTGACAGTAAATGCCTTTCTATATGCATCACACCAGTTCCTAATAATTCGGTCTGTCTACTATTTCATGCACGTTGCAAAGTCCATACTTATTGCAGCCAGTATCAGAGCACGTCCTATACGGCATGTCTGGGCAGAGTGGAACTGTGGCCATTTTATCTGGAGATCCGACATAAACGCCGAATAACAAACACATTATGCTGATAAGAGCTCCTACGGAGCTTAGGGCAGAAAAGGAGAGGGAAGGGGTGAATTAAACATTTCGTAATGATGTATCTTCATAATCACACAATACAAACAAAAAACAGGTGTGAAGAGTATAAAGAGTCTGAATCGCAGTGGGTATTCTCGAAAATTTAATATAAATGTCACTGACGCAGTGGGAATTCCGGACCACTGAAAAGTCAATCTGAACAGATAGAGTAAACTTTCATAAACACAACAATGAAAATGTGATGAAATTCGGATGAATATCTAGAAAGTTATAGAATTGTACATTCTCGCTTATTTTCACGAAACACTTCTTGAAGAACAGTCAATATCATGACTATGCAAATGCATGACTTGTATGATGCCCTAGCCTCACAACTTGCCATATTATAGTTTGTATCCATCACAATCTTTAAGATTCCATTTTAAATCACATCTGGGTTCGCATTTTTTTTTTTTAAATCTGAGACGTGACATACACGATTCGCAAATTTAGCCTTAAAGGGTGCAGTGTACAGTAAGGCGTGTGGTCGAGGTGAGGATTTAGTTTTTAATGTTTTGTGAGATATTCAGAAACCACTCTATGAGATGTCAAAGAGCATGCAATTCTAAGGGGTATCAAAAGTATATTTGATGAAAATCGGTTTTTAAATGGCTGAGATATCAAAAAACAAGGTGAAACAAAGAGATCCTAATAAAAGGCGTGGCCTGTCGCCTTTTATTATTATCTTTTTTTTTGGATATCTCAGCCATTTGAAAACCAATTTTCATCAAATAAACGTTGCCTTTCATATTTCATAAGAGGTTTCTCATTATCTCACTTAAGAATGTTCAAAACATGAATCCCCACCTCAACCAGTACTGGGTAATCTACTGTTAAGTATACCTTGTATATAAAATTTATAATAAGGGGGGGGGGGGGGTCGAGACTAATAGCCTTGCTGATCCCTGTTGCTGTAATGAAGTGAAACTTTAGTTATAACGAAACATACAAAAGTAACAGAACAAAACTGTACTAAGACTTATTTTGCCGTGCTGTTCCACCAAAGCCGAACAATCGGCTTCTTCGGGTGGGAATTGAAGCGTGCACAGATGTAGAACATTAAATAGTCTGGTAGGAATGGGGGGTCCCCATGCACCCCCCGAACACATTTTTTTAACTTACTTTTTTGTAACCCTTAGGGTGTCTAGTTAGTGAATTTTTTTGTTCCCAAGAAAAAATCGTGTCCCATGGGGGTCATTGGCGGCCATCTTGGCAGCCATCTTGGATTTTCAGGGAAAATCATTATTTTCCATAACTTTTGAACTACACAGCATAAAACAATAAATAAAGCATTTCTTCAGGGTAAACGTGACACGAGGAATCGATTGCAATGGTTATTCACATGATAAAAGCAAGTTTGAAACAAGAAAAGCCTAAAAATATGCAAATTTTGGTGTCATTTTCACCTAAAAATACCCAAATAGTTTAACTTTTGAATTACACAACAAACAGGGACAAATAAAACAGTACTTCAGAGTTGATACGGCATGAGGAATAGTTTGAGATAGTTATTTACATGATTAAAGCAAGTTCCATACAAGACAAGTCCAAAAATGCGAGGAAAACCAGTGTCGTTTACTCTAGAAATATTCCAAAGTTGTCCATATACATGTAAATGACAATCTCATACCTTCTAAGAGTAACTAACCACTTTTTCTTAACAGTCTGGTAGAAATAGGGGGAGGGGGGTCCCATGCACCCTTCTTTTTCTATCCCTTAGGGTGTCTATTTCATGACTTTTTATTTGTTTCCAAGTAAAATCGTGTCACATGGGAGTCATTGGCGGCCATCTTGGATTTGCAAGGAAAATCATTAATTTCTATAACTTTTGAACTTTCAAACATACAAGGAAAAATAAAACATTTCTTCAGGGTAAATGTGACATGAGGAATCGATTGAGATGGTTATTTACACCATTAAAAAACGTCTGATACAAGGAAAGTCCAAAATATGAAAAATTCTGTATCGGTTACACCGAGAAGTACCCAAATAGTTCAACTTTTGAACTATACACAACATACCGGGACAAATAAAACATTTCTTCAGACGAAACACAGCATGAGGAATCAATTGAGATTGTCATTTACATGATGAAAGCAAGTTTGATACAAGAAATGTCAAAAAATGACAAATTAAGCGCTGTTACTCTGGAAATGGCCCAAATATTTCATGCTACATACATGGCAAATTGCATACCTCACAAAAGTGACTAACAACTTTGTCTTTAGATCATTGCCCAAATAGGCCTTTTTTGTTTGGTATCAAAAATAGAATCTGAAGAGAAAATTAATTTCAAGCATTGTCACCCCTCACTTGGTGAAATCGAATAAGAATGTAAGCACTATGGTAATTCATATGCAAATACCCTTGAAATAAGTGGTCAAAGGAGGTGACACATGATAATAATGTTGATCACAGCATGTGAAAGTGACTAATGGACAAAGATAAAACTTGAACTGAAATGTAACACTCTTTGCGCATTCAATTTCGTTTCATTTTGTATTTAAAAAGAGTTTGAGTTGGGATATTTTCAAGGAAACAATCACTGTGCCAAAATGTTGAGCAGATTTGAAAAATTTAGATGCCAAAATGTTTCCACCGATTAGTGTTTTCCTGAACACAGTCACGTGATGGAGGTACATTCGTTATGTTTGCCCATGGGCGAACATTCTTGTAATGTTCTCCCATGGGAAAACATGTTCACGTAACAAATGACAGAATTAAGGTCTAGGACCGCACCGCAATTATAACCTCCCTTAATAGCATTTCAAGTATGTTCCCTCCGCCGCCAGTCATCATCTATTATATTTTAACATCTCTGACGTGTGTATATGCTTTTCATGAAGTATACGGAATTAACGTATATTGAAATAATGCCCCTGGCACCACTTCGTGGCGGAGGCATAAAAATAAAGTAACACAATATGACTTCACTTTTCTAAAAGTATTCTGAATTGTCATTCTGTGTAACTGTACAAACACAGAAGCGGCTATGCGATATATCAGCTTTCCATTTCAAACTTCTTTAATGTCTAGTCATCATCAAAACGATCATTGTAATCAATGTCTGGCTCCTCTTCTTCATCCTCCTTCATCTCCTTAGTAATTTTCTGAAGCAAGTCAATGAGGGAAGTCGGAAAGATAGGGCCACTTGACCACACTGGCTCCATCATAACAAAGGCTATCTTCTGCCATCCTTGTCCAGGTTCAAATGGGTCATATACAGAGCATCAGAAGATTGGTTGGTCAGCTCTCTTTAAGATGGCAAGGCGATGGGTCACACATTTAATGTGTGGGATAAGGTTGTCTCTGCAAGGTGTATATGAGCATGAAGAAATCCACATTGGAGTTTGTCGTCATTTGTTCGCCCTCTCCCATCATCTGCTTTGGATGATGCTGCTGTAAATAGATTTCTCCGGCTCTTATGGTCACACATTAGGCATGTGAATGCTCCAATGTCTTCTGTCACCTCTTACTGGCTCTACAGACCATCCATCACCAAGATTTATGTGGGGGACATAAAACATTGGCACATTTTAAAGTCATGTTCTAAGATTTCAGCAGTATTCATTAGTATGTAATATTGAACAATTTACCACATTTCAGTAAAATATTGCTGAAATTATAATATCAGAATACTCTCACTTGAATGCTGTTTGATACATGGGGTGGCTTTGTAGATTCTTTAGGGGTCCGACTTTGCCCCTACTCTTGGAGGCACTTGTTACATCTTCCCCTGTAAACACATGTAGTCCAAGTATTGTGGTACAGTAGCCAGCTCTATTTGATTCTGTATGCCAGTTCACCAACATTCACACTTACCACAATCTGGCAATGCTCGACAGTCCATTTATCAAGGAAGATAGTGAGGGTGACGGAGTAAGCACGGTGCAAGAAGATCAAGAAAATGTCTGTGTCTGGTGTCCTTACCACAGCTGCTTTGTACCCAACCTTAATAATGGAATACTCGAGGCAGAGCGCTACCCTGGTGTCCTTCTCCTGGTTACAGCAGCTCATGGATAGAGCTTATTGTCTCGTGGGATGAATAATTGAGTGAACAAAAAGAATGTAATAGGAATCACTTAAGCTTCAGAGAATGTGATTTCTGTTACATTCCTTTTGTTTACACAATGATGTGTTCCAGGAGACAATGGTGCGATATCCATGAGTGACTGTCTAACCAGTATAAGGAGACGGACACCACCGTGACGGTCGTGCTCTACCTCAAGTGCACTGCTAAGCTTGGGTATAAACAAGGTAGCTTTGGTGAGGAATCCAGACACACATTTTCTTGATCCCCTTGGTCCATGCTTAATCCATTCTACAATGTAGTATCTTACTTAATAAATGGACTGTCGCGTATTACCAGGTTGTGAATGTCAATTAACTTGCATATAGAGTTAACGGGAGCTCATTACTGTACCAAAATACTTGGACTGTATGTGTTTACCGGGGAAGATGTAACAATTAAAGTGCCTTCATAGGTTGGGAAAAGTTGGACCCCTAAAGAATCTACAAAGCCACCCCACATGCCACAAAGCATTCAGGTGAGAGTTGTTTGATATCATGATTTCAGAAGTATACTGAAATCTGATAAGTTGCTCAGTATTATATTATAATAAACACTACTGAAATCTTAGAATATGACTTTACAGTATGCCAAGTTGAGTGTTTTTCCTCATAAATCTTGGTGGTGGGTGGTCTGTGCAGCCAGAGGTGGCAGATGACATTGAAGCATTCACATGCCCAAAATGTACAGCAAGGCCAGGGAGAAGTCTATTATAATGGCGTTCGCAGCATCATGCTGAAACAGATGACCAAACCAAGGTGGATTTCTCCTTGCTCCCACCTGGCAGAGGCAACCTTATTTCACACTTTCAATGTCTGAACCACGTGTACCACCTTGCCATCTTCAAGCGATCTGACTAGCCGATCTTCTGGTGCGCTACCTCTTTGATCCTGGACAAAGGTGGCAGAAGACAGCCTTCGGTATCATGGATCCGATGTGATCAAGCCGCCCTATCCTTCCCACTTCCCTCATTGACTTGCTTCACAAAGTTACTGCGTAGATGCAGGAGGATGAAGAGGAGGAGCCAGACATCGATTACAATGATCGTTTTGATGATGACTGGAAATTACAGAAGTGTAAAATCAAAAGCTAATATATCACTTACCACATCTGTGGTTTGTATGATTGCACAGGATGAGAATTCAGAATACTTTAGACAAAGTAAAGTCATATTGTGTTACTTTTTTCGATATACGTTAATTCCATACTTTATATATAAATACATACATATATATATATATATATATATATATATATATATATACAGGGCGTATCAAAAAGAACGTTACACTTTTGAAAAATTTGTCTAACTTACATTTCAAAATATTTGGAAAATTTTGTCATATTTATGGATGCCCCATGGTCTCATCTATCAAGTGCAATCAACAAAACAAATTTTTGTTCCCGCTTGGCTGAACACTGACGCCTTTTGTCCAGAGTGTGAAAAATGACTTGCGCCAGATTGAAAGAAGATGGAAAATTCAGCCAGCAGTCCAAATAAGTGCTCCCATTCAAGCAAATTGTTCTTTTGCTTAAAGCTTTGATTATGTTATGATAGTCTGAGATTTTTTTTTTTGTCAGCTTTATCATAATTTCAATGATTTCATTTCTAAACTAATTGGTGAGAATTAGAGTATGTAATTACTCCAAGATCTTTAAAGCACAGTTTTCACAATGCTCGGACACATCAATACCATACGCCAGTTATTCATTAATGTGGTAGTGGTACCAAATTAATGAACATTCAAATCATTCATCCCATTAATCAATCAATTGATTGACCAATTAATTAATCAATCAGTGAATCAATCAATCAATCAACCCATCAATACATGAGTAAAGGGGCTGGTGGTGGAAACAACAAGGGAAGAGAGCAGTGACCATTTTGGATGAACAAAATACCAAAAACCTAAACAAAACAAAAAACCGAGCGTTTAAGCCACGGGAAGGGGGTGATATTCCCTATGTCGATCCGCCACTTTAAATATGCATACAAGTGTGACTGAATGACTAATTGACTGATTAATTGATTTATTGAATGAATGATCGATTGCTTGCTTGCCTGGTTGATTGCTTGATTGGTTGATTGGATTGATCGATTGGATTGATTGATAGATAGGATTGATTGATTGATTGATTGATTGATTGATTGATTGGGTTGATTGAATGATCTGAGGATGCATTAATTTTGTACTTGTCTTCTTGACTGAGTGACTGGCATGTGGGTTCGATATGTTTGTGCATGATTTGCGATAACTGTGCTTAAAAGATCTTGATGTTGTTAATCAACCTTCCATAACAGAATGGAATCATTTAAAACGTGACAGAAAATCACCAGAAAATTCCAAAACTATCATAACATAATAAAAACTGTGAGCAACAGAGCAATTTGTTTGAAAGAGAACACTTACGTGGTGTATTTGGACTGCTGGCTGAATTTTCCATCTTCTTTCAATTTGGCGCAAGCCATTGTTCATACTCTGGACAAAGAGCGTCAGTGTTCAGTCAAGCGTGAACAAAAATTTGTTTTGTTGATTGCACTTGATAAATGAGACTATTGGGTATCCATAAATATGAAAAAATCTTCCAAATATTTTGAAATGTAATTTAGACAATTTTTTCAAAAGTGTAACGTTTTTTTTGATACGCCCAGTATATATATATATATATATATATATATATATATAGAGAGAGAGAGAGAGAGAGAGAGAGAGAGAGAGAGAGAGAGGGAGTGGATTTCTGGCTGTCAAGTGAAATTCATATGTTGATGCATGGCACAAAAAGTGTTCAATTACATTTTAGGTATGAATTTTGTCGATTAGTCACTTTCACATGTTGTGATCAAAATTTGTTTGTTCACCTCTTTTGATCTGCTTTTTTAGGGGTATCTTTTAATTTCTTTCCGAAGAATTCCGATTCCCAATAATACACTTCAAGCATTTTTCTCGTCCTTGTTGTCCCGTGATACGTACAGAGTAAATTCGATTCTATTTGTATTACTTCTGCATCTTATCATTCTATTTTCCCATATTTCCGTATCCTTTCCACGCATCTCATTATTTTTTCGATATAGTTCTGTCGAGGATCGCTGGATTTGTTTTGCCTTTCTGTCCGTTGTATTGTCTTTCTATTATGTCAGCCTTGTCTCGTTCTGTCTTGTATTTTAGTCCTCCTTTATAAGTGTTGTCGTCCCAGTCTCGTTTAATGTTCATTCGCCTGTGTATGTGTGTGTGTCTGTTACTCTGTCTGTTTATTGTTCTTCGAGACTTTTTTTATCTGACTTTATTCTCAAAATTTTCCCCTCTTTGCATCAGTTCATTTCTATTGACATTCTGTACCTGAGGGGCTCACATTCTACAAGCATTGCCTTTTTAGTGGGTCCCTCAGTTTTCGATATTTTGTGTAATGTTATATCGTCTATATCACTTCAGTCAATTTTCATTGCAACATATTTGTTATCTCACGGTTTGACAATTATGTTTTCTCAATTTTCCTTTGTTTTGATTATATGTAACCTTATTCTCTGTTACCAAAGAAAGTGAAATGTTTATGTTCTTCTTTTCGAAAAAATGAAATAAAGTTTGAATTGAATTGAATTGAATCTGCATATGAATTGCCATCTTGCTTACATTTTTCATTTGATTTCAACAAGTGAGGCGTCAAAATGCTTGGAGTTGCATGATGCATGCTTTTTTTATACAAAACACCATAGTTGAGCTATGGTCTAAAGACAAAGTGCTAAGTCACTTTTGTGAAGTAGTTTGTCATGTATGTATACGGATTTTGGGTACTCTACAGTGTAAATGACAGTTAATTTTTGTATTTTAACCATCTCAATCGATTTTTCATGACACAGTTACCCTGAAGAAATTTTATATATATCCCTGTATGTTGTGAAGTTCAAAAGTTACAGAATTTACTGATTTTTCTCTCAAATCAAATATGGCCGCCAATGTCTCCCCCCTCCCACACGATTTTCACTTGGAAACAAAAAAGAAAATCATCACATAGACACCCTAAGGGATACAAAAAATGAGGGTGCATGAGGATCCCCCATTCCTACAAGACAATTAAGACTTTAGTGGTTAGTCAATCATATGAGGTATATAATTGTCATGTATGTATATGGACTATTTGGGCAATTTCCAGAGTAAATGACACTTTTTTTTTCGCATGTTTGGATTTTTCATGTATCATACTTGTTTTAATCATGTAAATAACCAGCTAAATCGATTCCTCATGGCACATTTACCTTGGAGAAATTATTTATTTGTCCTTGTATGTTGGAAAGTTCAAAAGTTATAGAAATTAATGATTTCCCTTGCAAATCCAAGATGGCTGCCAATGACCCACATGTGACACGATTTTTACTTGGAAACAAAAAAAAAATCAAATAGACACCCTAAGGGATACAAAAAGGAGGGTGCATGTGACCTCCCCCCCCCCCCCCATTCCTACCAGACTGTTAAGAAAAAGTGGTGAGTTCACTCTTAGAAGGTATGAGATTTTCATGTATACAAATACTACTGGGGAATATTTCTAAAGTAATCAACACTGGTTTTCCTCGCATTTTTGGACTTTTCTTGTATGAAACTTGCTTTAATCATGTAAGTAACTATCTCAAACGATTCCTCATGCCGTATTAATTCTGAAGTACTGTTTTATTTGTCCCTGTATGCTGTGTAATTTAAAAGTTAAACTATTTGGGTATTTTTCGGTGAAAATGACACCGAAATTTGCATTTTTTTAGGCTTTTCTTGTTTCAAACTTGCTTTGATCATGTAAATACCCATTGCAATCGATTCCTCGTGTCACGTTTACCCTGAAGAAATGCTTTATTTATTGTTTTATGCTGTGTAGTTCAAAAGTTATGGAAAATAATGATTTTCCCTGAAAATCCAAGATGGCTGCCAAGATGGCCGCCAATGACCCCATGGGACACGATTTTTTCTTGGGAACAAAAAAATTCATTAACTAGACACCCTAAGGGTTACAAAAAAGTAAGTTAAAAAAATGTGTTCGGGGGGTGCATGGGGACCCCCCATTCCTACCAGACTAAAATTGCAAATGTGGAAGTTGCCAGTAACCATCTTTTCAACATAAAGTTGCATCCGAATGACTTCATTTCGACATAAATTTTGTTTAAATCGTTGTTGCACCAGGTGGAATTTATAGGCTTAGTTTGGTAATACAGAGCCATTTGCTTGGATGCTGGACAATGCTAATATAGACCAAGAACATCAGTTAGTCACTGTGTGTTATCTTGCAGTGGATGGAAGCACCATTCGAGAACTTTGTGTGTAATAGACAATGTGATTGATGACATTTTTTTTTTTGATGCAAGAAATGGGGATGCCAGTTGGCAAACAAAGGCAGACTCCACAGTTTAGGGTAAAATCTACTGCGTTGAAATAGTCCCTTTTGTCATGAGTGAATGGGGGATATAATTCTCTTCTTATGTTTTTATCGAATAAGACTCGCATCATTGTAAAGATTATGAATTACGTATTTGACGTATTTTTATAGAATGGATGAGCGCTAATGGCAATAATGATGGCCATTTTATTTATCCCTCGTCACCTCACAAGGCATTGGGGACTACCAAACACGTTTGACATGAACATTTTAACTTATAGAAATAGAGAGAAAATAATTTTGCAATACAATAAGAACCTTTTAAGAATTAGAACGATCCATCATGATAATTTTTATCGTTATTATAATGAATTGCCAATATCATAAGATAAAAGAATCGAAGTGAGAACAAGAGGAAGGGGTCGAGGAAATAAAATAAAGCACTTTTAAAATACGAAACTTTCTCGATAAGTTGTGTTTGAGTTTGCAAGGATGGGAGATACACCTATTCTCTTTCGTATATTTTCCTTTCAACCATTTGACTCAATATTTATGGTGCCCTCGTCAGAAATGAAGATTGTTCCAGTTACTTTGTTTCTATATCTTACTAAGCTTATTGTTATCGGCGTTATTAGTTTGATGTGTTTAAAGAAATCAAATCTACACCACTTTGTCCTTTCATACTCAGATGCGAAAACCATGATGGCGCATTTCTCTGTCTTGGTTATTCTGGGGTTTATTCTTCCTATGGCCTACGGTAAGTTTCCGTGATATAAGTCTGTAAAGCTTCACACACTACCTCTAGTGTGTCCACCATACGTCTTTATGATGTACGCTTAAAGGGATTGTACAGTTATGGTTGAGACTTAATTTCAGGTTTCTAACATCTTTTGGTGAGATAATGAGAAACCTCTTATAAAATTTGAAAGAGCATGTAATTCTATGAGGAATTCAACGTTTATTTGATGAAAATTGGTTTTGAAATGGCTGAGATGTCAAAAAAGAGCGATTCTAATAAAGTGTGGGACCCACACTTTATTACGATCGCTTTGTTTTACTTTGTTTTTTGATGTTTCAGTCATTCCAAACCCGATTTTCGTCAAATAAACTTTGAATTCCTCTTAAAATGGTATGTTCTGTACTATATCATAAGTGTTTTCTTTGTGTCTCGCAAAAAGTTAAAAACCCAATTCTCATCTCCACCAAAACTGTACTATCCCTTTAAATTGATTTATAATGCTATGCAATTCTCCAAGCAAACACTACGAGGCCCATCAATGTATATTATTATGCATATTATATATAAATAGATGTATATATATATATATATATATATTTACATAATTATGTATGTGTGTATACAAAGTAAAAAGGCAATGATTTTTACTATGCTAGTATGGCTTTATACGCCTACCGTATAAGAAACACGTTTTTGTTGTTGTTGCTGCTGCATTTAACAGGTGCGGTTTTATTTCCTTATTAATCAGACAACTAGGAGACTATTTAACAGTCGAAGAGAAGATTTTAGTGGAAATGGCTTTATGGTTGCATTCTCTTTAAAAGTTGAACACTTTTCGGCCAAAGAGAAACATCGTCAACTTTTTACTTGAATCCGAAAGAGGAATTTATGGACGCCAGCTCTTTGCACCGTATCAAAGGTGGCTTCATTGCATGCACCAAGTTCTATAAAAACAAGACGTATGTGATAAAATGTGCAATACGTTTTATTGCTTGGAAAGAAACGAAACGTAGCACAAGCTGTTTGTCAGAATTTGTAGTGAGCTAGACGTCACCTCGAGTCAACTTGACTAGATAAGGAGCTGCCTGAGAATTAAGTTTTAAAACATTAAATCATAAAAAGTATAGCTGAAAAGAGAAATCAACTTGCGGAAAGAATTGTCAACACTTAAAAGGGAATCTGATTGATTTTCTTAATTTTACTTCATTTGCACATATACATGTAGGTGTTATGTATAGATTTTGTATTTATTGTGCATGCAGTTCTTGAGCAGATAGACCAATCCTCTAAAAACGAAAATAAAAACAAAAACAAAAATACACTGTACAAGGATGATGGCATAGGAGGTTCACGTATTCCAGTTAATATAGCAACGTAATTCCATTATGATATCACTAGCTTGACAACTTCATCTGTGGAAAATTTATGCATGCTTTCTTCTTTTGTTCTGCTTCCTTGAGCACCCGATCATGCGCTCTTATGTGAAGCTGCTATACGTCATCATCCTCGTTCATTGTAATTTTGTATGAAATTTGAAAACATTCTTATTGCTCATCGGATTCACTATAAATTTTGATGCTCTGTTCCCAGTAGAACCAATTAATATTCAAATCCTAAAGTCTGAAAAGAATCCGGAATTTTCCTGTGCTTTGAGCTGCAGTTAAGTGACCAGAGCCTTCTATTGCACAGCGCCATGCTCTTCATGGGTATCTTGGAGAAACAAATCCTTGTCTCATCCTGGAAAGACCAGTAATAGTAAACTCAGTGAGAAAAACTTAGTGAGAAAAAAGGGCAGCGATTATAAAGTGGTGTAGTTTTCATCGTTATGTAAGTACTTTGTTCTTAAAAGCAGGACATTCCCATTCTTCCCTCTATGAAAATGCTTTGCAAAGGAGAGCTGTATCAAGGCGACAGCCTGAGCACAAAGCAACATTATTGAACATCTGTGTCACAATAATCGCGTAATACAGAACTGGCAAGTCGTATATAAAAGAGGATCAGGTAGTACTTTTTAGAATTATTAGAGAGTAGACTGATTTCGTTTCACAGTAATCTTGGTAAGAAGTGATTGGTACGTCTGAACGATGAAGAGAAAAAAACATAATTTTAGTTGCTACGCTTTGCTTTTTTATTTGGTTAAGATCTCAATGTACAACAGACACTGACAGAAATTGAAGTTGGAGAAGCTAGAATACTACCTTTCTCTATTCTCTACATTTACAATAGTTTCTCCTGAAATATACTGCGTCATCTCTTGAATTTCTGAATTCCAAATTTCATACAGGAACAGGTCAAAGTAAAAACCTTACATCTGACACCTAGTCCACGCTTAAATCATATTTTCGTGTACTGTGTACATTAAATGCCCGTCATCACTTGAATTATGACATGGATTGGGTATTAACCAATCGTATCGAAAAGGCAATCAAACGGTGTTTGAGTTTCGGGTGGGTTGCAATTGATATGTTTATCAGTACTTATCATATCTTTTCGTCACATTGAAACACCATTTCAAAGGTTGTTTTTTTTTTCATTTGTTGACAAAACTGCTTCTTGTGCTACCATATACAAGCATTAACGTGTCATATAATTTGATTGATAGGATTATTCTGTTCTGATCAGTTGGTCATGTAAATTGTTTCATATTACTCTTTTGCAAGGAGGGATGTCATTAGAAAAACTTATATGTCGAGGCAAAATTTGTGATTCAATCCTCAGCTACCATTTATACAACAACAACAACAACAACAAAAAAAAGCCAGAAGCGTAAGGCTAAATGAAATAATCTAAATCCCGAATTGTAAATGTCCGCTTGTATTTTATGTATAATTGCCAAATAAAAAGATAAATAAATGAATAAACAAAAAAGATAAAAAGTGATAATAACAACAACAATAATAATAATAACGATAATAATAATAATAATAATGATAATGATAATAATAATTACAATAATTCAATTTAAGACTGATATTCGATATGGTTAACCTTGCTAACAATTTTGATTCAATAGCATACATTTACTGCAGGTTGGGCGGACAAAGGGAATGTCACTATTGAGACACTATGATAATGATAATGATAATAATAATGATAATAATGATAATAATAATAATAATAATAATAATAATAATAAATGAATGAATATATGTACATGCATGTACCTATTATAAACATTTAATATCATATGTATGATAATATTCATGTATATTTCTGTATAGTTAGAATAAACATATCGGTCAGGGGGTTTTGCAGACGGTCAGAGTTATATATTATTCAAAGCGATAGCAACAAAACAGTCAATTCTTCATGCTTATCATGCTTTGTTTTTCTTTCGCAAAGAGGATTGGAACAATCAAAATGTTATTCAGAGCTCGATACATATACGGATTTTTCTTGTGATTTTTGTAACAGGTACACGGCCAACATGGACTGGAGGAATTGATCTAGCTTATACCGCGATAAGTGAAAGCGAGGCACCTGGTGAGTATGATAGAAAACAAAGCAAGAAACTATAGATTATGAAAGGAAATATAGCACTTCAGGTTGACAATGATTATGACCTTATTACGTAGAAAAAAAATCAAACAGACTGAAAGAAATGTCATTAAAATTTAACATTTTATTATGAATGTTATTGGAGTTCAAAAGAGGTCTCAAATAATCGTAGAATCGGTGAGATAACGATGCCATGTCCTCGCAAGATTTATCATTACACATTTCATATACTATAGATCTTAACTAAAAACATCAAAACATGATTTGTTTTTTGCACAAATCTTTTTCGAGGGTTTCGAGTGTTAAAACATTATCACCTCGTATATACCAATATTACTGTTGTTTAAAAACATGGGAAACTTTGCGTGAATGACTGCTTACGGACGATATGATTATTTGAGCATTGTTGAATTGACCAGGATTAAGTCCTATCGGTATATTACAGACTTAAGATATTGTGATGCAAAGACATTCAAGGCATGCTTCTCATCTATTATACAGTCTGCTTGATTCAGAAGGTGTATACATGGTGGAGTCTTTTTGATCTACTAGTATATATATGAAGAGCTTGCTTCCAAAAGGCGCTAATTCCATCATTTTCAATGGATTTAGCGCCTTTTTGAAGCAAGATCTTCATATCTGGCTATAAGAGTCACATATACTGATTTCATGAGCGTAATAATAGTATAGAAATTATTGTTTACTATTTAGTTTCTAATGATTATGGTCCAATTTACGTGTCATGGAAATTATTGAAGGCCAACGTGACGAAATCCTTGTTCTGTGCAACATTAAAACTTGATTTGATATTCTACCCCCACTCCTTCTTGTATAGGATCGTAGGCCTATTACTCGTAGCACCAAAATTGGTTTCATGATGTTACCAGACTTGTTACAAGTCAATTATGGTTGTCGTAGGGTAAACCTTGTTCATGCTTTCTCCGACCTGACTCACGGATAATCAGTATTCAATTCAATTTTTCAATTCAATGTTTTATTTCATTTTTCGACAAGAACAATAGTACACTACCTCTTGAAGATATTTCAGATGTCTGGGATAAAGAAATGAATCGTTCCTTGATCTCTGCATCACGCCTCTATCTGTATCTAAATCCAGGATATTTTATCGGCACCCTTGAGGCGATCGATGCAGATGGTGACCCACTTACTTACGATATCGACGATCTTACTACTGAAGTGGATGAGAGCAATCGTGAAAGAGACTGCTATGATTATCTCAGTGTGGAGAGTGACACAGGAAATGTTACCTTAGCAGTTGAACTCGATTATGAGGTAAAAGTTTCTTCACAGCTCTGCGACTTTGCAGCAACTGTTTTTGTGTTTTCGTCATGGGACCGTAGACCTAATATACATGGACATTCACCGTATCGTTAATCAATTCATGCACCCGTACATCTCAAAAGCGCCACAAAGACATTAATTTTTTAGCATGCTTCACTGGTTTGATCCCATGATCGTCACCGTCAGCAAGTCGGGAGAAGAACAAGACGGAGATATGAGAAATCTAAAACTATAATTATGCGCCGAAGAAAATAACTCACAAAAACCAAGTTAAGTTAATGTGCAGTTGTGGTGTATGTTAGGAAAGCATACCTCAAACAATTTCGCTTGGGAGAAGCAGGCAGTTTTTAGAAAGAAAGCCAACATTTTGCCGAAGTTTTTTTTTTTTGTCGTGAATCTACACAATCTTTAACGGCAGATTCTTTACAAAGTCTCTTCATATTCTCCTTATTCCAATAAAAACAAATTTCAACACAATGTCTTGAGGATAGAACAATTTGAACAATTTGAAAAATGACATAAATTGAATCGAGTGGAAACATGATATTGATGAAATCGGGGGGGGGGGGGGGGAATGCGTCTGAGCTATAGTTTACGTAAACCAGTTTGGAAAACGGTATGGCAGGAATACATGTTGATAACTTGGGAATCTTTCTACGTGACAGGTGAAAGGTTAAATTATTACATAATTTATGCTTCTGCTTCAATTCTGCATCATTATCACTCTCAACTAATTCGCCAGAGTTCTTAACGAAGAATTCACAGAGAGACACAAATGGCAGTAGATTGCAATGTCAAACGTTACTATTAAAAACAAGAAACAGGTTCTCAACAATCTCTTAAATGTTAACACTTTATCGGCCTATACATGCGCTGTTGGCAACACATTTCTCTCTCTAAATCGCAGTGCATATTATGTTCTGTCAGTTTGTTTTGCATATTCGATTCATCTAGTCAAATTGCAATGGAAATACAAGAAGGTATTCAGAAAACCTTGCGTGAGATGTTTCCTCCAGACCCACGATGAACACAGTATGAAAGAATAAAAGAGGTAAATCGTGGGACTGACGTTCTTGAAATGACAATTTAAAAGCAAAAGTTATTTCGATGTATAGACATTTTAATTTTGCGCATTTTGATCTACAGGAGTTTGACAAGCTAATCTGCCGCTGGCTCGTGAGCGATCCAAGTAATTCAGACGTGCAGGTTAGTAAGAGTATTATTGGTAATGTGAGTCTAACTCTTCCTGCGAATGATGCGCCCCTAATAATTCCACAGCCAGCAGGTGTTCTGTTTGTTTGTGTGTTTGTTGTTTGGTTTTCGACAGTAATGTTGAGGATATCATGCGTACTTTTCTACTTGAAGAGAACGGAACAGTACATATTCATATTAGGCAGAGTGACGGTCCATAGGGCGAATATACATGTACGCCCGAAAACGAGGTATCTTGAGGGGAATTCGCTCCAAAGGGGAAATTCTTTGATTCCCCCAAATGCCTTTCTGGGGCCTAATGACTACTCCACAGTAGGACACAGAGGGCGTAGTGTGTGTAGTGTACCATCAATACAATAAGCCAGTTCGTAGTTCCACCTTGCGCATGAGCAGAAGAAAGGTCATTCGTACCAACAGGCATGTTGGTTTTTAAATTCACTGAGATAAGCATCTGCGATGTAATGATTATTCATGTAATCCTTATTAACGCTGCTTGCCAGCACAACCACCTGATAGCAAAAGTGGTATTTGGCAATATCAGTAGAAAGAGATTGTATATACATTCAATGCAAAATAATGAAATGGATGCTTTCCCGTGTGTTAATGGATGGATCACTTTGGCCATCTGGTCTATGCAAGTTTATTCTTTGTTTGAACAGGATCAATGAATTTCATGAATTGTTATGTAAAGCTTACGTATATGTCGCTCTAAAATGAGTGAAGTGCCCCTAACCGACTGAGAAAGAAGAAAGGTCATTCGGACCAATGAGCCCATGAGCTAACTCCGAACTGGCTTATTTAGGGGAGATTGTCAGCGACGCAAATAAATAAATAAATAAATGAATAAACAAAAAATAATAAATGGGTGTATATATTGGATGTGCATAGAAAACGGGTCATGGGACAATGAAGGTATATCTGCTTTCTCTAAAAAAAGTTG
Source organism: Diadema antillarum (assembly GCF_040938485.1). Taxonomy (NCBI): domain Eukaryota; kingdom Metazoa; phylum Echinodermata; class Echinoidea; order Diadematoida; family Diadematidae; genus Diadema; species Diadema antillarum. Next base: position 1,009,598 of record NW_027270944.1, read on the forward strand.
TACATGTACTTATCAACATACATAATTTAGTGTGACTGTATAAGATCCATTTTGTGCTCTTGTCAACTCAATGCTGTATTGAGCCCATATTAACGCATAATTTTTCAAAAAAGGCAATATTTGCATTATTTCTGATTATCATTATGCTTTTTAACAAAACTTCCACAAATTGTCATTTATTCCGCATTTTCCCTTGTGGCTGGAAATAGCGTTATATATATGGTGAACTTTAATCCTCCCTTTCTCAATAATACATGATGATAGTATCGAAGTATGTACACACTAATTACTTTAAAGCCTCAAGTTTATTTGGTGCAGATTGTTTCGTTATTGTTTATTGCGTTTAATATTCGTAAAATCGCTAACAAAACGGGCAAAACTCCTGGTCTCGCAGCATACATCCTAGCATACCCGGAAGAGGTCTTGTAATAACATATGTCGCTTAACGAATAATCAGGTGTGGCAACATTAATTCAGAAATTTATTTCAATAGTGATGTGATGTTGTAAATGAAAATTTTGTTGTTGTTTTTTCTTCTTTTTATTATAAAAGTCACAAATAATCAGCATGTTCGTGGTAAAGTGGAATGACAACTCTCCGGTATTTGTCGGGGGTGTTGGCCCGTATGCCCAGGACGTTAATGAGGTAAGATCATTGTATGAAGGGAAACAAAGTCTTCAAATTCAAATATGCAGGCCCCAAATTGTAAAGTGTGGGTCGGAGGGGGTTAACAGGCTTTGGTTCGTTACGAACGTGGCGAGATCTGCATAAATAATGATGAGAAGTACCATTGTTATCACAGGTCATACAACTGTAGCTATGATCATTTTCATCATTACTATTCATTTGCCTTAAACTGGTTACCTTAAGAGATACGTGTACATGTACATTGTATTTTTGAAACTGTATATATCTAGGATAGAAACTCTCATCCTGCGGTACAAATGCTTAAACCCTTTTGTGCCAATGAGTCAAATGCGCACAAAGTTCACACATATACCTATGGACAAGAAATCAATGTGCTGGGAGAGGGTTAATCATTTGTTGCTGACATTATCTCATGTGAAGTGCTACTCAAGTGGATATGGTTCTGTTTCCATTTGTTGCATTTGAACAGAACAAATTGTCAACATGTTTGATACATAACAGAGACCAAAGTATAATGACCTTTGTATCAAGGAGTCTCACATCAATTATGGAGCATCTTTGCTCTATGTCTCTGTGCATTTTTACAGAATGATGATTAGACGAAAACATGGGGAAAAAGTACTGGCCTGCTATAATAAATAAGATAATGTTTTGTTTCGTTCTGTTTTATTCAATTTATATTCTCTATCTTTAGACTGCAAACGGTGAAATGGTCGAAGGCATTAGTGTATATTTTTTAATGGTTTATATGTGCCTTCCATGTACGTCCCTTCCTTGTATACACACACACACACACACACACACACACACACACACATATATATATATATATATATATATATATAAATTGTCATCGTCGACCCTGAGGAAGACGCATGTACAGTATTCGTCGAAAATGTGTTTAGAATAAATAGCACTGTTGGACTGAAATGCATTACTACCCTACTTCTTTATTTATTTATCTATCTATCTATCTATCTATCTATCTATCTATCTATCTATGATTGAGACAATAATAAGGACAGAAGATGTCACACGATGCCGTCTGGTGGAAGAAGCTTTCGACCTCAGGTCTTCGTCAGTTTTATTGTCTGTTTATACGAAATGAAATAGAGGTATTGAGCATAACAGATCTTATGGAGTAATGAGCAAAATACATTGAGTACAGTTTTTAGCATTAGTTAACAACTTCAGAGCATACCTGGCAACATATTTAGCAATTACTAAAAATCCATAATATATTACTGTAGTAATATATATTACATACAGACATATCATACAATGAAATACAATATATAGAAATACACACTATCATAACTAAACTTAATAAGGTAGTTACCTGCTAGGCAAACGTGTGTGTGTTTCTTTTCCACTTCGTATAAACAAACAATAAAGCTGACGAAAACCTGAGGGTGAAAGCTTCTACCACCAGCCGGCATTGTGCGAAATCTACTCTCTTCATTATTGTCACAATCACATGACAATTATATCATTCTTCCCAAGATGACAGAAGCGTTCGGAAAAATATCAGCATCATCCCACTATATATTATGTTATGATATACACACACGCGGTTTATCCTTCTCACACCAGGATGAAGGGATTGGTACAATCATCTTCAGCGTGAATGCAACTGACGCCGATCATCCTGGAGACACTATAACCTACACTCTCAAGAGTGATACTGTGAGTACCATTATTGATAAAACGGCAAGAGCAGTCATATTATTTCCTAGCAAGAAACTAATACTCAGTCATGAAAAGCATAAAATACTGAGAACCTGCATAAGCAAAAGGCAGCATAGGCATTGTATATAGGCATGTCTCTTACACACCTGTACTTAGGGCATTATTTGCCACCAGCACTTCTAAATTAAAGACCATGATGTCGGAAGTCTGTGTTGCTAAGTCTTAGAACAGAACTCAAGGACTACGAATTACAGCAGAGTAGTTTGAACACGGTTCGTGAAGAACAGCGTGCACGGACAATTTAATGTAGTTTTTAAAAACATTTATATACGAACGTCCTTTTTTTGTGTGTGTGTGTGCTACCGTACTATAGTGCCGCGCTTCATTCTCAACTTCTTCTTCTTCTTCTTTTTTTTTAACCCGAGCCCCACTCATTTGGCTCCTTCAAAGTGTTTTGCGGCCCAGTTACTAATATGTAGATCGAATGCAATTCTGTTATTTGGGGAAGATATCAATTGAATTGAATGGAATAGAATTGATATCGCGGGCAACCTCCAAGAGCTTCGCAGCCCACTGGTCACTGCTGGTTGAGAATTGCTGCTCTAGTGTACAATAGTCATAAATTGTAATGTGGTTTGCATGAAGCACACACATTATTATGTATCGAACGTTTTGTTTCTCTCATTTTCGTCTCTAACCAGGGTTGTGAAACGGAAGCGTTCATAATTGACCGACAAGGAAATATCATCGTTGATGAAGAACTTGATTACACTACAAATGTACAGTATGTGCTCTGCATTCAAGCAAGTGTGAGTATTACATCAGTTCCAAATCAAGAATGACTATAAATTTACGTATGAAACTCCATCTAAACATAAGTACGGTGGAAGGAAATTACTCTTGTTTAAATACAATTCCGTCGTCATTTCCTATCAAGATCACCGAGGGCTCAGAAATAACTTGTTTAATGTAGCTGTAAGAGTAATAACACTGTTACAATCATACCATGTATGAAGACTAGCATTCTTCTAAAACGAAGAAATAAAAATTTATAAGTGTCCGAAGACGCTCTAAATTTCAGAGAAATTGCGAATTGAACTGCGTCATTTTTCTGTAATCGTATGTCAGTGTATATAGAGCGTTGTTTGGTCTCTAAAATGTCACTAAATAAGAAGTAATGGCTGACTAGAAAACCTATTTAAAGTTTCAATGGCAGTGTTGCCACGTATCTTTGTATTTATTCTTTTTATTCTTTTTTGCTTTGTTTTGTTCGACCAGATTTTTCGAAGGTACAAGTCATGTAATTCATAAATGTTGTGTTATTTTGCTTGTAAGTAAAATATATCATATACCATTATGATGAAAAATATACTAGTGTCATTTACCTGTGAAAAAAACAAAAACAAAAAACAAACAAAAAACGATTGATATCAACAAAATCAGGGGCGTCAGGGTCTCGTACCTGTGTAAGTATACGCATTGATATTTCTATTGAAAATATCCAGTATTTCAATATCCAATACATAGTATGCCAGGATTGTTTTTCATTTTTTGTGGGAGATGGGGTTTTACAATTGCTTCATCCTTTGGCACATGGTTGAAATTTATCTCATAGATATCATGTATGTAATATTGGCAGTCATCTCGATCGTTTTTCTGCAACTATTATTCGAAAGAAGGGTACATAATACATGAAGTAACAACTGTACGCTCATCGTTAAGGCTGTATATCTATGTATTACATATTACATGATTATATCTTTATCGATATCTATATCTATACTCTATTTTATTTCTCTGCAACCATCACATTGCATAATTTTGTCGAAAATGATGACATGAAATATCCATGACAGATAAATGTTTTATTGGTATTTTCACATTAATTCTCATTTCTATCATTACATAATACGTATGCCAAGCCATAATTATTATCATCTTGCTTTAAGCAATCTAACGACTTTGTAACATAATTATTCATCTATGTTTGCATGTTTTTTGCCCCTCAATACATTAGCGTTATCCATTCTTATTTTTCATCGTTCACAGGATGGAGGGATTCCAGAAGGAACTGCCGAGGTACAGCTCGTTATTTCCATCAAAGACGTACAAAACCTCCCTCCAGTGTTTTACGGCCAGCCTTACGACGAACAAATCTACGAGGACGCAGCAATAGTAATGCCGAAAACTTGTATCCCCACTTTGATAAAAAAAATCGCATACGTCATTTGTTATACAGAAAATATAGTATATATTGTCTTTATCAAGATATAGATATATATATATATATATATATATATATATATATATATATATAAAGAGAGAAAAAGTGAGAGAGAGAGAGAAAGAGAGGGAGTGAGAGCAATTAGACCTTTAAGAAAGGTCAATCTGTTATGCGACTATAAGAAAAGGTCAAGGCGTCTGGGTTAGAGGCAGAACATACTTGCATGTGTATAAAAATACAGACACAATTCCCTGACAGTACAACTGCTCCCTTTCAATAGTTGTGTGTTTTAAGCGGAATATCTGAATGTCTTCGAATTACTTCTCAAATAACAGGACGTTACGAGGTCATGGATGTTCACGCTTTATCAAGGAATATAAGCCCAGTCCGAGTTCTGCATAAAGTAAAGGGTCTCATGTCGCTCAAATAAGAAGCAAGGAAAATAATTTCAGTATTTCGGATAAACAGGTACAAGAGAAATAAAGATGGAAACGTGCTAAACCAGCTAATCTGCAGCTGCTTTTTGATATGGTGCGTATCATCGTCCGTTACATGAATTCAACTGAATTCACTGAAATTCAAAACAGTCCATTTCGTCATCCAATATGGGAAAAGAGATCAAGGGAAGTTGGTTTAAGTACAATGTCTTTGCATTCAGAAGATGCTCGAGAAAACGACGAGAAAACACACCCACAAGATAATTCACAGTTACAAGAAAGTTAATTGAGAAAAAAAAATTATACATACATTCCATGCATACCATATTAATCAACTATCTGTAAGCTGAATATTCCAAACTATAGTAATACAAAGTTATAAGGCAAGTACGCCGGCATTCCTTTTCAACTCCGTCTTCTTTTAAGTTCTCATACCTTCAACCTAGGCTTTGCAAGTATACATATTGTTCTTTTTGTATGGTTTTCTTTTTTGATAACTCATGGCGTTGAAGGCAGCATAATTAACTTTTTAAGTCTATTATATCAATGTAAACAAACGTATACCAAACCAAATAAGTGACATCTTTATCTACCTTTCTCACAGGGTGATTTGGTTCTGACGGTGGAAGCACTGGACGGAGATCGTGGGGTGTCTCCTCTGAACACCATAAACTACACCCTGATTGAAAGTGGTAACTAATAATCTAAAGCATCATACTACGTTTTGTATCAATCAGTCTCTCCTGCCAGGTTTGATAGTGAACGAGTTCTAATGATTATGTAAAAGGGTAACAAATTACATTCAATACATGTGTATTTCTTATTCTGCTTTCTCAGCGCAATGATGCTATGCATAATACATTGAAAGAAATGCAAAAATAGTGAAGGACATACATGTAAATTTATGGTAATCGAATATGTAGGCATTGTTTGGTATTGTTTAGTTCCCTATGAAATCATATCAAAGAGCGCTAAATATGCCTTAACGTTTGAAAGTCATGTTGCCAAACGCGGGTGACACGGCTGGAACCCTAATGTCAGACGTCCACTTCGTATTGCTTAACCCTAACCAGGCCGGGCTTTTTTTGGTGTTCTGTGGCCGGGGAGGGGCTGATTCAACCCCCCCCCCCCCCCCCGAGATCTCGGCCGTCGATTGCGCAATCGCCATGAAATTTGGCACGTGCATTACCTGCGGCGTAATCTACCAAGCTATACAAAAAGAAATGGAAATTTTCGTCATAATAATTAATTATGCTAATATATGCATAAAATCATACATTTTGCTCTAAATCAGAAATTAAAGCTCCTAGAATCCTAATTTTTGGTGAAAACATTCTGTTTAGCATTCCTTACAATGTACAAGTACTTGAAAAAAAAATTGGAATCAATATCAATTTCTTATGTATTCTATTGTTTTATGAATTTCCTATGTATTTCCTTGCTTTTTCGACCTTTTGTTTTATCATTTTTTTTCACAAAATTTATGACAGAACCTATATCAAGCATTATCATGCTAAAATTAATTAGTTTCAGCCTATAAAAGTGAAAATAATCATATCTTTATGAATAAGAAGAGAAAACTCCATTTGCATAGACTTTATACACAAAATCACGTTTTTTAGCCATTTTCGGTCTGACAGGCATGAATAAAACGTTATGCAGCATCGTAACGGTATGTACGATTTTCGCAAAAATGGTGTCAAAAGATGCGCGAGACTTGAATGTAAAAAGTCAGCGAACGGCGCGGTCAAAAAATTTCGCGCGGCGGAGTAGTCGCGAAAAACGTCGAGGGGGGGGGGTTGATTCAAACCCCCCCCCCCCGGCCTTTTTAGGGTTAAGGATCTATAGGAGTGATACAAGAGGGGATGGTTTTGGGTGCAACCCTGCCCTTTCGCCCCATCCCCCCCCCCCAAACACACATACATATTCTTCCTGAGTTTTAAGTAGCAATCGAGGGGAAAGAATTGTTGACAATACCAGAAAAAAAAAACCCTGCAAGAAATCCCCCAAAATTCCGAGGGTTCCGTCCCATTTTTTTTTCAAGTCGAGGAGATGGGGGAGCATCACCTCAGTATGTACATAACCATGAATAATTCCTCTGTTGCCCATTTTCCATCCCACTTCCACACGCAAACACACGTCCTCACACTGTATAATAATGACTTAACATTCTCTTGTGTTTTCACTTCATCTGGACCATCCAAAAAAAAAAAGTACGATCCGCCATCTCTGATGCAGATATTTTTAACAGTTTAGTGAAACGGAGCTGATCGAGACACCCTGATTTGGAAATAAATTTGCAGATCTTTTTAGGGTATTTTGTTGGTCTATTCTTGATGTACCATTGTACAGTTACTCAATTAACTTTGAAGAATTCTTGAAGAAGCTCCTTCCATTTCAGCTTGTAATAGAATAATCCAAGGACCATGCAAAAAGGGTATGCTTCCGCATACCTATCCATTCATTCATCATATGATTTGAAACGATATTGTGTAGGAAATGGTTTGGATAGACATTTAGCTTTTATCATTTTCGGCAGAATTACGCGTGTAATCATGATCATTCTCTTTTACTTTCAACAGGAAATGGAACTTTTGAAATTGATTCAGCCAATGGAGAAATAAAGGTTGCAAAGAAGCTCGACCGTGACGAAGATCCCAACGCAGCAATCTACACGCTAACTGTAGAGGTATATTAGTTTATCTATCTCTCTCCTTATTAATGGGCAACACCGTACTTGTGTCAAACTTCCCTGGACAAACTACAGCAATAATTACAATAATGGTGATAATAATGATAATACAATACATAAGAATCGCAAGGATATCAGTCATTTTTATTAAAAAGAGCACTATATTTATTCTTCATTTTTTTTTTTGTAATGGCGGTTTTATGTTATCAAAAAATATTGATTTACAGACTTCTAAGGCTTACAATGACGGTTTCTTTCTACAGACATAATTTCGAATAATCATATTGACTTGAAAAACTCATTTACTAGATTACATGTAAACACCTTAATAACTTTGCATTTTTTAAAATGTAAAATGCAAAATTACGTCTCTTTATTATGCATTCCTTGTAGCATGACGGCTAAACCATAACTGAGTCATTAAAAAAATTGGTAACAATATCCCTCTTACAAAATGGAGAATAATGATGAATTGAAAGAAAAAAATCAAAGGTTTTTGTAAATTTCAATCTAAATCAGACAATGATTAAATAGGAGAATATATGATTTGATTAAAGGCGAGAGAAAACGATGATTCACAACCTTCCAACCAAACGACGTCGACAGCGAACGTTTACATCCGTTTGCTGGATGTAGATGACAACGTGCCAACATTTGTACCAGCAACCGGTGTTAGCACCTCAATCCAGGAGCATTCTCCGATAGGATCCCAGCTGGACCTCATGGGTCTTCAAGTTTTTGACCTAGATTCTGTAAGTTCTTACCAAAAATTGATTTCTGATGAGAGAGACGTTATCAGATCGACATTTCACGACAAAATGGAGTTGAAGACATTAAAGAAATGAAGTGTCCATTGAGAAGTTTATTATCATTACAGTGTGTTAGTTGCCGTTGAGGTAGATACCAGTTTGTCAAATAATTATTATCATCCGTCCCCAGCGCCGTTTTACTCCCACCCCTAACACAACTGATTAATTATATTTTCAGTACCTGTTCCCTTAGTACTCAAATGATGTGAGTACAACATGTCTGTATACGAGACTAGAGAATGTAGTAATAATGACTGTCATAATTAAATACACTGCTTTGTCAATTAGCCGTCAGGTGGTAACATTTGACAGACAAATGCAGATGCCATTTTTCAGAGCCGATTACAAGAAACAAAAGTGGTTACAAGAAATCTGTGCTTGTGACAGATATTATCTTCTCCAAGATCTATCATGGCAAAAAGACTGTATCAAATATCTTTGGAAGAAGAAAATAATTGATCAGGAACCTAAAACAGTCAAGTTTATTTCTCTTTGTTCTGGTTTAGGGTGACGCAGGTAGCATTGAACTAGAACTCGAAGGTGATGGTGGGATGTTTTATTTAGTGTCAGATACGGTCTCCAGTCAAGGCGTAGTAGACATCCGTGTCCAGAACTCAACAGGATTGGACTACGAAAAAAGAAAGGTTTTTGAATTCGAGGTAAGACTAAGCTTGCTGAACCTCATTTCTGGCGTATCATATGCATACATGCAGAAAGGGATTAAGCGTTATTTTTTAAAGCATGTTGTCTTTCGAAAATCCATTATAAGAGAAAAATGAAGCAATTCCACTGGTACCTAACTTTATGAACCGCAAGAAATATTCTTAGAACTATGATTTAGAATATCTCACATTTTCTTATTCATATTCTTACTTTTTTCGCAAGTTTGATAAAAGATATCTCAAATTGTCAATAACAGAGTTAACTTGGCGGCAGTGTTTGGACCTTATTTGACCTTATACCAGTGCGCTTAGAAACGCCAGTATGAAGCGCCATATAAATGCAATTATTATTATTGTTATTATTATTACTATTATTAGCATTATCATTATCAACTCGTTTTGCCATCACATCCTTTAAAGAGTTTCTGTGCTGTGCGAGTTCATATCACTATAGTTCCAGGCTAATGACCCCCTAAATTTCTTATTACGACTCCCGTATCAGACTTGCCTTGCTTCATACCTGACAGTTTTTGGACCTATTTGATCTGATAAGGAGCATTTGCGATTGAATGACGTTCCGTCGCTATCATTCTCTCTTAGCCGTTAAGTAGAATTATTGAGTAAAATTATTGAGCAGAATCGTGCAAGGGATGTATTATTAAATCAACGATAAAATGCCATCGTATATAACGTTTTTAATGGGATTTGTAGCCGAAAAAAAAAAGAATGTTACAGGTGTTCCTTAAAAAAAAGAAGAAATGTGATGATGATAAAGATTTACTTAACTCAACTCAATGTTGACCGAGGAGTGACTTCGAGTAAAACATTGATCACTCTGTTCTAATATAGTTATTGCTGGAGTTTTTCGCAGGTTCCTTTCCTACACACGTAAATATAAACAAGCAAGCTCTTCCTTATTTGCCAAAATAGGTTAAAGCATCAAGTTCTCTCAACGCATCAGTTGCGACTTACGTCAGTGTGACAGTAAACCTGACCAACATCAATGACAACACGCCGGTCTTCACGCAGCAGCAGTACGATGTTCTGCTGCCTGAAAACTCAGTACCTGGGACCTTTGTCGTTCAAATTAAGGTGATCGAGACCCTATCTCATGTTCAATTTGTTCAATGATAAAAATACCCCAAACAAATAAAAACGAAACGAATAATTAATAATTATCTAACTTTGCTTGCTGTGTACTAAAACGACTTTGGAATGAATGGAGAGACTTTAAAGCATACTTCAAAGTATCTAATGGTCATGACAACTTATACTTTATATGTTACAAAAATTATTATACAAACGCCAACAGAGAGAAACTGACCAGAAATGAATATAATCATTATTGGAAAATTGAGCGAAGAAAATGGGATTCCATAGGGAAAATGCGATTCTATCCCGATGGAATCCCATTTTCATTGCTCAATTTTCCAATGAGAATTATTATACACAAAATGATTAACTTAAACACATTGTCTATATCGGAAAAGTGAAGTGTTAAATCTATTTGCTCCTAGATTTTAACATTTTCTTCAGAGATCATTGGAATAATGATTTGCTCTAGAAATGATCTTGATAAATTTTCTCACTCCTCTTTCTTTTTTTCGATTGAGAGTTTTTTTTTTATTTACAACGAGCCAATTACACCAAAATTTAACATTAATTTCATTAATTTCATTTCATGTCATTTCATTGTTCTGTATGGCACAAAATTTTGATAATTGATTTGCTTACATGCGTGTGACCCCTGCAATTAAAGAAAATGACAGGATTAACCCGTTACATCTTTAATGTAAACGAAATGAAATTGAAAATAACTACCACAGTTTCTAAAAGAGTGTAATCTAAATTTTTAGACTGGACTTAATCTTATCATACTACCATGATGTATCAAAATCTACATCGATATACCACAGATTCTCTTTGCTCTATTCATTGTTGATATCAACAATGTATTAGCTCCACAGATCGTGATACTTTTTTAGTAGGTAACGCACTCTCCCTTTGAACAAAAACCAGACAAAGAAAGAATAACCTAACAACAACAAATAAAGAATCAACTACAACAGCAAAACACTACATAAACATGCACACACACACACACGAACACACACACACACACACACACACACACACACTAGCCACTAGACTGAGTACAAATTTAGTGTACGTTAACTTTTGTCATGTGCTCACTCCCCGTTCAGGCGTCAGACGCAGATGAGGATGACGAGCTGGAGTATGATCTGTACGGCTACAACTCTGAGTACGTATGCAATGGGCAATGATGGGCACTTATCTGTTATTAATCGGTATCTCTCTCCCTCCCTGCCTTTATATACATAATGATTAAAGTGGGGACATACTTCCGGGTTTCATGAGCTAACAAGCAAAAAACAAAAGCAAAAAAAAAGAAAAAAAGAAAAAAAAAAGAAAACTAGATCTGTCGTCTTTGGGACATGATACATAATGGTATCAGTTTGAAATTGATAGGCAGAGGACTTTCTGAGCTAACCTCTACACAACTTTTTAGGAGAAATAAGAAGAAGAAGAAGAAGAAGAAGAAGATGAAGAAAGAATCCGTACAAAAACAGAAGGTGATCCGAGAGGATACTCGGATCACCTAAAAAAAAAGGTCTTCAGCCCCAAAACATAATCTTACCGCCCTCCCACTTCAAGATCTTTATTTCTTTCCAGTGCCACTTACCCACTTCCGGGTTAAAAAAATGGGGGGAGGGGGCAGAGTGCTGACACCTTATGTATTCCTTTGTATGGTGCACAAAAACAGTGGCCCCCGGCCGCCCCCCCCCCTTACCCCGGTTCCGCCGGCCATGTATTCATTTATTTATAGTATTATTTATGTATTCACATTTATGCTGTGAATGTTGAGAAGGGTGCCAAATCACTTCAAATTAATGAGTTCTTGCGTTAAGGTTTTTTTTTTTTGTTTTGTTTATTGCAACTGATGGGCAAATTCCTTTCACCGACGTAAATGATATTAGTAGCTGTGATTGAAAAAAAAAAATCATGAGCATACATACTTGGGTTGGGTTCGAACCAATAATCTCCCAATTGCTGGACAGGCGTCGGACGTTTCTACTGGACTACCAAGCTTTCCCTCGACATGTCGAGCGGAAGCTCGAAGCTCTTTTTTTTTTCTGAATTAGTGAATAGATTTGAATCCGACGTAAATAAGATGAAAGGAAAATAAAGAAATGAATAATTATAATAGTTATCTTTCTTATTTTTTGTGTGTTTGGCTGACGACAATTTATTACCAATGAGTGATCACAGAAGTTGAAAACTATACGGTCATAAAGACCTATAGTGTGCTATACTTTGGCACAAGAGAGTTAATGGCAAAAGTTTATTATTTCTTACTACAGCCTGTACAAATGATCAAAAACGCATCTGCTATTTTACATTAAAATCCAAACGATTCCACTACTTCTAACTTCTAGCTATTTTGCAGTTGTGCATGCGTGGTTTGATCAAAATCCCAATCATACAAATAAAAGATGATAATAATAATGATAATAATTATATCAATAATGAGCAATAATTTTGCAGAATTTCTCTACGATCAAATCGGTCTCACTGATGCAATCTGGATCAAATCGGTAGTCATTTTTTCCACATATTCACAGAGTAGTATTTCTTTTCTCCCTTTGTAGGTGGTTTAGCATTAATAGAACGAGCGGAGAAATTACCGTGTCGGAAAGTGGAGAGTTCGACGCCGAGCGGCTTAGCGTGTATTTCCTCACCTGCCAGGTCAAGGACGACGAGCGCGTCGCCACCTCCCTGCTGAATGTCACCTTGGTTGACGAGAACGATGAGGAACCGGTCTTTCAGGGAGAACCATACGAGGTTTCCATATCTGAGTACAACATCGAAGACGTGACGTTACAAGAACCTGTACTGCAGCTTGAGGTGAAGGGACTGTTTCAATACGACCTTGTGGTTTTGTCTGTTCTGTTTGAAAGCCTCTCTGATGTGACTTCATCAGTTTTGCGTATTCAACATGGTGTTTGATTATTCCTATTATTTTCCCTGTGACGGGTACTGGCTGGACCAGATTATGTCCAATATTGTGTTTGATTGCATACTTTCTGTACGTAATACAGCTATCATGAATAACATTCATTGCCTCCTTTTCCAATCCTTGTGGGATTCATTTAAGAGTACAGTATATATCCATTGTTGTGTGAAAATTATTTGCTTCAGAATGGTCTCATATTCAAGTAATGTGCAGTTTAATGTTTCCAGGTAAGCATGCCTGTACAGTGACGGGGCGATCATTAACGGGCCATTAACGATCGCCCCGTCACTGTACAGGTATGCTGACCTGGAAACATTAAACTGCACATTACTTGAATATGAGACCATTCTGAAGCAAATAATTTTCACACAACAATGGATATATAATGTACTCTTAAATGGATCTTACAAGAATTTTAACTATCATCCCCCAGCATTACCACTGATCAGTTACTAGCCATCCCCTTTAAATTTGGCTGACTCGCCTATATTAATGTATTACAGGCCTCCGACGGGGATATTACGGAACAAGTACTGACGTACAGTATTTTATCAGGAAACGAAGCCGGGAAATTCGTCATCGATCCAATAAATGGTACTATATCAAGAAGACAGAGCATCGATAGAGAAAATATGGAAAATATGGAGGATGGAGTGTACAGTCTTCTTGTCATGGTTGAAGACAACGGTGACCCGTCTTTAAATGACACAGCTACAGTTGAAATAACTATACAGGTACGTGACAAAAGAGCATCCCCCCCCCCCCAAAAAAAAAAAAAAAAAAGTGATGCTGACATTGGTGCCGCCCAATACCTGGTAGAATAATAAAGACGAGAAGAATAAAACTAATGAAAATGATAACAATAATAATTATGTACCACATTGTTCGGTTTCAATCATAATTTTCATTATTATTGTTGTCATTTTTATTAGAACAAGATTGTTGTTTTCATAATGTACTTAATGTTATAATCACTACGAAGGTTTTTTGGTCGTATACTAACAAAATGAAATTTCAGGTAACAATTTTCGGTACTTTCCAAAAGAGTATACTTGCCATTATCTGGATATTGTTAGACATTAAGTCCAACCGATCATCTTTCAGGATGTAAACGACAACGCGCCGTCGTTTCAGTCTGCCGTCTACGAGGCTTATGTGGACGAGAACTCTCCTTCTAGAGGTAAGTGATTGTAGTGCGTTTGCTTGTAAAAGCTACAGTGGTCTCAAACCCCCTTTATATGAAATAGCAGTAAAGTAAGTGTTTTGAATATGACGCCCCTTCCCGGAGGGGGGGGGGGGGGGTCCGGAAAACACGAACCAGAAAAAAAAAAAACAAGCAAGTAAAAGCCACTTGTTCCGGGAGCAAGAATAATTCGAAGCGTCTTCCAAACATGATTGTACACGCAGAAAAGCTAAGAATTGGGGTACGGTAGGGTGAAAAAAAAAATTAAAAAAATAGAAATAAAAATCACGATTATTCTAGGTTGCTTTGATAATTCTGTAAGTAATCAAAAACTTGATGCGACAATTTATTTTTCTAAATTCTCTCAGGATGTTCAGCACATTAAAAATTATGATTATGATTGATATGCGGCAATGACAATGTTCAATATTAACCCCTTTAAATGTAAAAGAGTCTTCCATCAATGACAGTGGTGTTCGCTTATAGTAAGACTGAATAGCGGAGTAATGATTAAAAGTCTAAAAAAAATTACTGTCTTTACCTGTGTGGTGCCCGCTATACAGAGTACGTAGCAAACGTCACTGCGACGGACCAGGACGTGGACAGCAGTGGAGCGGTCTACCGCATAGAGGGCGCTAGTTTGTTCGTCATCGATTCGTATGGCATCATCACCGTGAGCGGTTCGCTCGACCGCGAAGCCGAGGATTTCTACAATCTAACGGTCACCGCCACTGACCGGGACGATCCATTCCAAGAGGCTACCTGTCACGTGTTGATTACCGTCCGGGATGTGAATGATGAGGCACCCGTCTTTGTGGAATCTTCTGCATCCATTGAAGTTTACGAGGGTACGTCACCTCACTTCATTTTTTTTTTTTCATTTCTGTACTACACACGCTTTATTGACATGCGGAGTGGTTAGTGGGCAGTCAATGATAATGTACGTACTGGAAAATATCACTCCGCGTTGAGATTGACTTCGAGTCAATGGTAACAGCTATTTTCAAACAAAGAGACAACAAATCCTAATTAAATACGCGAAAATAGATTAGGCAATGATACAAACCACACCACTTCACCATTATTTCGTCTGCAAAACAACTCGGCAACTGCAAGCTCGTCGTTTAAACATTGTCACCATTGCCGAATCGCTTCAACTCGTTGTGACCTATTATGTTTTGTTGAATTCATGTCAAAAAGAAATTGTACATGCGAACATTAATCACGTCACTCTAATTGGCATGTTTTTGACTGTGACCGGTGTTATCATTTTTGTCAGATTTTATGATACTTTCACTACCCGTAACAGGGGCGGATCCAGGAATTCTGTAAAGGGGTAGGGATGGGCGGGGGGGGGGGGGGGGGCGCAACTAATATTTCTGGTGCTCCTTCCGGGTTTCATTTCATTTTTTTTTTTTTTTTTACGAAAAATAAAGGGGGGGGGGAGTGCGCCCCCCTCGACACTGCGTACTTGAGATGAAATAATTCAATACCCACTAACATCAACGCGAACATTACGCGGAATTTCATATCGTTACATGCAGATGATTATGATTGCTGATGGAAAGTGAGCGTTTCCGTTTATCGAAGATACATGTACGCCATACTACTAATGATGCTATCGTCTTTGATATCAATATAATCATATAGTATACGGGAAAAAAATCCTAGCTTTCGTCATATTGTGCGGTTTGAACTGTGATGCTTCATGAAATGCTAGTAACAACATGAAATCCAGTTTATCAAATACTAGTAATTAGATAAGAATCAGTCCACTGAACCGAGTTTCTATCCAG
Organism: Diadema antillarum; assembly: GCF_040938485.1. Lineage (NCBI taxonomy): Eukaryota > Metazoa > Echinodermata > Echinoidea > Diadematoida > Diadematidae > Diadema > Diadema antillarum. Next base: position 1,025,774 of record NW_027270944.1, read on the forward strand.
TTTCCACTAGATATCAGGGCTAGTAAGAATGATATTGTTTGGATCATTATTGAGAGACACTTGATATCAATGAAAAGTGAAATCAACCTTTTATGAAAAACTTTTTTTTCTGATTGTACCCATAGATACGACTTCCTGCGACTCTGGAGCATGCATGGTTCTTGCCTGGCTGAATGCAACTGATCCCGACGAAGACAGTAGTCTAGTCTATTCAATCACTTCAGTGGATGCCTTTGACGAGAACGACAAGGAGGTCTCTGATGGGGATTTCTCATCTCAGTTCCGAGTGATAAACACGACTGGTGAAATATTTCTTCAGGAGCCATTGGACAGGGAAACAGTTCAAAGATTCGATATATTTCTTCAAGTAGAGGATACGAATGCTGAAACCTCAGACAGTCAATCTGATGAAGGTAATGTCAGAATAATTTCATTCCAAGTATAGATTCCGGGCAGTTCGAACTGGAAGTATGTTTACGGTTTTGAATAGAGAAGAGAGCTGACATGGAATTGCAGTGCGGTTATTTACGAAGTATGAAGACATTATTATTTGTACCTTATAATAGCTGTGGTGCAAGTAAGCCATAAGTTGGTAAAAAGGACGGTTATCGTACATCCAGAATAAAATCATAGATAATTTTTACATCTTGTGATCGTCGTCGTTTCCAAGAAAAATGTAGCAGTGATTGACGTTCTAAAGAGGGACCCTATCTCACACTTCACGAAATGTAATAGAAGGTCTGAATAAAAAAATAAGGAGACTTCATTAAAAAGAGCAGCTCAATATAGTTGACCTCTCCAGTTAACTTGAAAATAATCATAACGCAGTCGTCTCTGATACAATTGATGCCATATACCATTATATCCAAAAGACTGGACGTATAATCGGATCAGTGCTCCTTTGATGTAACCAAACTGTCTGTCTCCAACCTCCTCCCCCCCCCGCCCTTCCCCCAGCTGAGCTGACCGTGACAGTCCTCGACGTGAACGACAACGTGCCTCAGTTCATTGACCTCCCAGACTCCTTTTCTGTGGCTGAAACGGACCAGGTGGGAATGGTCATCAGTGTGGATATCCGAGCCGAGGATCCGGATGATGGCGATAACGGGATAGTCAGATATGAGCTGCCAAACAATGCTTCAGGATTAGTTGAGATAGAGGAGACGACTGGTAAGTATTTTAAATACCATGACACCAGCGTCGTATACACATAATGTTGACAGTGTATACGATAATCCAACAGCGAGGTAGACTGACATGCCTTGTTGTTCTGCACATGAGCGAAGCAGCTGTTCCAACTGTCCAACCCGAAATTGCCGGGAGGAAGTGCATCAAAATCGGCAGCGTCGCAGATCAAAGCTAGCTGTTAGGTAATTTTCATAGAGCTTCAGTCATAACGTCAGATGAGGGGACTGTAACGAAAAGTTTAACGAACTCAGTGTGGGAATTAAGACCAGAGAATTTGCGCCTATTTTATGCAAAGTCAAAGAAAGTAAACATGATGTACCATCAAAATGATCCCTAGGATGTCATTTAAAGTTGCGTCCTGAAATATCGATATGCAATGACGTCCCTGCGACGTCACTCGCGTAACCTATCAGAGTCCATTCATGATGAACTGGATAGTGTTCCTCTGATGTGTCGATCGAAACTATGATCGACGTATACAAACGGCGCTTTGTTCGTGGTCATTAATACAAAAAAGAAAATTAAAAAAGGAAGTCAGTTTTGTTGTTAGAGGAAAAAACCTATATTGTTTAATTTTCATAAACACATTTAAGTTGTTATGCACATTCTGGACTTCATGCTGTGCATCTATTCGTTTCAAACACTGATGTACAAGATCAAACACACCGTCAAAAACTTCACTTTGCGTTAAAATTGATTTTACCTGTACTGAATTTCATTTTTTTTTTGCAGTCCAAAAGCCTTCATTCGTACTCTTCATGTAAAAGACACATTGTATCGTTTGTCAGCTAAGTGTTAACTAATTGGTAAGCACTTTAAGCAATTTCAATTCCTTTTCCGTCCAGGCATTCTCAAAGTGGCACAACCCATTGACAGAGAAGTGTATTCTTCTCTGACAATTACAATTCGAGCCAGAGATGAGGGGAATCCCCCACAGATCAAGGACACGGTCCGTGTCATATACATCGAAGATGTGAATGACAACTCACCGGTGTTCAACGAGTCGATACCGACTATAGTAAACGTTTACGAAGATACTGACGTCGACAGCACTGTCCTGGTCGTACAGGCCATCGACATCGACCCCGTTTATGGGAACGTGACATACGACATCTCAACCGGAAATGCGGAAGGGACATTCCACATTGGAATTCAAAGCGTGGGTGTTAATTTTGTCCATCTTGTATTTTCTTCTAATTCTGTGTACTTATGAATAGTGTACATTCTGTAATAATGCAATCATCCATGAGCAAGTTGAAACTGAAAAAGAAAGATTCTTGTACGATATGCATTTATCAGAGAGAGAATATTTGCTTGTCAACGAAATAATTTGGTTTGCCTTTAAATAGAAAGCATGTCAATTCAAGCAAACCAATTTTTCTTCTCATTGCGTGTAGACCTGAGCTGTGGTGGTAAAAAAAAAAAATATTTTTGGTTTATGTTTAGAATAAAACAAATTATTTTCGGGCAAACGCCCTCTACCACATAACACTATGATTACAGTGTTGATGAACACAACCGTGATGAACCATGTATTCAGTTTGACAACGACAACAACAATAAAAAAAAAGCCCCAATCAAATAAATCTGTTATTTTAATGGTATTAGAACAACAGAGAAATTGTCTGAATCGTTAAATCACCTTTTTTTTTTGTCTTTTTGATAAAATCAAAATCACGATGTACATCAAAATTTTATGTAGTACATCTGAGCGTTCAGCTGACACAGACCAAGCACTGGGCACTATGCAAGCTTGACTACTTCACAAGAATATATCATAATATGAGATATTGTATATACATATATATAATATATATATATATATATATATATATATATATATATATAATATATCATATCACCCTCTACTTCTGAAATAATTGTGACGTTTCTATTCGTGATAATTCAAAATGATACACTGACATAATATCAGACGCGTGTTATCAGCGATTTATAGTCAAACCTGTCTTAGCGACCGTCTGTCTATAGTGGCCACCTGTTTATAACTGCCACATTTTCGTCGCCCTTGGGTGGCCGCTTTAGACAGGTTTGACTGTGTAAAGAAAAGAAGAAGAAGAAGAAGAAGAAGAAGAAGAAGAAGATGAAGTAATATTATCATATCAATAACCGTGCAGGGTGACATCACAATCGTGGAGGAACTTGACCGAGAGACTCAGTCCCAATACGTCCTTACTGTAGTGGCGAGTGATGGGCAGAGACAAAGCAACGAAGAGGTACGTATCATTCCATCAGCATGATCAGTGCTTTCATTAGTCTTCTAGCAATGCCTTTCATGTTGTATACAATCTTCATTATTCTGAATGTCAGCACTTACTGCAGTCAGCCTCTACTATGACGGTTTTACAGGGCAGTATCACAAGACTAATCATCGGTGACTATTGGAGTTGATCGTACCCCTGGAATATGTATGTGTAACAAATGTATACATGTTACAAAGAGCAATAGAAAACACTACAATATCTTGCCGCCTTGTATTTTACGGATATTGTGTTGTTGTTTTTTTCTAAAGGAGCAACTCATGACCTTACACGTATGCTTTTTAGTGGATCACTCTTTTTCCAAAGTATGTATTGTTTGTCTTACGAGTATATACTTTTAAACATTCATGCTTTCACACATTCCTTTAAGGTGGCCATTGAGTTTTTGTTGATGAAAATGACGGACAGGCATAGTCATGGCAAGTGACATGTTTGAGGCGATCAATGTTCTCAATCAGACAATGTGAATGACCGCTCCTCTTTGCCAGTATTCATATTCACAGCAGTGAGCAGTCCACGGTCGTAACTTAAATAAAACAATGCACCTGCTATAATTCATGGTAATTCTTGGCGACGGTCATTATTTCCATATTGCGGCCGGTCGCTGTGAACAGTAGGATGGCGTCCCGAAATCGACACAAGATGGCCGTACGAATATAGAAATTTCAATTTTGCTCCAAGTTTGAGAGCCGATCAAAAGCCAAAGCAAATACGTTCTTTGTTAGCAACCTGCGAAACTCAGCCGGTGGTTATACGTATGGCTTTAACATGCTCTCAAGAATATCCCGAAGTTTTTACAATCAGAGCGGATTTTGAACGTTTCTTTTATCGTGCGTCCATCTTTGCTTTAACAGCTTTGAGACAGTGTGACGCCTGCATCACAAATGAAGATGGTGAATGTTCTCCATCGATCGTTGTGAATGGCAACACCATCTTTCTTTCATCCGTATGCATACCAGGTGACCATCAATGTACTCGATGTGAATGACAACGCTCCCGTCTTCTCGACCAGTTTTCCGACCACCGTCTCCATCTCGGAGGTCGCGGACCAAGGTTCCAGCGTCACCGTCATCGCCGCCGTGGACGACGACGAATCCGGGACGAATAACTCGGAAGTCCGATACTTTATGGAAAACCTGGGTGATCGAGGTAGGTGCAAACAATACGGCATTTCGTATACGCCATATCACCACTGCTCATATTTCTTTGCACTGTGGCAGGTTTTGCTTTACGTAATGCATGATTATCAAAATATGCTTGTGATACGATCTTTCGGAATCCTAAGTTGGAAGTACAGAATTTTGGTTGTTTCTAATGTTGTAACACATACTTTTGGACCAAACATCGTACCCCACATTAGAAATTCTAATCATGACACAGTTTTTGTATGAAAATCAGTGATGCTGATGCTTTAAAACAACAACAAATTCGTGGGAACCTCCGTTAGCCAGTAGAAATATCAGACAAAACGACATCATTGTATGTGACCGTGCACCTCAAAACGAACATAAAGTCGCACACACTGATTTTGCGTGAGGACTCAAAAATAAATGAAATGGGTCAACCTAGCCGAACTTGACTTTTCATATTTTCTGAAAGAGCGGGTCTTCTTTTACAATATGCTAAAATTTGGTATCATAAAACGGGCAGGAAAGTGTATTTTTTTAGCAGTTTATCTCAGAACATTTTTGGTAGAATAGTGTGATTAGGCGTGTCTTTAGAATCCCTTTTTCATTTCTGAAAAACCTTGTCCATACTCTTCACTTTCAACTCTAATAACTTTTTAAAGGATAATGCTACTGCTTTGAAAGCTGGCATTAATTATGGACAGAATGTGTTAATGAGGCATGCTTAATTTCACTTTAATTTGATAATCCCTTCATTGATTTAGTACTCTGGTGGTTTACTTCCTGTGTTTTTTGTCCCATTCATCGCACAGCCAGCACGGTTTGGTAAAGATTAAGCGCTTGAATAGACACTGTACTTCAGAGCCTCTTTCCTCAGTTCACACTTTTCCTGAGTTTGTGCTTTCTTTCCAATATTTAGATAGGTTAGGAGAGTCCATTTGACTTGAGTTATACATCATCTTAAAGCTTAAAGTCTCATGTCTGGCGACTTTTTGTTTGTTTTGAGGTGCAGGGTCACATATATCAATAACTTGTGGTAGGTAATTTCATGATTCCCGTTTGGAAACAGGTCATATTCTCACTTCCAAGGCCAACATTTCTTGTTGCCATGAGCCTAATACCGCAATATGTATGGGTTTTTAGCTATTTCTTGCAATGGTGTGTTACTTTCTCGACGTTTATGTACGTTTCAATATAGGGATGCTATACATGAAAGCATGGTTCGGTTGATATTAACACAATAGTGACTGATAGCTCACTTCTCCATGTCCAATTTGACTATAACAACACGAATAGTGAAACGACAGAACAGCAAACGTTTCAATAAACTCAGACAAGAGACTAAGGAAGTAACACAGTTTTGAACGAAAAAAAAAAAGAGGAAATCTCTCGTAAACAGTAAGCATTGAAATACTTTCCAGGTTGTGAAAACACTCTCGCTTTATTTCGCCAGCTTACTTCGAAATCGACAGCGAAACAGGTCAGGTGACCGTTAGCAGTTCTTCACTCGAACCGGGCAGCTACATATGTAACGTCACTGCCTATGACTTGGGCGATCCTCAAATGTTTTCAACACCGAGGAATTTTACGGTCGTTGTAACAGACTACAACGATGATAGACCTGTGTTCATCAATCCAACGCAGGCTCAAAAATTTTACCTTGAAGAGGTAATCCCCACAACTTGAAGATCTGAAATGGTAACAACTTGTACACTTTTTGCCATGGCGTTTTGCAAAAGATAATGACTTGCTTCTTGAGGATTTTTGAATGGAAGTGTTCAATCCGTCGCCTCCGGACATTCTGCAAAATAACGATGATAAGGATAATAAAGAAGAAATATAAAGAAAACAAAAGTGGTACTAACAATCGACGTCATCATCACTATCATCATCATCATCATCATCATAGAATAATTATTATTGTCATCATCATCATCATCATCATAATCGTCATGTAGCTTCAAGCGGATTGATATACAACAGAAAAGCTGGATCAAATACATAATAATTATCAACATTGCTATATGTTAATGACAAGAAAGAGAGCACATATTACGATTGATTGAATAAATGAGTTTTTAGCATTGATCTAAAATTGTCTTCACTTTGAAAGTTATCATGTGATAGGGGAGTTTGTAAGCTTAATGGCATACGCGGAATTTGTATATTATGAAGTATACTTGGCTGCTTGGCATAAAAAAGGTGGTTCAAGAGTGATAATGTTTGCATCATCATCTGCCTTCTCCGTTTGTATTTTTTTTTTGTGTGTGTGTCTAGATATACTAAGGTAAAGCTGAGAAAGATATGATTTGTTTTGTTTGTATATCAGTATTCCCAACAAACTTTCGGAATAACGAACTGTAAACTTTCCAAACACCATGTTGAATTAAGTTTTATAGAACTTTAAGATTAAAAATATTGTCTTTGCAGGATTACACAGGAATCGTCACTACTGCACAGGCTACCCTCCCAAATAGTGAACCCTTCTATGCATTCGATACCAGCCTTGGTGTAACAGATGATTATAAACACTTCGAAATCGGCAGAATATCCGGGAAAATCAATATAATAACCTCGACCGACAGGGAAACTCAGGAACAATACATTGTGAGTGTACACGCGTTCACCAAATATTATTCTTTTTTATAAAATGGGTTCAAGAATGTATCCAATTGGCAGCGCTGAAATGAGTCACGTGTGCGTGCATTAATTTCTCACTAACATGCATGGCCTGACGTGTAACAACTCAATCAGTTGTTACATGTGCATCGCGCGCTACTACATACACGCTGTAAATGAACATGTGTGGCGTACGTATACTCTTATACGTACAGTACTTATATGTGCGGGATTTCCGAATGCGACGTGCGTAAATGTTTGGGACGAACATCTTCGGACATCTTGACTCTTGAGCGAGTGCTACATGTAGCTGACTGGTATTGACCCACAAAGGTACGTGAAAAATGCTGTTAGTTTTTGACCCATTTTATAAAACAAATGATGTACAGGATTATTTCGTGGCGTCCACTAACGCACTCTATCCTGTGCATCATTTGTATATCAGTCTATGGTATTTACACCGGAGGTATGTTTTATTCGCTGTACTTTTCAACCATTCTTAGCTAGTCATTGTAATTGTGGATAAAGCACATAATCCTTATTGTAATACATATTCACACAAAAGCTAACGTCAATTTACTGGTATTTAGCCTATTTACGTTGACAATTACCGCAAATGAATTTTGTCTTTCTTCTGGTGGACAGTATACTATTCAAAGAGCAAGAACCACAGCTATCTTATCCTTAGGGAGTTCATGAAAGAAAGTTAGTAAGCAACCACGGTGAATAAAGATGTATTGGTATTGTATAGTTTCAGGAGATATCATTACAATTAAATCCAAAGGTACCACTTATGAAACGACATTATTACAGCTTTGAAAACTTTGAAACAAACGCGTTCCAGTATAGAATGTATAAAAAGAAATGATAAGGGCTTTAAATATAAAGAAAATTACTGGAATTTTTTTTTTTAAAGATTAACTTGGTCCGCTTTTGATCATCAACAGCTGACTGTGAAGGCCATTAACAACGCAACGGGTGTGGCGTCAACGTCAGATGTCACTTTCTCTGTTATTGTCATTGATAAAGATGACAACGAGCCTGCTTACTGGGGCCCGGTAAGTTCATTTTCTCGAGTTTACAACTATGTATGTAGTAGTATGTCGGGCTTAATACACATTTGCTTCAACGATCTCCCATCTTATAATGATAAATCGAATTTTATCCACAATGCTCTGGAGGTTACAAAAATATGTTTCGGATGGTGTCGCATCTGGAGTCGCTTCAAAGTTTTATTTCGACAATCCGCAGTGCTAGGTACTGCTGCTGTGGGAGCAAAATTGGGTGTGGCTAGTGTGTGCGTATACAACCATGCTCTACAAAAACCAGACGCTGATAAACATTTGAGCTTGTCAAATTTAATACACTGACTTGAGAACAGCAGAATGAAAATGCTTTATGAAAATATAAATATCTGCGTTTTTATTAATTTCATTTCTGTATGTGTGTGTTGTGTAATCATTTGTTAATATTTTTTGTGTTATCTTTTGAGAACGTAATGCGTCCGTCTCTCGTTTAGGGTACTGGCTCCGACGAGGTACTAGAACCACCTAACGAAGAAATGATGGTGTTCGAACACGAGCCCGAGGGAACCTTTGTCGGAATTGTTCCGGCAGCGGTGGATCTAGACAGCGACACGTATAATACGATCTACTACTATCTCGTCTGTGAGTTAGACCCATATCGTTTCACTACGGCAACAACCAATGCTTCTAATACAGGCCGGTGACCTACCAGGAGGTTTAAGAGAAGGAGTAAAGTCACTCTTATTTCCTTTGATACCACGGTAGATGCCAGGACACAAAAATATGTCAAGTATAATTATGTGCCAAATTGGAGCTGTACCACAGATTGGAAGACAATGTCTCATTGCATGATAACCATGCAGCCAATCTCGAAAATTTGTCTTTGTGATGGCAAATACTTTTCGCCGTCTCTTCTTATAAGATGAGTGGTACGTACTGGTACATGTACAGACACGGAAATGCGAGAATAAGAATCCCTCAAAAACTGATCAAATGAACATAAAAATTACTCGACTTTTCATGTCTTACACTATTCTCACATACAAGTGAATAAAGCACTGTACTTGAAGATTATTTCATACCAGTTTCATTTATCGGAAGTGATCGGAAACATGATAATGAACTTTTAAAATTAGGGTATTTACAGTTTCAAATACTTTCAAACTTTACAGCATATGTTATTATTTACATTTTTGAACATATTTCTGAACGGTATTTATTTTGGTTGTATTTCATGATGTAAAATTCCATCATTTGTACATCAATGGGAAACTGAAGGCCTTCTAAATAAACACATTCAGTTGGAAGTCCATCTATTTAACCTCCTTGGACCTATTGAGCAATCATCTAAATCATCGTGTGCCATTATCTCATTTACAGTTAATGCCTGTTCATAGCAATTAAAATCATTGTCTATAATGCCTTACCATCATTTATCACTTCCAGTTATTCCCTGTACTGCGTTCTTGCAAACACATAGCCCTCTCACATAGTCTCTATTTTACCCCAATAAGGTCGGACACGTAACAGGCGTAAAATTAATATTCATTCTGATTTTTGACATGTTTTTTTTAATGTAAACTTCTTTCTTAAAGAATATGCACTTTAACATTGTCTCGAAGTACAGTTTTCTTTCCAGTTATCTGTAGCATGTTGCTGTGATGTTTTGCATATATTTATTCATTGTGTTTGATGGAATATTTTCTCTTTTGTACTGAGAAAAAAACTCCTCGGGGGTTAAAATTATCGTTGTATCACACAAAACTTCAGAAGTACATAAAAAAGTTGACAAGCCTTAGGGCATATTATGCGAAGAGTGCTCTAGTCCGAGTTTCTTTCATGGTAACATTTCAAAGTTTCGTGAATCAGTGAAAAGGAGAAGTAATGGAAGACAGAAGGGAGATTGAAAGAGATTCATTTCACTGAAGGGCGATACTCAAATATTTATTCGTCTTCAATTTGGATAGTCGTGAAGAACTCTTCTGACATTACGAACCGAAATTTTATCGGGATATTTTTTTTTCTCATCTCGGTTTTTTTTAAATCAAAATACAGAAATTAAAACAATGTGTAAAGAATATTTTTCTATATTCTCCAACTTATTTCTGGCGAAAATGGAAATATCAATGACGAGAAAGTGACAAAACAGGAAATTTCAAAGACGGCCATAATCATATAGACATGAGCCACAATCTGCCACAAATCTGACTGATGTCCTCTAGTTTGAGTTAGATTTCCTTCAACTCCAAGTTGATTCCTTTTTTTTTTAAATTTGTCAATATCAAACAATAATGTTCAATAATATATTTTGATTTCCTGTTATTCAAACCACATGTCAAAAGCGGTCGATCATGACGGTTTCGGTTTTCTTGATGGAGCTCTGAGTACGTGTAGCTGCGATATAAGTATGCACGATCCTCTCTTTTTGTTCTGTGCCGCTGTTAAGCTGGAAACGAACAAGGCTACTTCGAGCTCGACAGCAGTTCCGGAAATTTGACCCTGGCAAAGGAAATAGACAGAGAGCAAACTGACCAGTTCATTCTCGTGGTCCGTGCAGACAATAATTCCAATTTCGAGCCATCGGTAGGCGATGTCGTCGATCCTGACATGAACCAACAGTTAGCCTGGGTGACGGTGTTCGTTTTGGATATCAACGACAGCCGACCCAGGTTCTTGAGCTACAACTATGCGGCTGGTAAGAACTAAGTCTTAGTGGTGTTCGGCATACATGTTACCAATTGAGTCAAAGTACTCCTTGATACACGTTATGTTCACGACCTGTGTTCCTATCTTGGGTTCACACATGATAAGTATTAAAATTAATATTTTTTCAAAAATCACGGGTCAGTCAAGTCCTGATTAGCGATTGGATAAAAAAATGATTATGTGATAACAAATGGTGGATTATTCCTTCCATGAGCAACAGCTTTTTGGGAATGTTATCCCAAGGGACAATATTTTTGTGGAACAAATGGCAAAAGACCTAGGTATACCAACTGAGTATATTGGATATTACGCGCTTGACGCGCTAAGGCAGTGGTTGCGTGGAGTCAGCTGTTATGGAAAACTAGCTTAATGTGTTTTTCGTGATGCTAACTAAATCAGAAGGATTTGTGGCCAGATAGCAAGTGACTGGAGATCCAGTCGGGAGCATAAAGGTTGTTTGCATCTCGAGATTTTAAATGCTACTTAAGTTTCGATATCTATAACCTCTATCAGTAGCATTCCAAACCATTTATGTCCTGGGAGGGATCACCATAGTCTCTCCCAGCCTCAGCCATTGTGTATAATATACATATTATCATGAAGTTCAAATCATTTTGACTTCAGATTTGTTTAAATATTGTTTATTACCGACACACTTTGCTCGAGAAATCAAGCAAAGAGGACAGTCTCAGAGAATTTCTATGAATTCTTAAAGTTTTTCGGTACTGGTCATGTATACAAAAGCTCGCAGCATGTTCGCGATTATGTCTACTCTTTGTCAAGGCATTCTCTCTGTGGTAATCAAGGAGATGATACTGTGATGTGATGTGATAAAATGTTATGTGATGTGATGTGACGTGACGTGACGTGACGTGATGCCATGTGATGATATATGATGTGATGTGATGATATGTGATGATATGTGATGTGATGTATTATTATGTTCCAATATGTGTAATCATGTCAAAGTGTATTACCTGTGTTTGATTGGAAATGAAATAAAAAAACATGCATGTGAACATGCATGTATGAAATAGAAAAATAGATGTGATGATATGTGATGTGATGATATGTGATGTGATGATAATTATGTGATGATATGTGATGTGATGTGATGTGATGTAATGTGATGTAATATAATTTGATGTAATGTGATGTAATGATGTGACGTGATGTGATGTGATGTGATGTGATGTGATGTGATGTGATGTGATGTGATGTAATATAATTTGATGTAATGTGATGTAATGATGTGACGTGATGTGATGTGATGTGATGTGGTGTGATGTGATGTGATGTGATGTGATGTGATGTGATGTGATGTGATGTGATGTGATGTGATGTGATATAATTTGATGTAATGTGATGTGATGATGAGATGTGAAGGACAACTGGTGCTTACCAGGCTCACCCACTTTCCAAAAAATTGCTAGCAAGTGAAATGTTTATTTTAGTAGGATTATTTTAGTGAAAAAGACCTACTGTTGCCCTTCCAGATTTACTCAAAGACGCAAGTACTTTTTTTTCTTACATAAAGAAAAGTGTAAAAACTTTCCTTCTTAAGTAAGTTCTATGCTTCATGCGTGATCAGTGTCATAGATATCACGAACCAAAGACCTTTTTTATTTTACAGGACTTGCGAGCATACTTATAAGGAGGTAGCTGCACAACACTATCTAAAAGTCCCATACTGTTTAATCAACTCTTACAATTTCCGTGTTGGGTAAGAATGCTTTCATTCGTACTAAAGTTCGTTCGTACGAAACAGAAATGTCTACAACTTACTTGTTTTTTTTAATTCAATGATACGCCAGCAGTTAAGATTACATTATATAATTCTCATTTAATTGTCCAGGTCTACTGTACACCACTAACCCCGGCGAGTCCATAATAACAGTGAAGGCTGTGGATCCAGATGAGGGTGAAAATGCTGTAGTGGAGTACGAAATAGTGTACCAAGCTTCCTTCGATGAAGGTACTGTGCTTGTTTTTATGTCAGATTATTCTTGCCCAATCTTTAGCTTTTGTGCAAGTAAACGCAGATGCGTGTTTGTGGTGTTGATTCAGCTGATTCAAATGCTTCAATCATTTACAATCAATATTGACTTGAAATAAACTACGTATTAATGTGGCTATTATTCGTAACCAACGATTCAGAGGTGTGCCTGCAGATATGATTATGAAATATTTTCTTGTTGGTATCGTGTGCAAGAAATACCTGCAAAAACATGCAAATCTGCTGAATGTATTAAACCTAGGAGGGTAAATGGCTATAATTATGCTGAAACACATGTTCATATTTTTTGAAGATTATTTTTTTTTAATTGTGTCATCAAAAAATTGTTGATGTAATTTTCTCGACATCGCTAATACGATTATGGCCAAAATGGTCTCAACCAGTTTAATTGTACTCACTATTTCATGTTTTGTTTTATTTGTTTAGTTAGTTGGTTTTTCTTGTTTCTTCTTTTTCTTTTTCGGACCTTACCGAGAGATTATGAAGGTGGAGCATTGATTCAAATGACGTCCATCAGTAGACCATCACTAAAAGTATTCATCAAACAGTCCAAGGGTATCATGGTATCGGCGATGATCAACGCGTGTCATACTATATTATACTAGGCTACTAATATAATTTTCAACTTTTACGAGACTTTTATCTTTTCTTACCTTCGTAGATTACTAGTATACTTCACTTGCATGCATCCCAAGTGGATCATACACAAGTTGGCAAATGCCCTGTTTTGTAGTTGTCATTCTAATTTGTGTTGCTGTTGTCAATACCTTGTAGTGGTCTCTCGGACAGTATTCCGACGTATCCCCCCCCCCCCCCCCCCCCCATCACCACCACTAACACCTGGTCAGCATTCTGACTGTGTACTCTTCTCGCCACCACAGACGATGTACTGCTAAGCGACGAAATTGAGACATTTGCGATATCTTCAGAGGCAGGCAATGTGATTGTCCAATTGAAACCAGCCTTGAGTAGTGAAGACCACTATTACATCATTAAGGCTATGGCTAAAGACAGCAAAGATCCAGAGCTGAATGACAACACAACCTTTTCAGTAAGCTCTACGCATTTATTCCAGTACACTCATACCAATACATAATTATGAACATTGTCACGAGCGTGTTTCCGTTGTAATGTTGTCAATGATTTGAGAAATCAACAAAATATAAAAACTGCAACTCTAGAAAGTCAACCAAAAAAAAAAAAAGAAGAAGAAGAATTGATTACCAAAATGTTTGCGTGTTTACAGGATAGACTGGCAAATTAAGTTGTTGTGTTGATGATGGTTGGGGATTTTATGATGGAATGTGTTTGATTAATAAGTTCTGCGATATAAGGAGGAGAGAGGTTAATTGTACTGAGTTTGAAATAAGCACGATTTGGTTACAGCAATGAACTACAATCTATTTGGTCATATTAGAATACAAACTTAAAACGACATCAACAGAAATTTCTTCTCTCTTCCGACACAGGTGTACTTGCTTAGGGAAATCGACCAGGTTAGTGTTCTCTTCAAGGATGAGGTTAATAACGTACTAGCCATTCAGGAGGATTTTGCACGGTAAGTTTCAACTCCTTCTTCTTTGCTTCTTTCTTGTAGACCTGTGTAGTAATAAGAGATGCCATGGTTTTCATTGAGAAGCACCATTTTCAACTTTTATTTCGTTCTTGTATGGGTCCCAATTATTTTTTTTTTAGATAATCAAAGTGATCTAACTCACAATCAATACTGAACGCTTTTTGTATTACTCGGTTAAAACTTTCGCGAAAAAGAATGACATTCATCGAATCGAAGAAACACTTTAATCTTTCCAGCAACTTCCCCCATCTTCTTGTTGTGTCATTTTGCTAATCCCCCTCTTCCCTATCGTCTTTGTTCCTCCAGGCTCTTTTTGGTGCGCGTCCTCTGAAAATACATAATTATACCTCTATCAAGAAATGACACCTTTTTATGTTGTATTCATAGGTAACGTCTTTCCATCACCAGCATCACAGCAAATTACCACACCAGTTTCCTGCTTCAACAAGTATTTGATGTAATAAATGTAATTAAATTACGTAGTAAGGAGGTACGCAACAGCAACTCTCCAAGGACGTAAATCTCCTATGCTGATCATTACTATAGTATGGATTAGCATTATCATGATTATAGAAGCGTTACGACAGTCATCAATTTTATCATTATCATTGTTATTATCTATAATCGGGGGAAAAACTACTGATGAAAGGGGGAGGAGAGATTAAAAAGTGCAAACCATGGAACATGGGTTTTCAGCTGCTGTATCATGAGACTGATCTACCAGGTCCAAATCAACCAAAAACAAAACAAAACAAAACAAAACAAATATTTAAGGAAACCAAAACCCAAACAGCAGTGTGGATTGAGTGAAAGCAGCAACATTAGTAGAACACATCAGTGAAAGTTTGAGGAAAATCGGACAATCGATGCAAAGAAAAAATGAATTTTTACTAAGGTTTGGTCTTGTAATGACTGAATAAGGAGACTACTAGAGTTTGTGATGTCATATGTGGACAACAATTTTATAAAGGAAATAAAAGAACAGTTCCACACACACACACACACACAAAATTTCACATTCCATCAACTTGTTAGTGACATATGCCATTTCATATTTCCATTTTTCTCAATGATGACATTACAACATTATTGACAACAAAACAAGAGTACAAAATATATACAATCATGTCTTTTGATTGTAGTAGAAAAAGAAAAAGAAAATATACTTGACACAAATGTACATGGTCACATCGTATGAAAATGTCACTAGTAAGTATAAGAAATATGATGGGGCCTACATAAAAGCTTTAAAGCTTGTAAAACTGTAGGTTCCCGAGTTCATAGGCATATAATTTTACACGGAGAACGGATATGTTTGTCTTGACCAACTAGAATTACACCAGTACAAAAAAATAGATGAGTAATAAACTAATGAACCACATAGATATCGCACAAACCAGACTGCATACAAATCTCGCAGTGTTTGAATAACAAAAATGCTGTATTATTAAAAGATGTATCGGTACCATGAAATCACTTAAGTAACTTGGTGCTGCGGACAAGGACAAAAGACTAGGAGCATAAAAAGGTTGCTAAAGGCTTGGTAGTGTGTATCCACTAAGTAATAACTGTTTTAATTTGCGTTTGAAGGTGAATAAAGATAAGGAAGAAGTGATATCTAGAGGGAGATCAATATCTGGGTCCAGTAAATATAATTGTCTTCTTTGCAAAAATAGTGCGAGTACGGGGAAGGTGATAGGCGTCACTCTGGCGAGTGGGATAACAGTGGATAGAACGATTCCTTTTGAACATGTGGATAAAAACAGATGGTAATTCATTAGTTGTTAGTTTGTACATGAAAATTCCGAGATTATAATAAAATAAGTCTGAAATTTTTAGAATTCTGTTTTGATGGAAAAAACAATTGGTATGGGCAAAATTTCCGGCGTGGTTTATGATTCTTATTGCACGCTTTTGAATACGGAGAAGGGAATCTAGTAATGAGTGAATTGCATTTCCCCACACCAAAATTCCATAATTGAAGTGTGGAGATATTAAACAAGAATATATACTCTGCAAAATATGAACAGGAAAGAAATGTTTTAGCTTATTCAAAATCCCAATATTTCTAGACAAAATTTTACTTACAAAAGGGTAATATCATTCTCCCTGCTTTCTGAAAGAGGTAAGTCAACTACCCTTTCATTAAGGTAGAAAAGTGAAAATATGTTGAATTTTCTTTATATTTTCTTTATTTGTTGTCGACACATAATGTCATAAACTGAAGTAGTCTCCTTGTCTAGTCATTACGACACCAAAATTTTAAGAATTCATCTTTTTTGCATCGATTGTCGGATTTTCTTCAAATTTTCACTGATGTGTTCTAAAAATTTTGCTGCTAAAAAGTGATTTCACACGATCCACATTGTTCTTTGGGTTTTTGTTCCCTTTCAACTAATGTGGAATCACCTTTATTTCTATTCTATTTCTCCATTTGACTGTTTGAATTGTTGCTCAATGCTGATGTGAGGGAGTGTGTATATGCATTTGGTACTTTTGGACAAACTTGAACAATTATTTCACTATGAGGCTGGACAATCCTGGCTATATCATTGTATGTTATTACTGATCGCAATTTTTAAGTTTATCGATCCTCCTTTTTGTTATTGAAAAATGAGCCTGTTGTCACAGCTATACCAGAACAGTAAATTTTGTATATTATCTGCACGCAAATCATAATCTTGCATACACACACACCAATGCACACCCATATATACATACAAACATACACATGCCTACACATATGGGCCTACCCTTTATTCCCAGAAAATAACAGTTTTACATGTCCTTGAAACACAAAGAGGCAATTAATTGAAATATATCTTACTACTATTTGTACCCCTTGTGGTTGTATTTATTATTGTATTCCATGTCCATTTAATATACCCTTTTTGTACAATTGTGAGTACTTCAGCAATTTCACTGCTGCAAGTCACAATTTCAATAGATAATGAATCATAATAACAATGATGATAATCTTTATTAATTCTTGGATTACTTCTTGTTCCTAGATTAACAGAAGAAATTATGCGGGCTGCAGGAAACTTATACACTAACGTCAGTGCTGTCGTGGATAGTGTTGATATTCAGAGAAATGCAGATGGAGCAGAGATTGCAAACAGGTTAGTGTTGAGATTAAACCAACAATGTCCATTATCAAACGCGCAGAAACTTTACTCTTTGTATTGTAAAAACGATACCAAACTATTTTCATGCCGGTAAAAAAAAAGGAGAAGTAATTTATACAGAAGGTGATTGAAATATGACCTTCGACATAATAATAAGAATTCTACACACCATGCACACACTAATGCTCCGTCATAAAGGGCAAAATCTATTGCCAGAAATTCATCAGATACGTGCCAAAAGTTCACAGAAACTATCTAGGCATTAAAGGAAACCAAAACCCAAAGAGCAACGCAGGCCCGTAGCCAGGATTTTTCAAGGGGGGGTGCGGTCACTAAAAAAACGGACCTTCGGTACCAATACCAATGATGACACACACACACACACACACACACACACACACAATTATATATATATATATATATATATATATATATATATTCTTTGGACGACCGAACTACAAAAGTTGTATAAGAATTTGCGCGCGAAGCGCGCCGCAAATTGTGAATTTTGACTGTTTTAATGACGTTTTAAAGTCTCGAGGAAATTTGTATTTTTGTCTGTTGCATGCAATCGCGTTACGGTATTTCATCTAGGAAATAGTAAAAACTCATTTTGCCAGGAAGTTGCAAAGTTTAATTGTGTTCGAGACTCTGCGCGCGTAGCGCGCCGCAAAATTGAGAATAGTGATTTTCCTGGTGTTGTTTTAACTTTTATTTTTTCTATTGTATACCCGCGTTAGCAGGCCTGAAGCCAGGATTTTTAAAGGAAGGGGGGATTGCGTTAATTAACAAAACGGTCCTTTGATACTGTCCCGGGAGGGGTAGCGACAATTAAAAGGTGGACACCATGCTCATACATGGACTTTCAAAATGGCCCCTAAACGAGTAATGATCATATGATTTTTTCGGGCCTTAAAAACAAGTATTCCTTAAATGTTTCCTGCACCCTAAAGAAGTACTTCATCATGATTGAACAATATACCATTTTCCCAAATTTCCCAAATTTCACACTTTCCATCTAATCCGTGAGAAAAAACGACCCCTATTACGCGTTTTCTTTAGCGAGCATGGTCACGGTGTCCACCTTTCAGTTGGAGTTTTCCATCCCATTGGATGCTGTTTGGAAGATGAAACATTCACTTTACTATACAGTATATCAGCCGTTGGTATGCGAGTTTGTCAAAAACGAAAATAAATAAGAAAATGTTTAAAACAAAATGAATTGTAAATGTGAACCATTTATATTTTGCCTCCTTGTGGTAGGATATTTCCAGCATTTCCGAACTTTCAAATAATCATTTTAGATTTGATAATATTAAAGGTAGTAGATCCGATTCGCAAACATCTCCAATATCAGTCAAATGTCATATTAACCATCATGCTAAGAAGGTTTTCTTTGTGAAATTTGGAGGTCAGTGAAATTCAAAAATTAAACATCCGTTAGCCATTGGAAGAAGTTGAGTGCAAATTCAGACCTCAGGCTTAGTGCTCAGATGTTTTCCTATTTGATTTGATCTGTCTTACTGTGCACACTAAGATACATACTGGAATGGTTATTTCTTATTTATCAAATTATAGTAGCATATTTGGTTACTAGCTGTCTCTAGGCATTTTCGAATTTGGGCTGCAAAGAGATCCACTACCTTTAAGTTAGAAGAGAGATAAGTAAATAATGATAAAATAAACAAACAAAAAAGAATGAGTTTCTTTTATAATACTATCTGACAAACTTTTTACTTTACCATTTTACTTCATAGCTCAGCACTTTCCATTCTCTCTCATACCCTCTTACCCATTACATTTAAATGAAATACAACTAAAATGAGTTTGCGTGCCTGCATAATACTCTTTGGAAATTATAAGTGAGAATGTTCTTAGGTTTTGGCTCACTTTAAAATGAGAACCAATAGAACTGTCACAACATGAGAAAATGTATAAGTAATAATCAACAGTACATTTCCGAATTTGGCCTGCAAAGAAATCCGCTACCTGTAAGTTAGAAAAGATATTAGTAAATAATGATAAAATAAACAACAAAAAAGAATGAGTTTACCGCCGTATCCAGAACAGAGCCTGAAACGGTGCAGGCTCAAGAAATCGTTTGTACTAATACGTCTTGAAGTACTGTGTGATACTGTTGACTCAGACTTCTACAAAGCTGTAAGTGAGAATTTTAACCCAATCCGGCTCATTACCTGTGTTTTTTTATGAAAAATGTGAATAAAGAATGTAAATTAAATAACGACGCGTCACAATGCAGTTTAACGCTCTCACAATGTTATCATACATAGGGTTTTTCCCTGACTGTTTTTACTCCGGAGCTCTTGCAATATTCAGGCTTTTGTAATACTATCTGACAAACTTTTTACTTTACCATTTTACTTCATAGCTCAGCATTCTCTCTCATACCCTCTTACCCATTACATTTAAATGAAATACAACTAAATTGAGTTTGCGTGCCTGCATAATACTCTTTGGAAATTATAAGTGAGAATGTTCTTAGGTTTTGGCTCACTTCAAAATGAGAACCAATCGAACTGTCACAACATGAGAAAATGTATAACTAATAGAGAACTGGAGTAAGACAGGCCTTTCATTTTGTTTTGTCTCTCCTGATCGTTCGTAAGAAATGCTAATTCGTGACCACCTTTTCACAATTTGATTGGAACATGCATTCATAACGGAAAATAGTTGACATAATAATCTATCCCCAGGCATTATCATGCCAACATGTACTTATATATACATGTACTATATCTTTGTGAGACGTAGATATAAAATGTCTCAGGTTTTCGATTATAGTAATTTCGAGGAAATTTCTTTAATTTTTATCATATATGTAAACTTGAGGCTATTAGATTTTCATCCACTTACCTCTGTTCCTGTGAAAAAATGCAAGTGTCAACCTCAATGTCATCCACGAATCGCACGTACTCGGGCGGCCAGTGGAAAAAAAAAAACACCGGTCACACGCGCCAAGGGCCATGGCATGCAGTGCCGATATAATAGCTCGCACAAATTGATACATAACATTTGTGTTTGTGTGCATGGGGACGATCCGATGGTTCATACAACAAAAGGGTTTCGTACAATTATTTTTAACATTGTTAAACGTACTCTTCCACATTTACGTAGCATATAATGTGTCTTTATATTTATTTGGATTGTTATCTTGAGAATTGCTAAAAACCGTTATTATGAAAAAGTGGACCTTTCAGAATTTGGGGGGGGGGGTGCGTACGCACCCGACGCACCCCCCCCCCCCCCCCCCCCCCCCCTGGCTACGGGCCTGCAACGTGGATTGAGTGAAAGCAGCAACATTCATGACATTAGTAGAACACATCGGTGAAAGTTTGAGAAAAATCGGACTATCGATGTAAAAGTTGTGAACTTTTAAAGTTTTGGTGTTGGAACTGCTGGATGAGGAGACTACTAGAGGTTTTGAAATCATGTGTGGACAACAATATAAAGAAAATACAAAGGAAATTCCTCATATTCCTTTTTCATGGGTTCGAGCCTCAGTGAGATAAAGTAAGTAATGTCACATGTTATCATACCGGGTTTTATGATAACCCATAGTAAGATGCTATTGTGGAGGTCAAGCCATCTGATAAACCAATCATCTGAAAAAAATATATCGCACGTATTATATTACTATAAAAGAAAGAAACCCTACACTCATGGTAATCTCCAACCATCTTTCCCCTTCCTTCTAGTACGGTTATGTTGATGCATGTGGTGAACGTGGATGACAACAGCATTATACCTCCAGTTGAGATCCAGGCGTAAGTCCCATCTTTCTTGATTGGTCCGTCAAACTTATAATTTCGAGGCAAAAAAGAAGATAATTCAGTAATTACTGGTTACAAGAATTGGTAGGTCGTTTATAACCTTGACCTAAACAAACAGCATTGTATCATTCAGGCAGAGGCACATCATCCTATTGAATACAATTTCAATAGCAAGCACATAACAGACAGTAACATTTGGTAATAAAACAATCTTAGTCTGTTATACACCTGTTATATAACTGTTAAATCAAATGAAATACAAACAAAAACGATCGTTTCATCAATCCATAGCTCGTTTCTAAAGGGGTGATCCAATGACACTTGATCATGAAAGTAAATATAATAGTGAAGAAGTTTCTTTTTTTTTCAAAAGCTGCCTCTTTTTTCTCCCCAAATCCGCTGAAAAGGCAAAACCCCCAACAACAACAACAAAACAAAACAAAACAAACAAACTACTTTTTAAACTATTTTTTTCTATGCACATCACTTTTTTAAAACTAAATCCCCCTCCTTGTAGATCCGCCACTGTAATTAGTAGTCCTACATAATTAAACGAGTAAACACTTGTTTGTCTAACCCTTCGTTATCTGATAAGATGGAACATAATTGTATGAAGCAATACAGATTGGATCTTGCGACTTTAATGATCATGCTTGAATGGGAAATTAATATTCTCGGGTCTCATGTTATGATCTTTAGTAGATAATAACTAAGACCTTTTTCGTTCGTTTGTCAACCAATTATAATTGATAAACATGTAGAACTTACTAGTATTTAACGTAAAAGGAATAAAGTAAGCAACATGACGTAATTGCAACTGATTGACAAATTGCCCCGCATCGACGTATATAAGCACTGAATTAATCGGTGTTTTAGTATTAGCAATGAAAAAAAAAATTATGGGCGTACATACTCGAGCGAGATTCGAACCCACGACTTCAGGAGGTCGTGGGTTCGAATCCCCCACGAGTATGTACGCCCATGATTTTTTTTTTCATGGCTACTACTAAAACACTGATTAATTCAGTGCTTATTTACGTCGATGCAGGGCAATTTGTCAATCAGTTGCAATGAAAGCATCTCGACGGAAGAATTTCATGAATTTGAATGACATGACTTAACTATGATTTTTTTTTCGTATTCAGCGCCTTTGACGGAGCTCTTCAGTTTGCCGATGAACTTGAGGAATACCATGTTGTTTCTGTAGACGTAAGTGCAAAATGACAATGTTTGATTGTGTTGTGTGTGTGTAGTGTGTGTTGTGTGTTTATTTGTGTCTTCAAATATTCTGTGTACACCCGAAAGCTTATATTTTGTGGGATTGAAGATGTGCTTGCATGCACAAGATACTTTCGTGGTGATACGATAGAATGTCTGTAATTGATTTCATCCCTGGACCGAAGTGAAAACTTTGCAACTTCTGCTGACATGGGCTATCTTGACAGAGGACTAAATACAACAAAATAAAGTAAAACGGAATGATGAGCACTAGCTGCTCCATTTGTGTTTAGCTTTTATACCTTTTAAAACAGTGCGCACTTTTTCGTAAATGAAAACGAAAATCTAAAAGTAGCAAGAAGATGATAAGATCCGACACTATATATGATATATATATATATATATATGTATATATAATATATATATATATATACATATGGGCAATTCCGCGGTTAGTAACGTTACATTTGAACAAATTTAGATATTTGTTTTTACTACTAAATTACCATTTATTCATTTCAAGCCAAAATTATGTCAAAAACATGTTCATCATTCCCAGGTTTATGATACAGAAAAGAATGAATACAATCCAAGAAATAATAGCATTGCTATGGCAACTTTAAGGGCTGGTTAGTAACGTTACGAAAAAAGGACATGACAAAAAAATCAATGTCTTGTAACAAAAAGTGTGCAAAAATTCAAGTTACTTCAAACAAAGTGTTGCATTAATTTCAATTATTGCATCATGACAAATGTTCACACAATGTTTTTTAGCAGTTCGACCAATAATTTCTTAGCTGGCCCCCAAAAGCATGGTTAGTAACGTTACGGTTAGTAACGTTACATTTGTCCGGAGTAATTCCACAGGTCATTTCACCCTTTTGTAATTGACAAAATGTCACATGACTTCTGGAGTATTTAAATGTATTTATCTTTTACCCTTTAGCAAAACTTTGAGGAAAAAATTTCAAAGGAACCCACTGTAATTTGCATTTAAGTGAATTTCCGCATCCCCAGTCCCACATGTACATTTTAAATGATGGTTTTAGATCTCGCGAAATCAATCAATACGAAAGATAAAATCTACTGAATTTGAAAGACCTTAGTGATTGGTGAACATCCATGGCATTAGTTGATACCTGGATTAAAGAGTAAGATAAAGAGGCACATTTCTTTTATCCATGTCATGTCCACCTAACTGCGGAATTGCCCATATATATATACATATATATATACATATATATATATATATATATACATATACATATATATATATATATATATATACATGATACATGTAAAATTTGACTGTAACCATACAAACATAATTCACGTTTAGATTATGCCATTGTAAGACTGTTATATTTCGGAAATACGATACAGAAATATATAATAACATAATATATAATATATACATAAGACGTCATACATAATATATAATATAAAATATATCATGTATTATATGTGACCCTGCACCTCAAAACAAACAAAAAGTCGCCAGACATGAATTTTTAGTTAAGATCATATTCTGAAAGAGCAGACTTTAAGCTTCAAAATGATGTATAACTCAAATCAAATGGACTCTCCTAACCTATCTAAATATTGGAAAGAAAGCACAAACTCAGGAAAAGTGTGAACTGAGAAAAGAGGCTCTGAAGTACAGTGTCTATTCAAGCACTTAATCTTTACCAAACCATGCTGGCTGTTCGATGAATGGGACAAAAAACAGGAAGTAAACCACCAGAGTAACAACAATGAAGCGATTATCAGATTAAACTGAAATTAAGCATGCCTCATAAACACATTCTGTCCATAATTAATGCCAACTTTCAAAGCAGTAGCACTATCCTTTCAAAAGTTATTAGAGTTGAAAATGAAGAGTGTGGACAAGGTTTTACAGAAATGAAAAAGGGATTCTAAAGACACACCTAATCACACTATTCTACCAAAAATGTTCAAGATAAACTGCTAAAAAAAAACACACTTTCCTGCCCGTTTTATGATACCAAATTTAAGCATAATGTAATAGAAGACCCGCTCTTTCACAAAATATGAAAAAGTGAAGTTCGGCTAGGTTGACCCATTTCACTTATTTTCAGTCCTCACGCAAAATCAGTGTGTGCGACTTTATGTTCGTTTTGAGGTGCACAGTCACATATATATATATATATATATATATATATAATATTATAACAAAATCTGCTTTTGAATCACCCAGTATTCGACTGCAGCAGTGATCACGGATCCCTTAGAGACCCTACAAAAGGTCAGCTTCTCCCTTGCTGGAATCATGATCATCCTATTTGTGATCCTGGCGTACGCCTTCTATGTCTCCACAAGCTCGTAAGTTGAATTAATGACATTGATATACAGTGCAAGGCCTATGCGTAACACTCTGCATTAATAGCTCGTAATAGTTAGATCGATTCCTCAATAAATTGAATAATTTCACTCGTGTATTTTTTCTTCATACAGAAAATGCAACCATGTATTTAGAAAAAAAAAAGTATTATGACATTTACACTCATCAGGGGCATTCTTCTCGTCTACATTTACAGATACAGGAGGAAATTGCGAGCTGCAACGGCTGACCTGCGTGACGTGAATGACAATACGGCCACTTCGCCAGCGCCAGGAACGAACAAATTTTCTGAGCAGCAGTGAGTGCCTTCCCTTGGTTTTATGTGATGATCATTATCTGAGTCTACATTAGTTCGATGCACTTGCATGGAATAGTGGAAATGCCTTCACAAATAATTCCTTCTACCAATAATGGCACTAATAGTATGCGTGAAATGTCTTCATCTCCCCAATTTCATCTCCAACAACACAAACTATCAACTATATCAACATATCCACAAACTATATCAACCGTACCAACAAACCATCCGCTACAATACTATGAAGCTTACTATATTTAATCTATTGTGTGTGTTTATTTTTTGTTTCAGAAATCCTATATTTGACAACCCTACTTACAACACTCCGATGGATTCTGATTTACCACCAAAACAGTGAGTAAAAGTGACCATAACTTTATTCCCCATCTGATCAAGAACTATATATTAGGGAGTTATTTATTTTTCCGACGCGTACTTTCAGAAGAAAAGAAAAAGCTTTTCTTCACATGCGCAGAATCGCTTGCTAAAATCGATATAAATGTATTTATATCTCGCGTCGTCTGAGTATCCGCTACGAGTTCTGGGCTATTTTTGCCTCCGCTCAAATCACGACGCAGAGAGCTTTTTCATGCACTGATCACATGGGGGCGCCATTTTATATTTTATTTTTCTTTTCGTAAATCTAAAGCTCCCTAATGTTGTTTATTAACGCTTTGTTTCAAACGTAGGATATGATATTCCTGCCTGTTGGAGGAAATTTCATTTCTTTTACCTTCGTTAGTGTAGGTGTATATACAATATGAAATTATGTTATCTACATTTCCAGCACAGTAAACGGTATGTAGGGATCTATGTTGTTACCACTATAATGAGATAAGGCATTCATATCGTGATTTTAACGCCTTTTTGGAAAAGAGATGAGGTAAATAAACACCGTTTAATAGTTCATCGTAATACAAATAATTGGACACTCGGACAAAAGTAAGTAATTGTACGAATACCTTGCATTATGTATAACTTAATTTTTTTCATAGAAATAAAGCATAGTTGAATTGAAATTGAAATAATGCAAATTTCGTGCGTTGGCATTCTATTATTGTAGAGATGAGATCGCATCGGAGGCCGGCGAAGATAATGGAGGATACGAGGAAATTCAGGAGGCAACGATTGAGTTCCAGGAGGAGAATATCCCGTCGGGGTTAGTTCAGCCCGAAACGGATAAGAATAATCTGCTCTCTCAGCTAATTGCCGGCTTTGAGGAGACGCACGGAGCTCCGATCGACACCGCAATGCCTGACACAGATTTGTACGTGTCGGATGTATAGGAGTCCGCCATGTCTTTGCTTACTCAACATAATTACATCAGTGACATGCATTCGATAAATAGATTCATCTTTCAGAATGCTGGACTGACTTATGGTATCATTTGGATACATTTTAGCAAAGATGGTTGACAACCTTTTCCACGTTATCATTGTGTGAAATATTCACGTGACAGATTTATGGCATCTCACCTCAGATTTTCATTTCAAGATACGCAACACAGTGTTATTGATAGCCAACCCCAATATGATATTTGAACCAGAGTTTGAATTATCGCATAACCTCGTAAAGCTGGGCGACCACATGCTGAATCGTTTGTTTGCTTGAAATGATATATTATTTCCATATAATTATTTGAAACTGAGAAAGTTGACAAACACATCGCCTGAACAGTGAAAATGTCATGGGACGTGTTGATGCCTTAACTCTCTGGCAACATGCCAAACCAATAGTGATTGTACGATTATGTATATCTTTTTATTCATTCATTCTATTCATCACAAAATGTAATGAATGGTTTGAGTTCTGGATGATCCTACACCACCGTTTACACCTGACGAAAATGTTCTGGGAGGACCTGACTATTGACAAAATTGATTAATTGTTTGTATCAGAGCTCAATAATGTGATGAGATAATGGCTTGTATCATTTGTGACCGTGCACCTCAAAACGAACATAAAGTCGCACACACTGATTTTGCGTGAGGACTGAAAATAAGTGAAATGGGTCAACCTAGCCGAATTTGAATTTTTCATATTTTCTGAAAGAGCGGATCTTCTTTTACATTATGCTAAAATTTGGTATCATAAAACGGGCAGGAAAGTGTGGTTTTTTTAGCAATTTATCTCGAACATTTTTGGTAGAATAGTGTAATTAGGTGTGTCTTTAGAATTCCTTTTTTATTTCTGAAAAACCTTATCCACACTCTTCACTTTCAACTCTAAAAACTTTTGAAAGGATAGTGCTACTGCTTTGAAAGTCGGCATTAATTATGGACAGAATGTGTTAATGAGGCATGCTTAATTTCACTTTAATCTAATAATCCCTTCATTGTTGTTACTCTGGTGGTTTACTTCCTGTTTTTTGTCCCATTCATCACACAGCCAGCACGGTTTGGTAAAGATTAAGCGCTTGAATAGACACTGTACTTCAGAGCCTCTTTTCTCAGTTCACACTTTTCCTGAGTTTGTGCTTTCTTGCCAATATTTAGATAGGTTAGGAGAGTCCATTTGATTTGAGTTATACATCATTTTAAAGCTCAAAGTCTGCTCTTTCAGAATATGGTGTTAGCTAAAAATTCATGTCTGGCGACTTTTTGTTTGTTTTGAGGTGCAGGGTCACATTTACGAAGCATGCAAAGATCCGTAAATATTTTTATCAAACAATTATTTGCTATTGTATCCCTTGTCATCATCTTAAATGTTCAAGATATATGCAGAAATGTGCCTTTGTCTAAGCAGATGATTTCTAAGGTGAACATTGAACACTTTGTAATAGCATTTTTTGTTGTTGTTCTTGCGTTCTTCTGCGTATGAACAACTCAATTTACATCATCCAAGTTGATTATGTAAAATAACACCTTAAAATTTCATAAACGTCAAAGGATTTTATTTGAAAATTTGTATGTTATTTTCATATGGAAGGAAGTTTATTGCATTATTTTGATATCAAGTACTTGACAGTTTTCCCTTTTTTAGCTAACTTATTTCACCGTTTCTTTCTTGACAGATATTTTTGCATTTTTGAATTTACAATAAGGTACTCTGCGATAACATGTACTGTACTCTCTGTAAAGATCATGGATGACATTCTATCATTCCATATAATCTAACTATTTTGTACATGTATATACTTACAATTTCTCTTCGTTGTTGCAATAACGTCATTCACTTTCATTCTTGAGGTATAATTTGCTGTCATAGACAATATCTCTGAAACGCAAATAGGTTTCCTTTCCGATTTAACATGTATGCTATACTCGAATTTTGCTTTTTCATTGTAAAGCCTGCGCGCCCTTCGCAAATAAAAAGTATCACTATTCACAGATGGATATCATATTCAAGCTACAAGATAAATAAAACCACAAACTAACGTTCATCATGCAATACAGTTTACATCAATACAGTTCATCAATCGATGAACCCAATGCTGGTTGTAGTTCAGCTGCTAAGTCCATGTTGTTGTTTTTTAACTATGTGCTTTTCATAATCACACCACTCCAATTACTTTACTTTGTTGCCTTTTTCGCTATGTACTCAGACAGATTAGTCTCTTCCCCACAAAGAATATTGAATCGAATATTCAGAATGATAAACACATAATAACACCAAAACATATGACTATGCCAATGAAAATAGCTCACTGTGTTTAAATAAAGGAATAGGAACATAGATTTGAGGAGCAGTATTCCCCCGAAGTTAATTTGCAGAAATTTTCTAAACAAATTCTTGTTTGAGATCATACTGACACGCATTAATGTTTGTATTTATTCACAAATAGGATTGACTTGAACAGCGTATGCTAATACTATCTTCTGAAAACTATTCTTGTGTTAATCGACGAGAAATTAATGCTGCGTTGTATCAGTGTATCCGCTCATGCAACTGGTAACTACATGAGATCGCCAAACACACACGCACACGATATGCACATGTCAACGCACACGGCAAAAGAAAAAGAAGAAGAAAAGATATTTAATTGAATCAAATCAATGTTGCTGTAGATGTTACTTCGTGGCTATTTTGTGTGTTGTTTGAGTATTTGATTTCTGCTTGCCCGTCGTCCGTCATGCGTCGTGCGTCGTGCGTCTATGCGTCGTGCGTTGAGCGTCAAGCGTCATGTGTCTTGCGCCGTGTGCCGTACTGTATATCTCCACCGTTCGTGTTCTAATGTTCTTCCTCATGTTCAAATAGCACAGGTGGAGGCCTGAAAGAGCGAGGCCCTCATAGGCCCAAAACTGTCCATGGCAGAGATCTATTCAAGTTTCAACATTAGGGGGTCTACAGCCAAATAAGTCTTATAATAATAATACAGTGTACATGTTATATGTGTCACAGGTAGAGAATAAGTTTGTCATGGCACTGGATGGCGGTAATGGAGCGCACAATGGGGTTATCAAGTTTGGAAATAAGCGCAACTTAAGAATTCAAATTTTCTTCTTCTTCAGACCCCTTGGTCAGTTTTAATCAATACAAAGGCATCCTATAAGGATTATTGACGAAAGAGACTCCATGACTTCTGTCGGTCTCGATTTGTCTTCTCCACATCCATTGTCTCCAGAAGCATGTGCGCCTAAGTCATATTTCATATCACTTACGGTGATCATATTTCAACATTTCGTGTATACCGGGTGTCCCAAAAAAAGCGGAATGGTGGATTTTCAGTACCTTGCGGTCTAAAAGTTATATATCTTTTGACATCATTAGAAAGAGCTTCTTCCGCAGAAGACTATGATACCAAAATCATTAAATTTGGTTTAGTACTTTTTATTCTATGCCAATTTCTGAAAATGCAGTCATTGTCAAATTTCGCCGGATTTTTGCGACTTATGAGATAATAATTTGAGTGCGACACGCGATCCATACGGTGAATATTGTGTAAGCTCGGTGATCCATGTCAACAAAAGATACAGCTTTCACATTGGGCACGGGCCAGGAAAAAACAGTGTGTGTGTGTGTGTGTGTGTGTGTGTGTGTATGCGCGCGCTCCCAATATGAAAGCGTTATCTTTTGTTGACATGGATCAACGAGCTTACACAATTCACCGTATGGAACGCGTGTCGCACCCAAATTATTATCTCATAAGTCGCAAAAAATTGAAAATGACTGCATTTACAGAAATTGGCGTAGAATAAAAAGTACTGAACCAAATTTAATGATTTTGGTATCATAGTCTTCTGCGGAAGAAGCTCTTTCTAATGATGTCAAAAAATATATCACTTTTAGAACGCAAGGTACTGAAAATCTATACCGTTCCGCTTTTTTTGGGACACCCGGTATACTTTCGTGTATATGAGTAAGAATACGAAGAGTTATCAAAAATTGTGATTATTTTTTTATACTTGTTCTTGCATGAAAAACAATATAATGCTAGAGTCACACACGGTCGGATTTCGTACCGGGTCCATAAGGAATTAAAATCGTATCGACCCGGTGTGACTGTAGCATAAATTACCCTCCATTCCTGGACTAATCCGGCTCATTTTCACCCTGATCAAATCCCGTTTTGTGACCCGGCCGTGTGTGACTCTAGCATAAGCAAATGCAACAGTCAATACGGTTTATTAAAAGTGATCACGTAGTTTGGGCCACAGAAAATAAAGAGCTGCCAAGCATTAGGTTTCTCGTGACAGTGACAAACGTACCCAAGGGCTAAGTGTAATATTGCAATCATCTCCAATAAATATAGTTGCACGTATTGACAGAAATCATTCAGAAAACGGCGAATAATTTTATATAATTCGTATTTGACTGTATGAAGATTTTGCGTCCATTACGATGGCTACCACAGTCCAGAACAATGATAATGAACCAACCCTATTGTTTGTGTATAAAGAATCACATACGAGTGGGCGTTTCCTGTCTCCATGTATACAATGATTTACGAAGTCTAAGTGTGAGTGTGAGTGTGGGTGTGAGTGTGAGTGTGAGTGTGAGTGTAAGTGTGAGGGTGAGTGTGAGTGTGAGTATGAGTGTGAGTGTGAGTGTGGGTGTGTGTGTGAGTGTGAGTGTGAGTGTGAGTGTGTGTGTGTGAGTGTGAGGGTGAGGGTGAGTGTGAGTGTGGTGTCAGTATGGATGTGAGTGTGAGCGATAGTTACGTATGATCAGGGAGGTCACCCCCTGTTATAGTAATGTGCTGAGTGTGCAGTATATTTTTGCGTAACGTAACTTTTTCCAAGTGGACCACGACATCGTTTGCATGCATGCAGTGTATTTATCAGAGAACGACTGGGATGATCATGGATGAAATCAGGGCCCTGTTTTATGGAGAGTTATAGTTGATTATATAGTTGATTCCTATGATAAGGCTTTGGCAGTCGGTGTGGTAAGGAAATTTATAAATTGATAAACCGGGGGCCTGATATAGTAGATAGATATTTGTATCCAGTGGAAAAGGCGTTCTAAAAATATCAAGTACTATTCTTATTATGAAGACTTAATATGACACGTACATTGGTACTTAAATGTTCATTGATTATGTACATCAAAGCTATGAAATTATGTTCTTAATACATTTACAAATGCTCCTGATTATTAAAACATAATTTGACCTCAAAAAGTCAAAACTGCTGCAAAAATTTGTCGTCGACGCATGTGTCAAGTATGCAAGTATAGTGTGTGACGTATAAATTCATATTAATCGAATTCGTTCATAATACATACATACATATATATAAATAAAAAAATATATATATACACACATATATATACATATACATACATATATATATATATATATATATATATATATATATATATATATATTATATATTATATATCTATATATATGTTGGATGTAGTATGTGTGTGGTGTGTGTGCGTATGTTTGAGTGAGTGTGCGCTCGAATGTCGTGCTCTCTTTTTGTGCGTATATGTACCCCGCAATCCAGCTAAATCACTGAACATCTATGTTCTTTTCTGATTTTGGCTGTTTAGGGGATTTTCTGTAGTCTGTAGGCCTATCAAATTATGCTTTCCATTTAGATAGCATCGCTTTTATCTTACTTCGTTTATGACAACCCACAGCAGAAACGTTCGAAAACGAGAAACCTTTGAGAAAACAAGACACTACAGCTCGAGTGTGGTCCATCAAATTACACAAAGACATAGAGGAGAAAGAATTATTCAGGGAATCAAATAAAAAAAAATCTAGGCCATGTATTTCATAAATGCTTAACCTGTCTTTGGATTACAGATCTAAGAAAAAAAGTATATAATACTTATAATTGTATTGATAAATAACAATGATAATAATAATAATAATGATAATAATATGCAATAATAATACAATAATAACT
Source organism: Diadema antillarum (assembly GCF_040938485.1). Taxonomy (NCBI): domain Eukaryota; kingdom Metazoa; phylum Echinodermata; class Echinoidea; order Diadematoida; family Diadematidae; genus Diadema; species Diadema antillarum. Next base: position 1,058,409 of record NW_027270944.1, read on the forward strand.
ACAATATCTATATAATGATACTAATAATAATAACAATAATAATAATAATGACAATATACAATAATAATACAATAATAACAACAATATCTATGCAATGATACTAATATTACTACAGTACTACGACTACTACTAATAATAATGATAAATCGTAATACTGGTACGTGTAACAAGCAAGTATATATTGTTTCAATATTCGTACATATAAGAAGGATTGTATTCGAAGTTATTTATATCACAAAGATCTCGGACGAAGGTCATACAGACCAAAGGCTTGAGAAAACAGAGGAAAGATTGAAATAGAGCAGCGTCCTCGCAGTGCTTTTTGATTTTTCTTACAGCCCTGGGATGATTTTTTTATACAAATATATCACACATTGCCATACATTCATATTGGTCCGATATGGGAAGGAAGGAATAAGGGGAATGAAGGAAAAAATACATATTTGTTTCTGAACGCTAAATTATTTATTTTTATACTTTATTCACTATGATTGACATTGAAAAGTTTGGTCGTATCTCTGTTTGAACTACAGAGGTTAATTAGGCACTCGATTCCACACAAAACCTAATGTCTTTCCAAATGGAAATTTTGCGTGCTTCCAATGTTTGTATTACACACACCAATTATCTTATTTGACATCAGGAGATATCATTGTGCCACAAAATGAACAGTCTCGGTGCTTGGATGTGTTAAGAGGAAAATTTCGGTACCGGGTCGAATCAAAGTCCAGCCAAATAATATGTTCATGTCATCTCTTTTATGGTATATCATATATCTATATAATCTATGCAGTACACATGTTTATCTTTTACTCTGACACCTTTTGACTGGCTTATATTTTTAACAGGTGTTTTCGGATTATAACCCCCTAAATGTAATGTGAATCTTCCCATAAGCGATGCCCACTGGTTTGTAACATTATGAGATGTAAGTGACATAGTACATACATCTTAAACATTTTGTTCATCTCGAAAACAAGCTTATATACACAAAGAAAATGACAACAACGGTGACGACTACACTAAAGTTTCTGCTGCAAATGCACGGTAAAGATTGACTTCAGTGATTTCGACAAGCCGATTGTAGACTACGGTATATGCAATTTTCTGCACATGACCCATAATCTGCATGTTTCTGAGCCCCCAAGATTTGCTATTCAAATTCAGTGTGATCCTTCATTAAGAATCCTTGGCGATGGTGACACCGTCAAAAGGGGCATCCCACAAGACCGACACTCACAAGTCATACAACCCACTAGTTCGACATTGAAAAAAAGGTCCATGAGTCAAACAGCCACTAGTCATACAGCCAATGAGTTCGACACTTGGCTAATAAGGCCCATGAGTTCTACACTAGGTAAAAATCAGCCCTTTTTCTCCATTATTACATGGGGCGTAATTTGTCGACCTTGTTTGCTTAGTGTCGAACTCATGAGATGCGTATGGACTCATGGGTGTCGACCTCGTGACGTGCACCCGTCAAAATGGCGTGTGTTATCATGCCTTCCCCTGAAGTAAAGACAAAATACTCTGTCCCTCGGATAGGACATAAGCGTGAGAGTGTCAAAGTGCAAAAGATCCCGCTAACCCGGTGAAGTACCCCCCCACCCCCCTTTTGAAAGTGTGGCGCTGGCCGTGATACAATTGCAAAAGGATCCCATAGAAGACCAGCTCGTGTAGCTTAATATGAACTCTCCATCCTCTTTGTATTTCGCAGTATTGTTACCAGTGTCACGTGAGTGACTTTTTTTTCTCTCTGCTACTCTGACACCGAAAGAATGGGAATTCAAACTGTTTGCATGCGGTTATGTTCGAGTTTAATCTTTCAAATCTTTGTAGCTTTCTCATTCACAGCATATAACAATACACTGAGCATAAAAGATAGTCGGAAACAAATTATAAATACATAACTGGGTTATCTTGGATGACTTGAACCGGTGATCCCCTCAGCTTGGCTCAGTCGTCATCGATGCCCGATACACTCGTCGTCGACCTCGGCACAGTCGCTTGGCTTGTCTCCTGGAAGCACCCCTTGACTTGGCCACTCAGCTAGACGCTACCCTATCGGCGGTCCTCTCAGCTCCTCGGCCTTCACTAGTCCCTGCAACCACGCAGACTCCTGCCATGACCCGCGAATGTCCGAACTCAAGCGACGGCGAGCGGGCAAATGGAGATTGAGCTCCGTACCAAAGTTTGGATAATGTCAAAGTTTGTCATTTTGGATTTTGTCAAAGTTCAGTTTATATCAGCAGCTGGAGCTCGCATCTCACCGACGTGGAAAACCCCCCAGAAGAACGACTGCTGCCTAAGCGGAGATCTATGCTGGATGTCTGAATAAAGTATTTCTCCTCGATCCCCTACATTCATCAGCTTTTTATTAGCTTCCCTTAGCCATAGAGATTAACACTAAAATCCCTTACACTCCCATACACTTGCTTTTTCATGCCTTTCCTATACTAAAGAAATCATCCAATCAGCATGCTTAAATATAGCCCTATTGAAACTCTACACAATATGTCTAGCCATCGTCTAGACTGCTGTTACATAACGTCTTTACTCATGAACTTGTGGACAATAAACTACAACCAACACCCTAGTGACACTGACATAGCCGAGTCTCGACTGAGCTAGAGAACATTCCTAGCCACCACCTGGATGGGGGCTATTACATAACACCTCTATTCACTCAATTTCTATAGTCTGAGTTAATACATAATACTGCAAACTGGGCATGCTGTTGCCATGCTATTTCTTTAACTTTTGCTTTGTCTCATTTCATGCGAACGCCGTGTCTGAATTTAACTGATCTAGACATGCTGTTGCTATGCCAGTTTATTCTTTTACTTTTACTTTGTCTCATTTAATATAGATTTCCAGACAGTCAGTTTCTTACAGTTCGACCTAGTGGCTTTCTAGGACAGCTTCAAAACTCTAAATCTTTACAAATTCAAACAAATTCGATTTTACTTCACTGGCAAAATCAAAGATGAATTTCTCTCCTGAAAACCAGTATTACACTTTGTTACTCAATGTAAATTCTCCAAATCATAATGCACTTTAGAATAATGTTTGGTTGAAGGCAGAATACCACAGAAAGTTAACAACCGGATAAGCGCAAATGAGAAGATAAGAAACAGTACTTGTGAGCTGGCACTGTGTTGTCGAAAGTATAAATACATAAGAAAAGTGGAATTAAACTCATACAGCTGCTCCTTCAAGACTGAGGTTCGGACGTGAATTTATGAAAGTTTAAAATCATAAATATGTCTTTCTTTATTTTCATATTATTGCATTTCCTGCTGAGATTGAATGTCAGCAACTTTATCATGATACTCTGTATCTTGGTGACAGGTTACATGAAGACTACTCTTACCTACCTTGTTTGTTAATTCATCACACGAGTTCATAATCCATTCCTGTTTCTTCTTAATCAATGTCTAGCACCAAAGCTACTAGGTTTGCCTCTTTCCAATGTTATCCAATCAACGAAAAAAAACTGCCTGGATTGTCTCCAATGTGTATTCATTGTATTATCTCAGTCAATTCATAGCTGATTCGTGAACGTATACGTTGCGTCTCATACAAGAGTCGTGTGAAATGATGTGTGATGTTTACCGTTTGCAAACTTGGGCAGGTTGGGACGATGTTTAGACAGATCAAGAAGGTTCTATAGGTGACTATACCTACATCCTTGGATAGAACATAGCCAGCCTTTCAGTTGGTTAGAGAGGCAACTGGATGACGTCAGAAGTTGACCTGGCTTATTCGCCACCGAAATGCAGACAAATTTCATTGATGAGTTGTTGTTGCTTTTGCAACAAATTGCCCTCTTGGTAAAACAGTGGAATTGTCCTTTCTTCCGTTTAGACACAAATACATTTCGCACAAGTACGACGAACCTTTGTGGATATCTTTTTGTCGACCGTAAGGGGGTATCATTGAAATGAAATTACGTGAAGACTTAAAGGACAAGTTCACCTTCATAAACATAAGGATTGAGAGAATGTAGCAATATTAGTAGAACACATCATTAAAAGTTTGAGGAAAATCAGACAATCCGTTCAAAAGTTATGAATTTTTGAAGTTTTTGTGCAGTACTCGCTGGATGAGAAGACTACTGCAGTGTATGAATAACTTAGATGTCACATGCGTACAACAATATAAGGAAAATATAAAGAGAATTTCACAAAATTCCATCTTTTGAAAAAAGTACACATTCCTCTGACTCGTTACCGACAAATGTTATGGGTAATATTATTCCCCCTGCCTTTAGAAAGAGGCAAGTCAAGTGCTCTTTTATTATGCGAAAAAAGTGAAAATATGTTGAATTTTCTTTTACATTTTCTTTATACTGTTGTACGCATATGACTCACAAGCTGTAGTAGTCTCCTCATCCAGCGGTTCCAACACAAAAAATTGAAAAATTCATAACTTTTGCATCGATTGTCCAATTTTCCTCAAACTTCCACTGATGTGTTCTACTAATATTGTTGCATTTTCTCAATCCTTATGTTTATGAAGGTGAACTTGTCCTTTAAATGGGAGGTTCTTCTTCAATTGATGTTCATACAAAATGGTCTCATTATGAAATAGATCATTTTTTCAGTCATGCCAACAGTGAAAAACATGACTTATTTTTGAGCAATAATCAGACCACGCAGTGCTTGCATGGAATCGAAAAATAATTATCAAAATGAAGGTTTCTTACAGATATCGAAGCAACGCCGTTAAATCATATCCCTCTGGTACACATTACATGTTTGATTGTATAATTTATTTCAAAAGAACCAATTTGTGCCTGTACATTTCTTCATAATACTTCATCACCCTGTCCGAACACCTCACGACATCAGGAGTCAGTTGATCACTGTCTGGAAATTTACTTGGTGCGGAAAATTGGCTGCTCCTCATCGCCCTCCCGAAGAAATTGACAGCATCAAGAACGAGGTTATCTCCAGCAGCTTTCCATGACTTGAGAGAATCTGTGGAAGCATCCCACTCAAGGAGTGACTCGCTGTAAGGGAGTCCTACAGCTTCACAATACGCTTTCAAATATTCTGCCGGCTTGGTCAGGAGATCATCAGCATCGATCACGATCGGATCGCTATCAATATTTTCTCTGACATACTGCCAGAGGTCGTAGAGCTCCTTCATACAACAACCTGGTGGGAAGAACTTGTCATCGCGTTCGAGATCGTATTTCTTTTCGTCTGCGGCTTCACCAGTTAACTGTCCGAGTCCGGAGAAGTGTTTGTACACTGCCTTTCTGTAGGACAGAATATAGCGGAGTGGATGTCGAATGAGAAATGTGTGTTTGAAGCCATCCGGAATAAACTGGTAATAATTTTCAGTGAGTGCGGATCCCATATCCTTGGCAATTACATTCTTGCTCGCCGACATCTCTAACCCTCTTTTCACCGTAGCGTACCTGCAGTGGATTTACAAGTTACATTTATAAACTGGAAGTATCGACTATAAAATCAATCATTGGCAAAACAGCTAGATTCCGATCAGAGATGACGAGATGACGTCTTTAGTCTGAATAAAGTATACATGTTTGGAATGTGAACGTCTATATGGGAGCTAAATGCTACAGTGGGCAAGACTTACCCCTCCAACACAAGATCTCGATCTTTTTGGGGATTGCTTATTAAAATTATTGCTGTAAAACATCATATTTTAGCGGCATGACATTTTCGCGAATTGGTGCCGACGGCCTTTTTCACGGCATGAAATTTTCGTTAAGTGCCTCTGGCATTCAATGCACATAGTGTAGACAAGAGCTTTCGCTTGCGTTTTAATTTCGCGAATCTTGGCTATCAAGAAATTCGCGAAATCAAAATGCACGCGAACATTCCTCGTTTTACAGAATATTTATCATTGGGAGCAGTGATTTCAAAAATATTCCAGTTGTCGCATTTGATGCATATGTGTAGGTCAGTAACTGCTGTATCACAAAACAGCCTCCCATCCCAAAGATTTTACAATAAAGCCAAAAATACAAGGAGATATCACTGTTTTTCTCAGTAAACCATAACTATAGACATTTAAGTCCAGAAATAATGTTATTATAACTACTGTTCACATTTTGTATACAGATTAACATTTTAACATTGCTTGTTTCTTTCCCTAATTAAGATTTTTGCAACTATTTTGAAACACTAAAGCTGGATTTTTTGTTTCATCTGCAAAACGGTAAATGATGCCTTTAAAATGTGCAATACAAGTAATGATAAATGAATGCCCAAACCAATGCAATCACCAGCCTTCTGTGTGTGGTGATCCCGGATGGTGACCCGTCTATGCACAGACCAAAATAGAGGTCAGTAAGACCTACTCACGGGAGGCGTTCTGGTTCAAACTTGGTGTGAGCCATGATTTCCAACAATGTTGCTGCCTTCTGGAATGCCTTCTCATTCCCGTCATACTCCGTTGGGATGTCTTCGTTAGTATGGTGTTTGTATTCAATCCTTCCCAAGTTGCTGAACGTGTACGGTTCAAACCATACTTCTGTATGGGAAATAGCACTCAGACATTTGACAAATGCCGATGATATCGACCTAGGTACACACCACATCATGACCTTATTGCCTTTCTCAGTTCCAGTAGTTGGTGGTTTGGCTGACATTGTTGCTAAAATACTCCAGATTTTAAAACTGTGACAGCAATATAGGTAATTAAGGCAAGAGAGAATGAAGACACAGCTTTAGTTTTGGCTTTTATTGGAATTGCAACATCCGAAAGTTCACGTAACATTTTCCCTTCACGAGGTCAAGCATAGGCCTGAACATATATGAGTCATGTTGCATGCCATGTGCTGCAGATGAGATAATGACCAGACCATTAGTTTGGTTATCTAAAAAATGTAAATAACAAAGTTCGTGTCTGTCAATTTTAGTGACCAAAAACATGACGAGGAAATCAACCCCTTTTTGGAGAATGAGTCAAATATGAACGAATTTCACACACATACCTACGTTTAGAAAATCAATGAGGGACTTTCGATAAGTCGAAATTCGATTCGAAGAATATAAGGTGAGACATCATAATTCAGGTTGACCCGATGACGATTGGTAAAGAAAAAAAAAACACATTTCTCTGCCACATCTCTCCCAAAATCGACTGACATGCAAAAAGGTAAAAAAGTAGGGATAACAACAACCAAAGAAGAAGAAGAAGAGGAAAAATACAAAAACAAACATCAAAGGGGTTAAACGCCTTTATCCCCAACCCCCCCTTCTGCCACTGGTAGTCTGTTATAACATGTCCGTACGTGTTGTGAAAGACATGTTTGAGACCGAATGTCGACTAATAAGCCGGTTTACACTGGTTTACAGTTCCCCTTTGCGCATGAGCAGACAAAGGTCATTTGTACAATCAGGCATACCGTTGGTATCTGTAACCCTTGTAATTGGTGCTTACTAGCACGTCCACCTGACAGAACGGCCGGTATTTAGCAATGTTGGTAGAAAGACTTTGTTTCATGCATTCAAAACAAAACAATGGAATGAATGCCTGCCTCGAAGTGTCAATTAACAAACCATTCTTGTCCTGCTCATTCATTGTTTGAACGTGAATTCCATAAATTTTGCTGGACATGCCTATACATCACGCTGCTTTGAGAACAAGTGAAGTGCCTATTAAAGCGATTGAGAAAAAAAAAAGAAAGGTCATTTTCACCAATGTCTCCATGATCTAACTGTGAATTGGCTATAATTACCATAGGATGCAGTTGATAACCCCAGCGAGCTGGGTGAAAATGATTCAAGATCGAAGTTATGGCAACGTTTTTAGATCCAATATTTATGTGCATATTTTTAATGTTTTCCTTTACTTCTTGCTTCTTTTCTTCCTTGATGTTCTTTTTTTTTTTGTTTCCTTCTCTCTTTGCTTATTTTTCTCTTATATCTCTCATCATTTCCCTACCTATCTGTCTTTTTTTTTCTACACAGGAAATGGAAAGATAAAAATCGGAAGCACATTATGGTTGAGATTCTACACGAGCCAGAACAATGTTTACTCTAATTCTCCCTAATAGCTTGATTTATCCGCAGCTCAATTAGAAGCTGTACACAACACCATGATGGCAAAGTATGTACGTATATAATTGTTTGTTTGTTTGTGTTGCAACTACTAATAACAGAGACAGCATCATGTACGAAGGGCAGAGATGAGTGTATTCGACTGTTCAGATATTCTATGATATAAAGATAACAGCCGCATACAGAAATTCAGTTTACGTCTTCCCTGGCCATGTCGAGTTTAGGCTATAGGGTGTGCTCCAAGCGAGTATTTTCATGGGAAAATCTGTATAGTACAAGACAGGCTTCCTTGCATAAAGAAGACCATTATACTATCATTGATATTGTTGCATAATCAACGGTTATCCTGATAAGAGGGAGAGAGCAATATCTTATAAGCTCAAAAGAGTGGAAATTTTTCAACAGAAATTATTTTTTCTAATTTTCATAATACAGTTCTTGAACAGTCAATATAGGTAAGAGTGAATGATTGAGTTGATTATGTCATTCCCTAACAACTTGTCGCATAGATTGTGAAAAAAACTTTACTTCTTTCATTTTTGTTGTTGTTTTAAGCACAATTATGCACAAGTCTGACTGATGATTCATCCAGAAGTATAAACTCTTCCACGTTTAAAGCAGAAAACTGTAGGAAGTTTCCATCAATCTAATTGTGTCTGTGCAAGTTTAGTGCTGTGTCTATGTAGCTGTGAACAACGGCATAATATATCATTCATTTAAAAGTCATCATACACTGCATCAATCTCACATCCACCCTCTCTCAGTCATACTCCTCATCACTTCAAATGATGAACATCGAATAAAAAAAAGACACTTGCATCCTGACTCAAAAAAGAAGCAGTAAAGCATCGATCATTCTCTCAGTGAGTCTACCCCACAAACGTAAAACAGTTGTTCTTAGTGCACGATCATCGAAATCTGTGAGTAGATGACATCATCAACTCACACATTTGTATGGTACGGATTAGTCATAATGACTGTTGGAGAACAGTTTTGCTAAAAATTAGCTAAAATTGAACATTTCATAACTTCCCTCATTCTTTCTAATTCGATCAAATTCTCACTATTTGCTTCAAGAGTTTCCCTTTTCTTCTCTGACTAAATCTTAATTGGTCCAGAATTGCCCTTCTAAGTTGTGAGTAATATTCTTTATCTTAATACACAACACCTCTCGTTACATTGCATGCTAAACGTAACGAGAGAAGCACTCGGAGAGCGCAGACCTCCGCCAAGCAGCCATTTTTCACCGATGATATTGCTCTTCCATAGCTAGAGATCAGTGATTTCCACTCATACGTATACTTGCTGAAAAATCGCCCGATTTCCCAATACAAAAGCCTTTGTTACGTCATAAGCCCTCAGCGCCTCGCCCTAAAGCAGAAACTATAGAGCACGCTCTTTAGTGCGCGTATGAAAACCTCAAAAATGCGCAGTTTGAATTCCCAAGTTCATTGACCCTACCTGCCAAAATATCGAAAATCCTTCGTAAAATACATAAAAATTTCTGGATCACTACCTACATTTAATTATCTGTTCCTTGTGCCCTTCCCAACCTTTCCTGAGAGTTTCATCCAAATCCGTGCTCAACATTTTTGAGTTATTTTGCACACAGACAGACAGACACACAAACAAACAAACTATAGGCCTAGAAGCACTCTGAGAGCGCAGACCTCCACCAAGCAGCTAACTTCCACCAAACAGCTGAAAATCGCCCGAATTCCTAATACTGTAGTACAGAAGCCTTTTGTTACGTCAGAACCCTCAGCTGCGCGGCGCGCCTCGCCCTCGCACTTTCGTACGCGCTTCAGTACGCACTTTAGTGCGAGTATGAAGACCTCACAAATGCGCAGCTTGAACTCCCAAGTTCATTGACCCTACCTGCAAAAATTTCGAAAATCCTTCATAAAATCCATAAAAATTTCCGGACCACGACCAAAATTTAATTATCTCTTCCTTGTGTCATTTTCAACCTTTCCGACAAATTTCATCTAAATCTGTTCACAACTTTTTGATTTTTTTTTAAAACATACGGACAAACAAACAAACCAACGGTAAAGCAAACATAACCTCGATCCTCCCCTGTCAGAGGTAACAAACCAAAAACCAACGCCGATGAAAACATAACCTCCTCCCTTTGAGAAGGTAATAATGTCCATGTCTCTTTTGTGCTTTTGAGGTTAGATTACGAAGCAACAGGCAAATGCAAATCGACGGTGCGATTAGGAGCACATATTTCTGTTTCTCTTTTTCTCGTCTTTCTTTTGAACAAGGTATTTGGCAACCTGTCTGGCATCCAAGGATGCCAGACAGGGACTGACAATAAAGTTATGATTACATAATAGGCAGGGATTGTCAACATCGTACAATTCCGTGAATTATTTGCAAAACAGCATGCTACAAAGTCCCTTGACACTTCTGGACTCAACCCTAAGACCAATCTCTGCGGAAGTCAAATACACGCTCGTTTCATTGATAAGCAGCGCTTGATCGATTACTTTGCAAATAGGAAACACCCTCCACCCATACCGATGATGTAAGAATGTTTTGTCTGATGTTTGTATGTCACCCACGGTCTCAAAAGCTCCGATCAAGTGGATACAATTTTTCGTGACTGTTACATAAGAATTTACATAAGACTGGACGTGTGTTATAACTGTTTACGTAACACCTCGATTGATCTTTGTAATTAATGGTTGCTTGTTATTGAAATTATGGCTCGCTACCGTGCAATGTCAGATCCATACGATTCGCTCCACTGCGCACGCCGAGAGCCCGGCACACTACGCATGTAAAATGTTTGCTTTTACATTGTGACCGTGCACCTCAAAACGAACAAAGTCGCACACACTGATTTTGCGTGAGGACTGAAAGTAAGTGAAATGGGTCAACCAAGCCGAACTTGACTTTTTCATATTTTCTGAAAGAGCGGGTCTTCTTTTACATTATGCTAAAATTTGGTATCATAAAATGGGCAGGAAAGTGTGTTTTTTTAGCAGTTTATCTCGAACATTTTTGGTAGAATAGTGTGATTAGGTGTGTCTTTAGATTCCCTTTTTCATTTCTGAAAAACCTTGTCCACACTCTTCACTTTCAACTCTAATAACTTTTGAAAGGATAGTGCTACTGCTTTGAAAGTCGGCATTAATTATGGACAGAATGTGTTAATGAGGCATGCTTAATTTCAGTATAATCTAATAATCCCTTTATTGTTGTTACTCTGGTGGTTTACTTCCTGTTTTTTGTCCCATTCATCGCACAGCCAGCACGGTTTGGTAAAGATTAAGCGCTTGAATAGACACTGTACTTCAAAGCCTCTTTTCTCGGTTCACACTTTTCCTGAGTTTGTGCTTTCTTTCCAATATTTAGATAGGTTAGGAGAGTCCATTTGAGTTGAGTTATACATCATTTTAAAGCTTAAAGTCTGCTCTTTGAGAATATGGTCTTAACTAGAAATTCATGTCTGGCGACTTTTTGTTTGTTTTGAGGTGCATTGTCACTTTTTACATTGTGTGTATACAACAGCGCGCTCGCGTGAGAACTCTTTCCGCACATTCTCTCTTGTTTCTCAATTCATAGTACATCAAATGACTAAGATCAGTTTTAGGTGTTACATGTATACAAAACAAATTATAATGTTTTCCATTCGTGAATGGACAGAATAATCCGTTCGGTGAAAGATGAAATTATTGATCAATTCAACTCGGTTGCGCCTCGTAAAAGATATTGATCATATCTTTAATCTTTCACCTCATGAAAAAAAATGTTCATTGCACTCATAAACATTCATAATTTGTACACTGATAAGCAAAGAAAGAAACAAAATTATGAATAAAATCTAGACTCGCCGTCTAGTAACGTCATTAGTAGAGACTACGTGTTAGTGAATAACTGGCATTTCTCATGAACACAAGTATTGTCGGGAGGGTAAAGGTGTGATTACGCATACAATATGAACATTTTGCTCACAGAAGATTTTATTCACACAAAAAATTCTTGATACATTCATAACACAGCGTGATTATGAATCACAGAACAAACGAAGACATTCAATCACATTTGGGACAACAGGGTATCTTCTGTCTCCCACCCTTTATTGTTATCAATCTTATAACCCTAAATAACATGATCACCAAGTAAAGAAAGATTGACGTTTTAATTCTACTGTAACATTTGACCGAGAGAGCAAAAAGAAAACAGCAACCCAGGATTCTTCAAAAAGCTATGAATGCATCCACAGGTTTCTGGTTTTAAAACTCAAGTGGATAGAAGTATAATGCAGATATCTAACAAGAAAAAAATAGTAAGGACCAGAAAGATGCGAAAAGTCACGTTTGATATCAATAGCTACATGAGAGTAGTAAACGTCCATTGATTTGAAGATACATGCATGATTATACAAAACGCTTTGGCCGTATCAAAAACTGACAGGATCTGAGTCCTTTTCAAGGTCCCCGACCATATACAACCACTGAAATCACTGGTCTACAGTTGATTCGTCTGTTGTTATTGTTTTGTTTGATTTTCTTGTCGGCAAAATGGTTCTCAGCGTTCGGTGACCGATATTTAGCCATTTGCAAAGTTTGGCTTGAAGATTTGAGGTCTACGACCAGTGTCGACCATAAAGACTGACCGCTGATCTTTTGCCAAGATTATAACAATTACTACTTAAACCTTTCCTGGAGTCCATGTGCCGCGTCCACGTGCCAAGTCCTATGAATATATCTGATGCTCTATTCTTTATATATTCACATAACAAAACGATCTTGTGTTTCTGAGTCTTACGGGGAGAGGGGGGGGGGGGGTAATTTTAATTTTGTTACCGAGCGCAAAACTAACTTCAGCAACCAAACAAACGACGAATTTCATCGGTCATTATCATTTTCAGTCGCCAACCACTTGCCGACCATTTGCAAACCTTTCCCCAAGCAGACGCCTATTCATCATCAGGTCGGTTTGTTTGTTTATGTTTTTTTATTTTCTTTTTGAAAAGCGCTCGCCAAACGGTGGTCAAATTGTTTGCAAACGGTCGGTAACTGGTCTGCAACCAGTCGCTGATACAAAATGTTGGAGGTTTGATTGGCGATTGATCGTTGCCAATAATTACGTATGGTAACATCAAAGACGTATCAGAACTGCGATCTCAGTAGGGCTCTTTAATCATTCATTAGATTTACATAAATTATCAAATAATTCATCAAATTGTTGATAGTTCCATAACAATGATAATGAGAACTTCTGAATTCATTAAGACTGGTGATATAACGCTAACATAATACCCCTTGTCTTTTAAACTGACTGATGGCCTCGTGGACAATAACAGCCGATTCTGTGATGAAATCATAATCGTCCTTTCTTTTTCTTTGTTTTTTTTATCGACGGACTTATACAGCTGCAGCAAAACTCATCACAGTTTTTTGAGTAGCTTCTGCTAATTGTCATGATGCAGAAGATCTGACGAGAAACCCAATATCAACAAGCATCGACATGAAGACTTCAAAGAGGAAGTCCAAACAATTACAACTTCAAAGAGGAAGTCCAAAAAATTACACCTTTTGGCTAGTGAGTCTTACGAGTTCTTTGGATTAATGATCATGAATATACCTGCAGTGCCCTGTTTAAGGATTGGATCAACATACATTTCTTCAATACTGTAACATCAAAATGGCAGTCGTTTAACATGTCTATATAACAAAGTACATGTATATAGACGCTCATACGTCACATAACGGTATAGACACATATTCAATACATGTGACATCAAAAACCCTGTAGGGTGGTTATTCCATATTGGGTCGGAAGGCTGGCCCGACTCAAAAGTACTCGAGAAACTCCGGTAACGAAATGTGCACTGCTGCAACACTGATCTCTGTGTATCATTTTTATTATACACACACAGCCGACAAATCTCCGCTGGAGTCGGCCAATCAGCGAACGCTTGGATGTACATATTTCGAATTGGTTTTCGAATAGTGGCCCTGGTGAGCAGCGGGTGAATCGCGCCAGCCATAAATCCCCACACCACCTAGACCGTGTTTTATGAAGAGTTATAACTGATTATAAAGTAAATTTCTATGGTAAGTCTATGACAGCCTGTGTGGAAAGGAAATTTGTAATTGAAAATCTTTTTCATTAAACGAGGCACTGATATTAAAAGTTCGATGTCTAGAGTGAGCGGAACAGAATCTAAAGAAACAAGCTAAATCTATAAGCAGTATTTACAGGCTACATCCAAATTCTGCAAAGTATAATAAGAATCACCCACATAGAATACGGTAAGAGAAAAATGAACAACAAAAAATCTGCACCATGATCTACAAAGTATATAATCATAAATCCCTCTAGAGCAAAGTGTGTCAATAAAAAAAGAAAAGGTGATGAACAAATGAGAAAATGCGTTTTTAATTTCAAAATCAGATTAGCTTTTGAAAAAACATGATGAAAATTACAGTTTATATATATATTTCGAATGGTTCGTCTAATTCCACTGTAAGATTTGTGGATTTGCTTGTCATCTTCATAAGATTTAAAGTTATCATATCCAATGGTTACACATGAGTATTGACACATTCTCTTCAGGGAAATTCATAAGGCATACAATGATATCGGTTTCCTAATCAATCACATTGACTAAGAAACCGATATCTTATATACGGATATCATAACCGATGTTTTAAATTGAATGCACATTCAACAGAGGATAATCTGACATGAAATTTTATTTCAGAGAAGACGTTAAGTTTGATAAAAGCCTACATAGTGGGAACTGTACGACCATTATGATTATTTGTGTGTGTCCATTTTCAGCATTCAAGGGGCTGCCTCAGGATTGTACATGTCACAGCTTAAGTTTGCTCTCGGCCATCTCATTATAGAACTTCATGACTTTATCTGCACATCGGCGAACGTCACGTGTCAACTTATTGGGGTCAGGCTTCCTGCTAGGTGGAAAGAACTCGCTGCTCCTCATCGCTGAACCATAGAAGTTAACCACGTCGAGAACAAGGTTATCCCCAGCCGCTTTCCATGACTTGAGAGATTCTGTGGAAGCCTCCCATTTCAGGAGTGACTCGGTGTAAGGGAGTCCTACCTTGTCGCAATACGCTTTCAAGTATTCTGCCGGCTTGGTCAGGAGATCATCAGCATCGATCACGATCGGATCGCTATCGATATTTTCTTTGACATACTTCCAGAGGTCGTAGAGCTCCTCCACGTAGCATCCAGATGGGAATAAAATGTCATCGCGTTCGACATCGTATGTCTGTTCGTTGGCAGATTCGTCTTTCAGAAGACCAAGCTCAGTAAACTGCGCAAACATAGCTTTTCGATAGGAGCTGATAGAGCGAATGGGATCGCGAATGAGAAAGGTATATTTGAACCCACTGGGAAGGTACTTTCGTGTGTCGTCACTGGCCACGCCTGACGCCATATCCTTGACAAACACATATTTACTCTGTGTACTCTCAAGTGTCTCTTTCATGGTAGAATACCTATAACAATGAAAAAATCGAGATCATGTTCTAAATTAGTGAGTGACAGAGATTTCAAGTATCAAGTCAAAAGGCATATGACTTTTTTATTCAGGACGTAATTACTTCCGTTTGTTGTAAACTGGCTGCACGTTTGCATATACAGAAAAATGTTACGTTACAATAAACAGTGGTAGATATGAAGACAGGTTTATAGAGGATAAAGAGGGAAATTAAGTAGCAAAAATGTATATCAAGTAAATGTATAGGAAAGACTGTGGTGTCGGTTTTATTTGAAAATTGTCTCCGAAGACCCACAGAATTCTTTGAGATTGTCCACTCACTAGCGTGAAACATTTTGAAAGACATATAGATACATAGTTGTATAGTCAACTCACGCAAGACGTGATGATTCCATTTTCGATCTGGCGATCCCTCCGAGCAGTTCGGCAGCTTTTCCCAGCACTTCCTCATTTCCCTTATAAACCAGAGGTAAGTCTTCTCCGTGCGACTTCTTGTATACCCTGCCAGCGAGGTTGCAGTATAGAAAAGGTTCGAAATAAATCTCCATTTCTGGGATGGCACTCAGACATTTGGCGAACGCCGATGAAATGACTCTCGGAACGCACCAAAGAAAGATTTTCGATCCGTCAGTAGCCGACATTTTGGTTTCTTCTCGAGGAACTCGCACACAAAGCTTTCCAATGGCAAAAAAAAAATTAATGTAAAGCGCTGTGTAATGAGAAAGCGTTCAGCTTTGAAATGTGATTCCGCCCCGTTTGAGCTTTGACAGTAGGAGGCAACTGCTTGATCTTTGTGACCTGTAGAACGTGAACCTATGAAACGTTGGGGAACATGTCTGGATACACACTAACACATCAGAAAGATTATGAGTACATACATGTACATGCCACGCCTGAATGATCCGATGTTTTAGCACGCACTATAGATGATAACAAGTTCAAGTTTTATCATTAGCGATGCACGTCACGAGTCCTGCCATCTGTATGTACGTAGGTCTAATCTCGAGAAATTATCACAGTCTAAAGGTACGTGACTGATGTGCTGATACCCAGTTATTGTTTACATGTTACCAAGAAGAGAAATGTAATTAGTGACTATTTGTATCGCTAAAGATGAAAATAACCATATGGTTTGTTTAGATGTGCGTGTAGTCAGCTATAGGAAACATGCCTTGTAAAAGACAAACCTTTGTTACCAATAGGCATACTGATAAGTAGCTTGAAATGGTACTTCTACACTCATTTATCGCGAGGCTGTTTGATGGTTGTTTACATATATCGAATTAATTCAGTCTCAAAATTTATTCGTCTTAACCATTTGATTTTGTGTATAGAGAGATGACACCACACCTTGGAAATGTTGGAGATTGTTAAAAAGAAAGTTCTTATAGTAGTTTAAGGAATATTAAGAGAAAATGTCATTAACAACGTGGAATGTCTATATTTAGTTCAAATATCTATTTTATTCAACTATCTTTTAGCTTGTTTTTTCGTTAGATACTAATGACAAAAAAAAAAAACGTGTTCCAAAAACAATGTAAACAAATTACAATAAAAATGTTGATTGTGTCAGAACAAGTGCGATGGCAGGATGTTTATTTTGGGCTGGTTAAGTTTTTAATCCTAGCATAAGGCCTATATAGTTCGTGTAATTTCGTTTATTGTACAATGTAATGTCAATATTATGCAAGTGCATATATATCTGTCGAAAAAGCTTGACATTTGGCAACTTAATTTATACAGCCCCATTATTCCAAGATTACATTTTTTTTGTTTCGTTACGTTTGTTGGCGTGTTTCTTATTCTATTGATTTACACCTGTCAAAAGAGGATTTTAGTTGATGTCTTTTCTTGTCCACTGTGATACAACCGAAAGAAAATGCCTGCTCGTTGCTCTAATCGATAGCATACATGCCAACAGTTTGATCTGAGAACGAGATAAAATCCAGGCGAGGGAGCAAGATGGCCAACCGGAGGTAGATTTGGGAGGTGAAGGGGGCTTGCCCACCTCCAAGAGCTGGGGATACTGTATATCAAATTTGAGAACTGAAATGGCTCACTCCTAGACTATCATTTCAATGACCATCAATATGACGAGACTGCTAGATGAATTTAGACATCAGTCATAATAATTTATTGTAACAGTCATGTAAGACCAAATGACTCAATAATATGTCCTCATTCAGGATGACAAACAACACGGCTGTATGACAGTTTGCCTAGTTGCTTACACTGGCTTAGGGGGCAAATCATACGGTTTTAGTCTTGTAAGCACAATTGTGTTTTAAGGCGGTGAGATAGCTCAGCCAGAAGCACGTCTGCCTCACGATCCAAAGGACCCGGGTTCGATTCCCGAGTCGATCACACTGAGCAACATTGTGTGTATCATAACAGTCTCCTCTAGTAAGAAGCAATAAAACAATCTGTCCCTCGGATATGACATAAAATGAAGGTCCCATATGTGGGAGAGTCACAACTCGTGCACTCATGCACTCGTGCAGGGTATTTCACCCGGTGAAATGCTCCCGCCTAACAACCAACTGGAACCCGCGGAAGACCAGCCAGTGCATAGCTGAATATGGGCCATCCAGCCATCTTCTCAGATGGAAGTGAAATATATAAACAAATAAACAAACAAACAGACAAACAAACACGAAATTGCTCAAGAAGGTGATGTAACCATTCTGCCGAGTGAGATAAGGACAACCCAAATGGTTTCTTCTGAACACGTATTAAATGTGTTGAAAAGTTGCCTGTGATTCACTCGCGGGTAAATGGTGTACATAAACATTTCCACGTTAAAAGCATCGTACCGGGTAAATATGTACACTATGTTTGAATGATTCAATGTTTTCTGCTAGGCTTATTCATTTCTAGTGGGGAAGAAAAAACTGCAGAAAAAAAGAATTGTCGCTTCATGGGAAACATTAAGGGTCACAATAGGGGAGCGAAGATCTCGCTTTGTATTACAGTGGATGTCAAATATTGAGGTGGGTGGGAAGTACAAACACAAAGACTGGCGCTCCAAGGTGCAGACATACACATATTTGCTATTCTCGTCTTTATGCGAACGAGATATGTGAAAAGCATTCAAAGTTCAAATTCATTTCCATTCGACATAAAATCATCAAACAATTCATACAATGAAAACACATAGATACAAATATATGATTATCAAAAGAAATATACACACATACACAAAACAACAACAAGAACAAGAGCCGATGCGTAAATTCATGTGAATGGGGGGTCAACAGAGAAGAGCAATAAGCCTTGTAAATCGCTGACCCCTAGAAAACATAAATAATGTGTAAAATATATCGGGAGTATAGAAACGAAACTAAGGAGGAAAAGAAAAGGACAGGACTGAAGAACAAATCAAAAGACATATATAAGTGCAATTAAAGTAATCATTCTGAATGAGAATATGAATTCAGGAGTAAAAATTTATAATTCCTTTTAAAACTATTCAAAGACGGTTTCATTTTTAAATCAAATGGTATTTCGGTCCATATTAATGGACCTTTATAAAAAACTGTATTCTTAGAAACATTTGTTCTCACATGACATAAATGATAATCATTAGCACGACGGGTGTTATAAGCATAAACATTACTATTCAATAAAAATTTGGAAGAAATATTACAGGGCAATAAACCTTTTGAACACATATACATAAAAATTGCAAGATTATATCTATTAATATCATATACACTTAAAAGCTTCAAATGAAAAAATAAAGGTGAAGTGTGAGCATTAAAAGATACATTAGAAATTATTCGAATAGCTTTTTTCTGTAATACAAACAATTTTTTCATACAAAAATCATTTCCATTGGACCAGGCCACATTGCAATAATTGATATGGGAAATAAATAAAGTATGGTATAACATAATCAGAATATATCTAGGGAAATGCCTCAGATGATAAAAAATACCAATACCTTTGGCAATACGATTGCACACGACACCAATATGTTCATGCCATGAGAGCTTGTCATCTATATACACTCCTAAAAACTTTACACAAGACAAACGAGAAATTGTTTGACCATTAAAATACAAAACAGCATTCATATCAAATTTTCTCTTTCCAAATACCATAAACTGAGTTTTACTTACATTTATTACCAATTTATTATTAATCAACCAATTACTCAAACAAATCAATTCATGATTAAATAAATCCACTAAATAACTAAAATTATTATGTGACATGAACACACTGGTGTCTTCTGCAAATAAGATAAACTGTAAAATTTTACTTGAACAAACAATATCATTAATATAAATCAGAAATAACAATGGACCGAGAATGGAACCTTGTGGCACTCCACAACGAATGCATTTATACGAAGACTTATGATTGTCAATTGTTACAAACTGAAATCGCTTAGACAAATAATCTTTAAATAATCTTAACAAAACTCCGCGAATACCATAATTTTCTAATATATTCAACAAAATTGAATGATCAAGAGTGTCAAAAGCTTTGCTTAAATCAAGAAACAAACCAATAGTATACTGTTTCAAATCAATTGCTGTTGTAACTTTATGTATCAAATCAAGAAGAGCTGTAGAAGTGGAGTGTCCCGAACGGAATCCGTACTGACTGTTTGATAAGAGATTGCATGAAATGAAAAAAGTGTATAGTCGTTTATATAGATATTTTTCAAATACTTTGGAAAATAACGGCAGAACAGATATCGGACGATAATTCACCAAATTAGAAATATCACCACTTTTAAAAACAGGAATTACCTTTGCAATCTTCAGTTGATCCGGAAATATGCCATTGGAAATGCACAAATTAAATATATCACATAAAGGAGAACAGATTACATGAATCACTCTTTTCACAACATCAACAGCTATATCATCATAACCTACACTGGTTCCACTCTTTAAATCATTCACAATATCAATAATTTCTTTACATGTTATTGGAGAAAAATATGCCGTTTTATCATTTCTTATCAATTGTGAACTATAATCATAATTTAAATATTGCACATTGTTTGTAAGATTAAAACCAATATCAACAAAATAATCATTAAATCTTTCAACCATATCATCTTTATTAGTAATTGATGCACCATCAATATCAATTTTCATAATATTTTGTTTTTTAGATTTCACACCTAATGCATCATTAATAACTTTCCATGTTAACTTTATGTCTCCTTTTTAACCATCAAATTTCTTTTTATAATATTCACGTTTCACTTTCTTTAATTCATTTGTTACTTTATTTCTAAATTTCTTATAAACTTTTTTCCTATATTCAGTAGGATTATTCATATATTTCTTATATAATCTCCATTTTTTCCTTATCATTTTCATCAAATTCTTATCAATCCATGATTTATTTTTTCTATATTTTACTTTGATTTCACACAAAGGAAAACATCTGTGATACAAACATCTAAATTTCGTTATAAACTCATCATAACAACAATAAGGATCCAATGACTTAAAATTCCAATCAATACTTTCCAAATTACGACAAAACTGTACAATATTCATTTCATTTATTTGTCTTTTCCAGGAAACACACCTTTTTTCTTTAATTTCATCATAAGAAACACAGAATACAGGAAAATGATCACTGATATCAGCCAAAATAAGTCCACAAAATATATTTCTGATATTGTTTGTAAATATATTATCTAATAAAGTTGCAGATTTTGGAGTCACACGGGTTGGATAATGAATAAGTGGATACAGAGAATATGTTGCACATACATTCACAAAATCATTAGCATATGAACAAAAAGAAACATTCATTAAATTTATATTAAAATCACCAACCAAATATATTATTTTATTTTCCCTATTTACAATGTTCAAAACAGAAGAAACTTCATCTATAAAAAAATTGCACAGATTGATTAGGTGGCCTGTAAAAAACACCCAACACTACGTTCTTATTAACAGTATTTTCTATCTCAATGAATAAACTTTCGCAGTGTTCATTACTCACACTCAAATCTTCTCTATGTTTATATATTAATCCATCCCGTACAAAAACTCCCACGCCGCCACCTCTTTTACCAACTCTATTATTATACACAAAATCATAACCTTGAATATTACACATATGGGCGTCATTCTTCAACCAAGTTTCAGTGACTCCTAAAATAGAAAAAGAAAGATTCAAACACTGCGATAAAGCACTCAAACCATCAAAGTTTCTAGTTATACTTCGGCAATTAATATGCAAAACAGAAAAATTATTACAACTCAGAGAATGTTTGGAAACCTTGTCATTGAATTCATCAGGTAAATAAAAAGACTGATCAATCTCCATAAATTCTTCATTACCATTAATGGGCGACAGAACTTGTGATATTGTACTTAGATTTAACCTATCTATTGCACTTTGATATACATTACGTAAAGACATGGCAAAGAAAGGAGAGAGAGAGAGAGAGAGAGATGAAACAGCAAAAAGAAACAAAAAAGTAGCTTATATCTGACACATACGCACACAGGTGCGCAACACATAAAATCACAATTTATACCTTAAGTTAACAAAAAAACCTTGACAAATTGTATCATCCGGATGCCATCAATTACGAATACAAGCAAAAAAGATCAGTTACCATGGGAATTATGTTACGTGTTTAAATCAGACAGAGATGATATGAACTTCTTTTTTCCTGTGGACTTCAGGAGGGCTATGACACGCCCATCATTCGACCACACTGCACTAACTTTGTCTTTCATTTTGGAGGTTGCCGCCAGAAGTTCTGCGTTCTGCTTGGTGAGGTCCTCAACTATCACCCTCCCAGTGCCCTTCAGCTTGCGCTTGTTTTTCATCATTGCTTGCTTGCATTTATTCGAAGTGAACTTCACGATGATTGCACGGGGGCGGGCGGTAGTTGATCGTGTGGCGTCCGCATACGATTGACCACTATGTGCGTGCGCATCCTGATCACCTTTGCGAGAGACGCGATGAGACCTGTCGATGTCGGCTGGTGTGATATCGATGCCAATGCTTTTCGCGACTTCACAGGCAATGTCATCCGTGTTCTCGTTCGGAGACTCTTTGATGCCTAGCAAGCGAATGTTATTCCTGCGTGAGTATTGTTCCATATTGTGGACATCGCGGCATACACGCTTGAGATCCTCTCTGGTCCGCTCGACCGAATCGGCTACCATGCGAACCTCGTGAAGCTTGGCGTCCACTGAGACTTCCAAGTCGTGCATGCGAGCTAGCTGCTCTTCGATCATGCTGGATACATGTGAAAGATTGATTTCATGCTTTTTCATGATTTTTTCAATCGCTCTCTCTACAGCACACTCAACGATGCGGTCAATGTGCTTCAGAAGATCGGTATTTTTTAGCAGGTGGTCGATTTGAGCCATTTTAGGAGATTTGGGGGGCACGGGGGTAGGCGCATTGTTTGGTGTCTCCATGGTAACATTGCTGGCAGAATCTGCTGAAAGGGGAATGTCAGATGGTGTTGATGGTGATGGCCTAGATCTAAGGTTGGGCGTAATAAACAAAGGCTGTACTTGAGCGCTGCAGAGCAGTATATGACGATGTAAGAAAATGGAGGCCAGTACAGTACACCATAATTATAGACGTAGATGCAGTAGGCATACGGCGAGGATAGATTGATATCTATCAATTCGTTTTCATCAGTCAACCGTGCATTCATATTTCCCCGCCAGTCTGGTATAGGCCTTACTCGTTTACATTGCCATTGCCACAGACTTTTAATTAATCACTACTACTAAAACATTGATCAATTCAGTGCTTATTTACGTCGATATAGGGTAATTTGTCAATCAGTTGCAATGAAAAAATCTCGAAGGAAGAATTTCATGAATTTGAATCTAAAAGTTTGTTTGTTTGTTTGTTTGTATAGTGCAACAGAGTAGTCAGGAACAGCAACCTAGCAAAATGCATACAGCAATGAAAAAAAAAAGTCAATCAAAATAGCGATTCAAAATCATGCAACTCATGAACTCAACTTGAGTCAGGTATGGTTTGACGTGTGTAGATTGAAAGCACAAATGAGATATAGAGGTTAGGCAAGAAACAAGTCCTTTCCATCCTCCCTCGTCGAAGTAATGACACAATCACCCGACATTCATGACCCCTACACGGTAGCGATGAATACTGATGTCAAGTTTGATATTACAAGTAGCTCATTGATATTATATTTCATAGTTGATCAAACACACAATGGCAACATTGAAGGTCTGATAATTTCATTTTGATAGCAACATAGAACTACATTGTATATTCCATCTACCAATGAAATTTACAATGGAAAGTTGCATACGCCATGCCATGCAAACATCAACATGTTTTGGTGTAATTTTTCAGGGATAACAGAAATACCGGGCATAACAGACGAAACACGAAGCAAAACAGAATTTTACAGACTCGCAACTGCGCCCCCTACGGACAATCCCACGGTCATCTAGCGAAGTGATACTCCGGTCTTCTCAAATTTCCACTCGTCTATATCTACATGTACCTCTGCCACAAACCCCCTTCTTAAACAGTTTCTTTTCAGAACTCCCTTTACAACAGTCTCGTCTTCTCCACATTAGTTAATGAAGTAGAACCTAAATATCACCATCACGCCTTTTATCATGCAATAAAAGCGTCTCGGGCTGACCGTCATTCCCAGTTGGTGAAACAATTATCTTGTCTTACTACACTGTTATTGATTGGCACATCCAAACAAATATCCAAACTTTCTTTTGATGGGATATCGGATGGAAGTTCTGTCATGAAGTCATCTTCCATTGTTAGGAATATTGGAGTGTGTTTTGACACGCATCTGAACATGGAAGCACACATCACAAATGTGTGTAAATCATCATACCATATGATATATAACCTTAGACGTATCAGGAAATATTTTGATGAGAACAGTATGAAAATGATTGTCCAAGCATGCATTCTTAGTAAATTGGATAACTGTAACGGGTTATTATATGGACTCCCTGATTCTCAAGTTGGGCGCCTGCAGTGAGCCCAGAACTCCTGTGCAAGGCTTATTTGTAACAAACTTAGGTTTTCAAGGATTACTCCTCTTCTGAAAGATTTACACTGGCTTCCGATTCGTAAACGAATATTGTTAAAGATTTTGTTGATTGTGTATAAGTCACTTATCGGTCAATCCCCCAGTTACATATCCGAATTATTAGTGTTTAAATCTCATCGACATACTCATAATTTGCGCAGTTCTAAGGACACTTTTCTTTTGCAGATTCCAACACGTAAAACAAAAGTAACTTTGGGAGACAGAGCATTTGCCTGTGCAGCTCCCAAACTCTGGAATGATCTACCATTGGAAGTCCGGAAATCCCCAACAGTAGCAGTCTTTAAATCACGACTCAAAACACATCTTTTCATTTAACATCAGAAGCTTTTGCAGCGCAGAAGAATATATGTCTATAGGTTTTGCGCTTTATAAATTGATATATTATCACACTGGCAAACACAACACAAGTGGCAGCATAAATGGTATCTAAAGTTATATAAGTTTCAATATGATTCAAAGAATTCCTTGTGATATTCATATCTCTACTGATGTAGATTGTCGAAAGTCGGTCCTTTTTATAAATTCATTTCTCTCCTCTTCTTCTTCTTCACACAAAGTTTTTTTTTTAATGTCATTGTTGTTGGTATAACAAGCTGCCCATATTACTGTCTCTCGTGTAATTGAGGTTGTCTTAGCCTGTCCTATTGTCATGTATCTAAATTTCTACAACATTATTTAGATAATTATTTCCCTCTTGTTATGGAGAACTTATGTACCCCTTGGTGAAAGACAATCATCATGCCTGAAGAGGGCTTTCAAAACTAATTCTGATGCTACTTCCCCAATTCTTTTCCCCCAATTTTACTTACTTGCTTTCATCGTTTTCATTGTTATGCTGTCGACAACCACGATAACAGTGTTTTAAAATGTTCAAATACCTGTACCTGAGCTACCATATGGCAATAAAATGTCTGTTGATACGCATTCGTGAAAAAAATCCATTAATTACCTTCTTATAATCTTATTACGGAAGGGAGGGAAATCCGGATGGCACAACAATATGTCACATATTTCTATAGGCGAACATATCACCACCACCAGTGATATCCACAAACTTTATTCTCCCCTCGCCTCACGCGGCATCGTCCCAGTCTCGTCTGGATCCATCTTTTTTTTCAATGTGGTTCAACAGGCTACACCCACTTCGTACAAACGCATATTCATGACAATCTGTTAAAATATCCTGCACGTATAATCACACTCTTCTGGCCCCTGAATGTAGATAGGTGCCCACACGCTCGTGTTTCAATCTTAATCTAAATATTCATGATAAAAATTCTCTTCTCTGATACCAAGCACAATTCAAAGTTCTCTTTCCATGGAGGTACAGTACATCGATTTGACATGCTAAACATTAACGCAGCATTAGGTATCAATATTCGTTGATCATCTTTCAAACTCTGTTTTAAGTAGGCATAATGAGCCCTGTACATATTAATAACAAAATCTCTTAATTTTTCCTGTCCACTCATTAGAATTCACGCTACATGATCTATTATGTTGCAAATAACCATAATCCTCCTTTTATCTTTTTCCCTGTCTTCTTTTACTTTTTATCTGCTATTCTAACGGGTTAACCCTTTGACGGCGAATCCAGCGCATACTCGGGCAGGTGTCTATGGGAAATGTATGTTGTAGCAAAGTCAGTCTGTCTTTAACGGGTTTGTTCTTTTGCTGTAGACGGTTTTTTAACTGTATCATATTGAGTTTTATGAGTTAACCTTTATGCAAAGACACTGAAAACACCCCTGATACTGACTTTAACATTTTTCGTAACAGTATTGAAATTATTCAAAAGTTCGTTTATCTGAAAATGGAAAAAAAGTTTTTGTGTTTCATTTGTATCTGTTTTTCCCTCTTTGTTTCATATTAGCAGATTGTGTATTTAGAAAATGACAAACTCAACTCAACTGTACAATTAAAAAAAGAAAAAGGAAAAAGAAAAATGACATGGGTTTCGAACTGTATTCTGGGACAAGTTAGAAACAAAG
>NW_027270944.1:1087500-1125000 GCF_040938485.1 Diadema antillarum
TGAGTATGAATTCCTCTAGTTGAAGGGACTATATTCAGTGGGTGCATGTACGGAAAATATGTGATTTTTCGAGTAAACAGAACTCGTAGTCTGGCTTTGCGGACCCTTGGACAGAGTTTGAGGCGAAGTTTGAGGGTGCATGTACGGAAAATATGTGATTTTTCGAGTAAACAGAACTCGTAGTCTGGCTTTGCGGACCCTTGGACAGAGATGAAATACCTCATTTCTCCCAGTTATTTTACAGAATTTTTGAATTTTTAATGTTAACACGCATCTCTGTGGAGAATTATTTACCCGTGTGAGCCCTACAAATGGGAATGGAGGGGACTCTCTTCCCGCACTGACTTTTATTTTTCTGTCATGACTAGCGCCATTAGCGATAGAGGGCAGTGTTTGCCGTAGCTCCAATTCACAAGATGAGATCACTGGTCGCGATCACTGATCGCGATCACTGGTCGCGATCCCTACTGTCAGCTCACCGCTGCGTAGTGTGCACGTAGAATTACTTCTTTGCCATCATGCATGCTGTAGCTATGGTGATAGAATGATGTTTTTATAATACACTGCGAGATCGTGTGGAAAAGATGAACGTTAACTGGAAATTCTGCTACAGGGGGCGTATCTGCATAAAGATTGAGTTGCTATCGATCACAACTTGGATCAAAAACAAAATTCAAGGCAAAATGCAGTATTGATCGTAAATTCTGTTGCATAAGACTAATTGCGATTGATTGCAATTTGCTTCACTAGGAATTATAGAACTATCAGCATTGATGAGTTAGAGTTTAGACAGCAATGGTTCCTCCTAGTGCCCCCGATTAACGTGGTTGTCGTATTCAGTGAACAATGGTGAATTGACGCGCTTTAATTTAAAATGACGTACCTTATAAATCTTTTTGCATACTTATTGCGACCATCATAACCACAAACACTGATTATTTTCAATCAGCACAATGAACAATGGACATTGATGATATAAAAACTGAATTCGTCTGCTGAACATTGAAAAGCGAAGATCTATTGAGAGTTCAATATTGATCGTGAAATCTGCTTGAGCTGTGTACACTGGTGGCCAATAGGGATGTCACTGGAATGTAATAACATGCTGCAGAATGTGCATGCCTTGTGCATACCACGATAGAGTAATGTCAACTTGCCTCCTACAATTGGAAGGTGTAGTGCTATGGAATATTACTCAGAAAGAATTACCATTCGCTTACGTTCAGCGGGCCGGCGTGTGTGGCAAAGGGTGCTGCTGTTTCCATATAATATTGGAAAGTCACTGGGCTCTTTTACCTGTTGACTTTGTACCACAAGTAAGATCTGTGCCGCTGGACAGAGATAATCCTTTTTCAACACTGCAAAAAGCCCGGTGTTGAATATGAAACACCGAGCTGGTGTTAAATTGCCGGTGCTCATTTATGGTGTTAGGTCACACCTCTGGGTGTCATTTAGAAATATAAAATGTGTGTTGTTGTTGTTGTTGTTGTTAAGTAGTTTCTTGGTTACTATTCTTCTTGTTGATTTTAAACTTCAACAAGACGATCAAGAATTTTCCGACAAAGTACGTCATTTTTTTAAAAAAAAAGTGTGAACGCATTTCATACCATAGTAACACTAATTGGTGTGGTCTCATATTGAAGCTGGACCAGTGTTTTAACATTGACATTAACATCAACAATATCAAATCAACACCATGAGGTGTCATTGTTGACTTAACACCAGCGCAGTGTCAAAATATCACCAGCTAGAGTGTCAATTTAACATCACGAAGTGCCAGGCCAGGTGAACACTTTTCAACACCATCACAACACACTTTATACACCTGTGGGTGTTTATTGACACTTGATCGGTGTAAGATGTAATACCCATGGTGTTCAATCAAACACCGATGGTTTTGCAGTGAACTTATAACATGATGCAATATAACGTTGTGAGCTCCGTAGAAAGTCTATAAGAATATCAGAATCTCGTTGGGCTAATTGGGCCGATACTATCTATACGATCTTATTTCATTCCATCATCACGAGTGACAGTCCTCCCCATCTTTTACCGAATCAAAGAACAAAATAATGTCTTTTTTAATCCAGAGAGAGCTCGGACGAAATAAATGTTGTCGCTCGATGGTGCAAATCAAATTTGTTAATACGAGTTCCTTTTAATAGTAACGTGGCTTTCTGATAGAGAACACATTACTGTAAGTTCCATATGTTGTTTTTTATTTTTGCTTTTGTCTTTGCATCTGATATAATAACGACAACTTTCACTTGTCTTTGCCAAGTTAAAGGACACCTTGATTAGATGCTACAAATTTGTTTGCCATTACATCTCGCACAATCCAAAACCTGAAATCCAGTGGGATACTTACAGTGCATGAACTTGAATGAGCCACTGGTGTTACAGGGTGTTAAAAAACAAGGCAGCCTAAGTGTTCAAGACAGTCACAAAGCACTCAAGATATAATCATCGCAAGCAAATATTTGAAGGGCTTATCTGCATAAATTAATGGATGTACAGACTGGAATGATAATAGTGTAATGACTGAGCGAGAAAACAAGTGGCAAGAAAACTGAATCAAGAGCAACGTGTGGTTCGGTTTGCCTACAGAGACGCCAACACTTAAGGCATTGGATATCAGCTTTTATGCTACAGCCAAACCTGCCTTACTAGGGGTCACTTGTCTTTTACTGCCTCTTTTTTTTTTTTTTGGTCCCACTTGGTTGGTTGCTATACAGCCAGGTATGACTGTATTTGATAAGACTATATCAATACACTGTGAGTTGATTTTTTCTTTCGTCATGTCGTGTAAATGCGAATTCTTCACGATACGTGCACAGTTTAAGCAAACCTCCCTCCTCAAAAAGTTAAGAAATGTTTATGTTAACCGGGCTGGTATATCTTCTTTATCGGGTTCATCTTCATTTCCGCGTAGAAATATATATATATATATATATATATATATATATATATATATATATATATACATGTATATAATATATATATATATATATATATATATATATATATATATATATTGGAAGAAATTGGAGTGAGGCGGACGTTGCTCTAGATCTTAGTCTCCCTTTCATATGTAAAGCTAATAGAAAGCAATATGTTTATGTAAATGGATATGAGTCTCTTTTGAAAACAACTTCTTGTGGTGTCCCTCAGGGTTCCCTACTTGGCCCGTTATTATTTATCCTGTACATAAACGACCTCCAAAATTCGTCCCAGATTCTGTCTTTCATATGCTTTGCTGACGACACAAATTTATTTCTTTCACATCGTAACTCAAACACGCTTATACATATGTTAAACAATGAACTGAAACTTGTTCAGTCCTGGATCCACGCAAATAAGTTGTCACTAAATATTGATAAGACGCATTATATGCTTTTCAGCAATTCTCTGAACTCTGTTTCTGATTATGTTAAGATCAATGGTATCAATTTAAACCAGGTAGATAGTATCAAGTTTCTGGGACTTTACATTGATAGTGATCTATCCTGGAAAACCCATATTAACTATTTAAGTAAAATTTTGTCCAGAAACATTGGAATTTTAAACAAGCTGAAATATAATTTCCCCATACATATATTACAAATTATATATTCAACAATGATTTCCCCTTACCTCAACTATGGAATTCTAGCATGGGGTAATTCGTCCAAATTTTTACTTGATTCGCTATTCCTTCTTCAAAAACGCGCCATCAGAATTATCAATAACGCCGGATATTTATCTCATACAAATGAATTTTTTCACAAGAATAAAATTCTGAAATTGATTGATTTGTTTGATTACAATCTAGGTATTTTCATGTATAAGTACTCAACGAATGATCTTCCTGATGTTTTTCTTCACATGTTCAAAAGAAACTACTCAGTTCACAATTATCCCACCCGCCAACGGGACGCTTATCACCTTCCACGTACTCGCACAATTTTCGCGATGAAAACAATTATGTATGCGGGACCGAAATACTGGAATGACCTCCCCCCTGAACTCAAAGGTTGTTTATCACTATCATCCTTCAAATGCAAATTAAGACAGTATTTATTGAATAATTACGCTACATCAGCTCATTGAAATTCTGTTTTGTGCTGTCCAGGACTATCCCGTTATACTGTACTCCAGGGTTGTTGTCATGTAAAACCAGACTTTAAGAGCCCAGCTGTTTGCGCCCTTAAATTCTATCACTGTGTTTATGTATATTTTTCCTTCTTTAAAGATAGCTGGGACGAGGAAACAGCTGGTATTTCACATTCTCACTGCACTGCAACTGGTTGTTCGATGTCTTTTTTAATGGATTTGCAGGTGCATGTGTTCCCTTCTTAATACACGCAATGTACACATTTCTAATACTGTCTGAACGGTATCATTGTTATTATAACTATATTAAGTCATATTGTACTGCCAGAACGACAATGGTTCATCCGCCTATATACAGCATGTGGTTTTTCCGATCCCTAACCTGCACTAGAGAAGAATTTGCTATATAACTGTATATTTGTACTTTTTTATTTTTTTTTTGTTTTTCTCTTATGTTCCGGTCATTGTTGTACCCGTGCTCCCCTTCTCAATCTTAAACTCGTTTTTAACCCGGACCTACGCTCAACAAGCTCGCTTTTTAAGTAGGTTCCTTCATATTTCTTTAGCATTCATTCACAGATTCCAAACTGAACAGATCGACCACTATTATGTTTTACATATTTGCAATATTCTATGTATGTCATGTATTTCATTTAATTTTGTTATATTTGATGTAATTTTTCATCGAGAAATATGAAAATAAATTGAAATTGAAATTGAAATTGAAAGCTTTCGGCCAGTCATCAGGCCTTCCTCAGGATCTGCTTGGGACGTGTATCATTATTGACGTGATGCCTGCATTACCGCACCGTGTGCTCATCTTCTGTATGTTGGGCTATATTGTGTCCTGTCTGGTCATGGCCGAGTTTTCTGCTACGGGTGTTCTACTGTCAGTCTGAAGTTACTCTAACTTCAGACTCACAGTAGCACGCCTGATGACTGGCCGAAAGCTTGACAAATAAAAGGGAGACGAAGATCGAGAGCAACGTCCGCCTCAGTCCAATTTCTTCCAGTATATAAATTATGCAACCAACAATGAGGCACCACGCACGTTTGGGACCCAGGGAACTATCTCTCGCACTATATATATATATATATATATATATATATATATATATATACATATATATATATATATCTATATATATATATATATACATATATGGAAAATTTTATAGAAATTCATGCCTAAAAATAGTTCTTAATTTCCTAACAATTTCTTGCGAAGACTAGAATGTATATGCACTGCTTTCAGTTTCATTTTGAGGTGATTAATGATCCATGGACTTTTAGCCTATCACCAAGGAGTATAAGCTAAGATCCCAGCTTATTCAATTCTATGCTTTTTCATTGTCCCCCCCCCCAAAAAAAAAGAACTTGTTGCATCCTCTTTCAATGCTCCATTTCCTTGTACGATATCCATGTATCATGCCAAACAGATCCTCCACAGGCAATAACTAGTATCATATATACACACATTATAACAACATTTGTGTGCATAAATGTATGGATTGATACTAATACTTATGAATATATAATTTTCGGGGGATACGACATTTCCTGCCTTCACTGGAATTGTATTGCCGTAGTCTTCCACTCGGGCAATACATTTCTAATTCGGGCAATAAATGTCGTATCCCCCTCAAGGCCAGTCCATACAAGCACGTACATAATATGCATTAGTATTTCCTATTTTGTGACTATAGTTTAAAATTTAGGCATTTCGCACTACATATCTTTTACCATTAATTATGATAGCTCAGCGATAAATTTGATTATGGAACATTCTGATTTTCCAAGTTAAATTTGTGTTTATTTGTTTGTTTGTTTGTTTGTTGTTGTTGTTGCTGCTGTTTTGTTTGTTTTTAGTTATCATTACCTGCATTTACCGGTTAAAAATATCGACAGGAAAGATAACGTTGTTACAATGATATTTAAGACAGAACTTTGTTCATTATCTTTCTAAACATCGTTCGTCATTGTAACTTATCTTAATCGGTGAAGGACAATAGTATTGTACTTCATCATTCTATTTAGGAATATATTAAAATGAAACTTTTTACTATTGGACTGTAAGTAAGTATCAAACTCAATTTTTGCTGCAGGAGAACAAGGTTTCGCAGTTACCTCCAGCCACTATTCCCCACCACACGAAATGAGATCAAACAAAATGCTGACAGAAAGTGCACCGTGCAATTGACAAGTTGTTTTGGTATGTAGTACAATAAAGTTATATTTCATTGATTCATATGTTGTATTTCAAAATAAGATATGATTTAAAGAAAGCTGCAGGATAGAAAACATGAAATAAATGAAAAAGGAATAAAGATTACAACATTTTCTTCACAATTTCTTATTCTAACAAACCAAGGGATTATTAAGCTAGAGATAGATGTGAAATGCGTGTAGGGCGTAAAGGAATAATGATTATGACAAACACAAAAAAACATTCAAAACACAAAAACAAACATACTTCGTGATAATGACAAAGATAAATGATGTATCCAATTAATGCATGTAATGGGCAAGTGCATACAAAACACTTATCTTTGAGAAAACTTTATCACTCGAAGTACACAATAGTGGTGAAGATTAGAGGCAGAAAGTCAAATCGACATGAAATAAATGAACGAATGATACAGTCAAAAAGGTTCTAACACACCATATAGTTATATACGAAGAACTACAGTACCTTTCTTACAGAGTGATATTGATATAATATTAAGAACGAAGATGCGCTTTTATCATTAGTCATGTTAGTGGTGTGGGTGGAAGCTTACACGTGCGAATGAGGAATGCAGCAGCATTTGTTGAACACATTATTACAAACACTTTTCAACGGATTGTCTGATTTTCATCAAATTTCGTTGATTCTTTACATGAATATCGCTGCAATTCACATGCATACTTATATAGGTACTATTTCCCTTTAAAGATGATACGCATTTCTGTACGATACAGCACCACAGCACACTATTTTTCAGATTTGTCAAAATTCTAAGCATTATCAAAAAAAAAAAAAAAAAAAACATCTGCACCTTATCCTGCACAGGAGAATGTAATGGCCGAAAAGTCATACGACACCTCCAAAGTATGCTGGTCTTATTACGTCTACACATTGTAAGCTGATTACCTTCCTTGCTTAATAAACAAACAAACAAACAAAAAAGACGAGAAAGGACAGTTGATAAGTTTACAGCGCCCTCATACAATCAGTCTAGACTCGTACATTTCATCAAAATACTTCATGACCCTATCCGAACATCGTATGACGTCAGGGGTCAGATTCTCAGGGAATTTGCTTGCCGGAAAGAATTTGCTGCTCCTCATGGCAGTCCCATAGAAGTTAACCACGTCAAGAACGAGGTTGTCCCCCGGTGCTTTCCATGACTTGAGAGAATCTGTGGAAGCATCCCACTCAAGGAGAGACTCACTGTAAGGGAGTCCCACCGCAGCGCAATACGCGCTCAGGACTTCTGCCGGCTTGTTCAGGAGATCATCAGCATCGATCACGATCGGATTGCTGTCGATATTTTCTCTGACGTACTTCCAAACATCATAGAGCTCCTTCATGTAGCATCCGGGTGGGAAGTACTTGTCATCGCGTTCGACGTCGTATGTCTGTTCGTTGGCAGCTTCGCCTTTGAGGAGACCAACCTTAGTAAACTGCGCGAACATAGCTTTTCGAAAGGAGTTGATAGAGCGAATGGGATTGCGAATGAGAAAGGTATGTTTGAACCCACTGGGAAGGAACTTTCGTGTGTCGTCACTGGCCACGCCTGACGCCATATCCTTGACAAACACATATTTACTCTGTGTACTCTCAAGCGTCTCTTTCATGGTCGAATACCTATAACAATGAAAAAATCGAGATCATGTTCTAAATTAGTGAGTGACAGAGATTTCAAGTATCAAGTCAAAAGGCATATGACTTTTTTATTCAGGACGTAATTACTTTCGTTTGTTGTAAACTGGCTGCACGTTTGCATACAGAAAAATGTTACGTTACAATAAACAGTGGTAGATAGGAAGACATGTTTATAGAGGATAAAGAGGGAAATTAACAAATAAAAATGTATGTAAAGTATAGGAAAGACTATGGTGTCCGTTTTATTTGAAAAATTTCTCCTAAAACCCACAGAATTCCTCGAGATTGTCCACTAATTAGCATGAAACATTTTGAAAGACAGCTGCAGTATGGTGAACTCACGCAAGACGTGATGGTTCCAGATTCGATCGGGTTATCCCTCCGAGATGTTCGGCAGCCTTTGCAAGCACCTTCTCATTTCCCTTATAAACCAGAGGTAAGTTTTCTCCATACATCTTCTTGGATACCTTGCCCGCGAAGTCGCAGTATATAAAAGGTTCAAAATAAATCTCCATTTCTGGGATGGCACTCAGACATTTGGCGAACGCCGATGAAACGACTCTCGGAACGCACCAGAGAAAGATTTTCGATCCGTCAGTAGCCGACATTTTTGTTTCTTCTCTAGAACTCGCACACAAAACTTTCCATTGGCAAAAAAAAAAAAATAATAATAATCTGAAGTGTTGTGTAACTGAAAGCGTTCAGCTTTGAAATGTGATTCCGTCCCGTTTGAGCTTTGGCAGTAGGTGGCAACTGCTTGATCTTTGTGACCTGTAGAACGTGAACCTATGACAACGTTGGAGAACATAACATGTCTGGATACATACTAACACATCAGAAAGATTATGAGTATACGTACATGCCACGACTGATTGATCCGATGTTTTAGCTCGCACTATAGATGATAACAAGTTCAAGTGCTATCACTAGCGATGTACGTCACGAGTCCTGCCATGTGTATGTACGTAGGTCTAATCGCGAGAAATTATCACAGTCTAAAGGTACATGACTGATGTGCCGACACCCAGTTATTGTTTAGATGATATCATGAAAAGAAATGCAATTAGTGATTATTCTTATCGCTATAGATGAAAATGACCATAATGGTCTGTTCAGATGTACGTGTAGTCAGCTAGGAAACATGCCTTGTAAAAGACAAACCTGTGTTACCTTTATGGGCATACTGATAAGTAGCTTCAATGGTACTTTTACTCTCATTTATCGCTAGGCTGTTTGATGGTTGTTTAAATATGTCGAAATTATTCAATCTCATAATCTATTCATCTTGAACATCTGATTTTGGATATAGGGAGATGATGCCACGTCGGACCTTGGAAATGTTGGAGATTGTTAAAAAGAAAGTTCTTATTGGAGATGGCTCGTGACTGATCAGTGGGAATAAATGGGAATGTTGGGGGATGATTGTTCCAATCCTTGTGGGCCTATATCTATTGTTGTGTGAACATTATTTGCTTCAGTATGGTCTCATATTCAAGTAATGTGCACTTTAATGTTTCCGGGTTAGCATGCTTGTACAGTGACAGGGCGATCGTTAAAGAAAATATTTATAGGAAACAATATCATATCAATTGATTGTTTTCCATCATTTAATGTTATTTTGATTATTTTCTGACATAAATCATACAATAAAGTTGTCTCTGCTTTGAATATAAGAATCTTTATTTTTACCAAATTTGAGCACTGGAAAAAGTTCGATGCAGCTACGAAAAGTGCCAAATCTGCGACGTCACTAAATGTGTATGCAACCCAGTGGGATTTACGTATCTATAGGCAAACTGTGCCCATATGCACTTTTCAGGAAACTGGTGTGTGATTTGTTGTCAATCTAGAATAAATCGTCCGCCAAAACTATTATATTCACGTCGTGAAATTGTTTGTTTGTTTGTGTTCATTGGAATCATTTTTACACCCATAAATTTACGTAAAAACAAAGTTTTGAAAGCACAAAACCTATCGTCAGCTCAAGATTCAAGATTGCCGTGATCAGCTGTTCCTTCCTACAGCCACAATTTGCTGTTATTATTGATACAACAAATTGATCATTGTGGGGGAATTGCGTATAGCTGAGGTAATCTTACATACTCATGAAGGATGATAACTAAGTCAAAGAGCTGTAATTGATTGGAAATCATTAATTTTTTACACCTATACATTTACGGAAATACGACGTTTGAAAAGCACAAAACCTACCGTAATCAGCTCAAGATTCGCGATTGCCGCGATCAGGAGTACGCACAACAGTACCAGCAGAATCGGCAGTGAAGAGGTATTTCTTGATGCCGTGATTTCAGCTTGATTCTTCTTCGAAATGGCATGATGAAGGTTTGTTGGATAAATGTGACCTTCTTTTTTTCTTGTGTGTTGGTTTAAATTCTAATTTCTACCTCAATTTCCTAGAAAAACAGTCTAACAAAGCGGGAAACTGCAACATTTCCGTGCTGAGCAGCAGTCACGATACACGTGTTGCACGCAAGAATGCACCGCTGCTGCTGCAGCGATCCCCATAGTAT
Organism: Diadema antillarum; assembly: GCF_040938485.1. Taxonomy (NCBI): domain Eukaryota; kingdom Metazoa; phylum Echinodermata; class Echinoidea; order Diadematoida; family Diadematidae; genus Diadema; species Diadema antillarum. Next base: position 1,097,992 of record NW_027270944.1, read on the forward strand.
AACACGTAGGTTGCTTGTAAACAAGGAGGTCCTCGGCGCGGTTGACCAATCATGAACACGTATTTCGATCACGTGTCTTGGTAAGCAACAAGGCTGTTAACCTACGCATCTGGGAGGCGATTTGCATAAACTTACGCATATGGCAAGCCGTTTGTGTAATAAGTCGATAAACACTGTTTTTCACTGATAAATAGTGAAAAACAGTGTTTATCAACTGATAAACAGAGTTTTTCTTTGATAAACTGAGTTTATCAACTGATAAACACAGTTTTTCTGATAAACTGTGTTTATCAGCGATAAACTCTGTTTATCAATTGATAAACTGAGTTTATCAATCTGATAAACTCAGTTTATCACTTAATAAACTGAGTTTATCAGAAAAACAGTGTTTATCAGTTGATAAACACAGTTTATCAAAGAAAAACTCTGTTTATCAACTGATAAACACTGTTTATCAGTGAAAAACAGTGTTTATCAACTGATAAACAGAGTTTTTCTTTGATAAACTGAGTTTATCAACTGATAAGCACTGTTTTTCTGATAAACTGTGTTTATCAGCGATAAACTCTGTTTATCAATTGATAAACAGAGTTTATCAATCTGATAAACTGAGTTTATCAGAAAAAACAGTGTTTATCAGTTGATAAACACAGATTATCAAAGAAAAACTCTGTTTATCAGTTGATAAACACTGTTTTTCTGATAAACTCAGTTTATCAGTTCATAAACACAGTTTTTTCACTTTGATAAGCAGAGTTATTTATCTCTCCACAAGAGAGGGCGTTTTCACTGGTTGATATCTCGTTAATCGCAGCGCTATGGCGCTATGCTACTAGTGCTTGCAATGTACGTATCGCTGCGCTAGTAACCAAACATTACTTTGTAATTCCAGTATGTGTGCATATCTTTATTAGTTTGTTGATTACCATTGAATGTCATACTTTCCAATGTATATTTACTTATGATTGCATTTTTGATTTACTTTATGTTGTTTTGTTGAAAGAAAAATGAGAATAAAATAAATAAATGAAATGAAATCCACATGCATAGCTCCAGTTTAGTCCCCTGCATACACATTAACAATTTGTTTGCAGACTATTAGACCAACATTCTTTTTTGTTTTGAAGTACAGCTGAACAATAATTTTCTTATCAGAACAAAGCTCACCGAAAAAAAAAACATGTTTATCCTTGCTGCACCCTACCAGCAAAACCTCCCCTCTCTTCCTTCCCACTTCAAGCAGTCTCTTATAATGTAGGACCTATTACTATAGTATAGCTATATTATCATGCTCTTTCGTTGAACTGTTCTTTGAAGTTTTGTCTATAAATAAAGGCTAATCGCACACTGTCTGTGCAACGGCTCCAGATGATCGACTCGTACGTATCTGCGCATGCTATTTAGCTAATACATTGTAGGCCCTACAGTAATTCATTTCTTCGCGCCACTTGTACGAGGCTATAATATGATTCATTTAAAGGGGAATTATCAGAACGTAAAAATAGGTTTGTCCTTGATATCATTTAAAAAATGAAGAAATAGCTTTCTTAGATTTGTGGAATTGGTATAGACATCCACAATAAACAGATATCATTTTCTATTTAATGAGGCCTACTCGGCACAACCCGGATAGGATCAGCGGTTGCGGAACGTTTCTGCGTACTGCCTATTGTGCGGTATATTCGTTCCGCGGAACTAATCGACTGGATTCGGCCAGTATATCGGTTCCCCCGGAACCCGGAACGGATCGACTGTGACACCGGCCGTTCCGTCGCAGTACAGCTAGCTTCATAGCGGTCTAGTCTGGTCAGGCTAGGAGTGCGCGAGAATGTACACTTGCACATGTACTTGTACATGTACATGTACGTATTAACAGAGCAGACGTATCAAATGCTGCTAGCGCCCACTACCGAGAAGGTTTGAATGACTCTGCTTTTCTCTGATAAACTGAGTTTATCAAGTGATAAACAGAGTTTATCAGAAAAACTGTGTTTATCAGTTGATAAACTCAGTTTATCAGTGATAAACAGAGTTTATCGGAAAAACTGTGTTTATCAGTTGATAAACAGAGTTTTTCTGATAAACTCTGTTTTTCTCTGATAAATACAGTTTTTCTTGAAAAACAATGTTTATCATTTGATAAACACAGTTTTTCTGATAAACTGTGTTTATCACTTGATAAACAGTGTTTATCAACTGATAAACAGTGTTTATCAACTGATAAACACAGTTTTTCTGATAAACTCTGTTTATCACTTGATAAACTCAGTTTTTCTTGAAAAGCAATGTTTATCAGTTGATAAACAGTTTTTCTGATAAACTGATAAACAGTGTTTATCAACTGATAAACACAGTTTTTCTGATAAACTCTGTTTATCACTTGATAAACTCAGTTTTTCTTGAAAAGCAATGTTTATCAGTTGATAAACTCAGTTTACCAAGTGATAAACAGAGTTTATCAAGTGATAAACAGAGTTTATCAGTGAAAAACAGAGTTTATCGACTTTTTACACAAACGGCTTGCCATATACGCATGTTTCAGACGAATTTATGAATGAAAGTGAGTAGTATGACATCATGGCATGACCATATTTGGAATAAGCAGAGGTAGAGCTTTCTGTAGGTACCAGTGTGTCAGGGTTCAACGCAGAATATCTAAGACACGATCGCCAAAAGAACAGTCATTTTCGCCGTAAGCGATTTGGTCTTTAGACGTAAGATTTTGGCCAACTTTTGAGATTGACATCCCACTTTCTCTTCAAAATTCCACATTTTGTAGGTTGTATTTCGAAATGTTGTTGATATCAATCAGAAACTAGAAAATTTCTACTCCAACGTGATACCAAAATGTCAATTTGGTCCCTAAGGTAGGTCATTTTTTGACCTTTTTTCGGGCTGTAGCGCGAAATCACATTTGCCGAGAAGTTTCGGGTTTTGCCAGAGCGGGTCTCATATAGCCGTACGGCAAATCAGCTCATACTCATTTGGTGACGTCGCTAAAATCAGATGTTTCTTGTAGCAAACGGAGCTACGTGGTCATGGAAATTGGGTGTTTTTTTATTTAAAAAAAAAACAGTTTGGGGGTAAAGTTACATCGTCTAAAAGATATCCAGTTAGCTTCTTAGCTTTCCGTAGATATCAAACTTGTCATATTTCTAGATTCTCTATGAATTTCTGCTTCAACGGGCCGTGAACGATCGCTTGACCCCATGTTGTTATGAAGGTAAGAAGAATGGATGACATTTCTCACCTTGTCACTCTCAGGACTTCACACTCGGATGGGTTTAAGGGCGGTGAGTTTGCTCAGTCGATAGCGCGTCTGCCTCACGATCACGCGGCCCGGGTTCGAACCCGAGTCCGGACTGAGCAATGTTGTGTGTAAACTGAGACCCCGTTTACAGTGCGGGGCCGAGCCCGGCCTCAATTGCGCAGCCGAGCCCCGCAATTTTGTCCATTTACACTGCTGGGCTCGGCCGCGCTTTCGATTCAAACCTTTCAATATTTTGTCGTAGTGGCGCTCTGCTTGTAAACAAACGCAATTTGGTATTGTCTGGTTTTCAGACCCTTTGCCAACTGAATTCCGTGGCGACGAAGTCGCCGTTCTGGCAAAGGCGTTTGCCCAAGGAAAAACTCCTTTGCAAGACAAAACCACCTTAAAATATACTAGTTTTCGACGTTGAGGGGGTTGATATCCTGAATAGCGAAATAGTACAGGCAGAGGGTTTGGAAGCCAGACTAAAATTGGCCGCGCATTTGGCCCAGTTTGCATTAACACTGAGAAAAGGCCGGGCTCGGCCGCGGCCGAGACCACCTCCAGAGCGTGGCCAAATGCGAGGCCAAAATTGGCCTCGCATTTGGCCTTTTGCGCGTTTACACTGAAATGAAGGTGGACTCGGCCGCGGCTCGGCCGCGGCCGAGCCTCGCACTGTAAACGGGGTCTAACTGTCCCGTCTAGCAAGAGGCAAACACTCTGTCCCTCGGACAAACCTGTCGGATATGACATCAAATGAAAGTCCCATATGTTGAAGAGTCACAACTCGTGCACTCATGCACTCGAACCCGCGGAAGACCAGCCAGTGCATAGCTGAATGTGAGCCATCCAGTCATCTTCACAGATAGAAGTGAAATAAACAAACAAACAGACAAACAAACACGAAAATTACTCAAGAAGGTGATGTAACCATTCTGCCGAGTGAGATAAGGACAAGCCAAATGGTTTCTTCTGAACACGCATTAAATGTGTTGAAAAGTTGCCGGTGATTCACTCGCGGGTAAATGGTATACATAAATATTTCCACGTTAAAAGCATCGTAATGAGGAAATAAAATGTACACTATGTTCGAATGATTCTGCTAAGCTTATTCATTTCTAGTGGGGAAGAAAAAGCAGAAAAAAAAAACGAATTTTCGCTTCATGGGAAACGCTAAGAGTGACAATGGGGAGAGAAGATCTCGCTTTGTATTATAGTGGATATCTATGGTTGAGGTGGGTGGGAAATACAAGGAGTGGTGTTCCATATATTCCATATATTCCATATGTTCTATTCTCGTCTTTATGCAGCAGATATTATGTGAAACACATTCAATTCGGTTTTTTTTTTCAGTCAATCGTGCATTGATATTTGCCAGCCAGTCTGGTATAGGCCTTACTCGTTCACGTTGCCATTACCACAGATTTTTGATTTGGAAATCGATATGGAAATCATAATAATGCGCGAAGGGGTGAATGTACCTGGCCACCATCACGATCAATATAAAAACACATCATTCCTTAGTGCTATTTGAGCTTTTTACGGTGTTAAAAAAAGCAGGCAGTGGCAGAAGTCATTTTACGTAACTGTTGTAAAGTCACACTTAATTCTTTTAACCATTCGAAATACCACAACGAAACAAAATCCAACTCAATAAATTCAGGATATATTCTTCAGACTCATATTATGAGATAGATTATGATAGAGCACACACACGCAAAATGTAACACACATACACAACAGGATTATATATATATATATATATATATATATATATATATATATATATATATCCAAGAATACTTTTACACTAATACCCAAACACCGGTTGCTTACCGTTTTTCCACCATTAAGTACTCTCACGTCTAGTTGTAAATGTAAGTGAACTCTCGAATTGCGATTATGGACATGATTGTGTTTTGGAACGTTCAGTGGGTTCAGTTGCAGTAATCCTGCCCACTGTGTGCTGACAAAAACGATAAATGAATGAATGAACGTATAAATTAGAAGTAAAATAAATAAATAAATAAATAGACAAGTAAATAGATGAATAAATAAATAATCATAGATAAATGAATAAAGAAATACAGAAATGTTTCATTGCCGAGAGTGCAACTGTAGAACGTTAGGAGATCATCTGTAATTATTCATCCACATTGAAGTTTTTTGTTTTTGTCTTGTTTTGTTTTGTTTTGTTTTGTTTGTTTTGTTTGTTTGTTTGAGCCCATGGGTGGTTCTGACCATTTTCGGGTTATGAAGGATTTGGCGGACACGTTTGAATTCAAAATGTTTGCAAAGCCATTAACATGCTCTCCTTTGAGAGGTAGACCTTTGAAATATATAGTACTGTATCGTATTTTGTCTGTGCTGGTACACAGTGCCCCTACCCACAAGGTTTTTTTTGGGGGGAAAAAATTTAGGCACAATGGGATGAAGAATAACGTGACTGTTCAGGAACACATTCTAATCATTTTGTTAAACTTTTCAGCGGCTCAGAACTTCACTTAGCAATTTCACAATAGATCTCGGCATTTACATCTGCATTTAACATCTGAAATCATCATTTTAACGTATAAAAATTGTTTGTTTGTTTATTTGTTTGTTTGTTGTTTATTTATTTGTTTTTATAGTGCAACTGATGTCACGAGCAGGCTACATAACGATTTACATATATCGATTAAAAAAATCAGTTATAGATATCACTAGCGATTCAAAATCATGCATCTTATGAATAGTGTCAGGCATGACTCAACGTGTTTAGATTAAAAGCACAGAAAGAGATATAGAGGTTAGGTAAGAGACAAGTCCTTTCCATCCTCCCTCGTCGAAGTACTGACACAATCACCCGAAATATGAATGACCCCTACACTGTAGCGATGAATGCTGGTATCGTGTATAGTTTGATATTACATTACAAGTACCTCATTTATATTTCTTTCATAGTTGATCAAACGCATAACGACAACATTGAAGGGCTGGTAATTTCATTTTTGATAGCAACATATGACATATTTCCATCTGCCAATGAAATTTAGAACGGAAAGTTGCATACGCCATGCCATGCAAAACATCGAAATGTTTTGGTATAATTTTTCAGGGATAGCAGAGATAAGAGGCATACAAACGTAACACGAAGCCAAACAGATTTCTAAAGACGCGCAACTGCGCCCTCTACGGACAATCCCACGGTCATCTAGCGAAAGAATACTGTCTGTACTCCCATCTTCTCAATTTTCCACTCATCTACCTCTGCCACAAATTCCCTTCTAACAAACAGTTTCTTTTCAGAACTCTCTTTACAATAGTCTCGCCTTCTCCACATTAGTTAATGAAGTAGAACATGAATATCACCATCACGCCTTTTCATCATGCAATAAAAGTGTCTCGGCCTATACCGTCATTCCCAGATGATGAAACATTATTATGTCTTAATACACTGGAAGACACAACGCAAGTGTCAGCATAAATGGTACTTAAATATAAGTTTCAATATATATTTAAAGAATTCCTTCTGATAATCATATCTTTGCGGATATAGATTGTCAAACGTCGGTCTTTCTAATTAATTGATTTCTCTCTTCTTCTTTTTCGCACAAATGTTTTTCCAAAATCTCATTGTTGTTGTAAGTATACATAACAAGCTGCTCATATTACTGTCTCTCGTGTAATTGAGGTTGTCTGCGCTTGTCCTATTGTCATGTATCTACATTTCTACAACACATTTAAATAGTTATTTCCCTCTTGTTCGGGAGAACTTATGTACCCCTTGGTGAAAGACAATCATCATGTCTGAACAGGGCTTTCAAAACTAATTCTGATGCTACTTCCCCAATTCTTTTTTACCCGGTTTTACGTAGTTGCATTCATAGCGGACTCATTGTTATGCTGTCGACAACCACGATAACGGTGTTTTAAAATGTTCAAATACCTGTACCTGAGCTACCATATGGCATATATCTGTTGATACCAATCCGCCGAAAATGCATTAATTACCTTCTTATAATCTTATTACGGAAGGGAGGGAAATGCTGGTGGCACATGTCACACATTAATTCCGACTTGAAAACAAATCACCACCACCTATGATATCAAACTTAAAGTAACCAAAAACTCGCCTCACGCGGCATCGTCCCAGACTCGTCTGGATCCATCTTGTTTTTTCCAACGTGGTTCAACAGGCCACAACCACTTCGTACAAATGCATATTCATGACAATCTGATGAAATATCCGCCACTTACAATCACACTCTTCTGGCTCCCTCTGTGTAGATAGGTGCCCACACGCTCGTCTTTCAATCTTAATCTAAATACTCATGACAAACTTTTTCTTTTTTGAGACCAAGCCCATTTCAAAGTTCTCTTTCCATGGAGGTACGTATTTCGATTTGACATGGTAAACATTAAAACAGTAGAATTAATTAATCTCAATATTCGTTGATTATCTTTCAAACTCTGTTTTAAGCAGGTATACTGACACCTGTATAAATTGATAATGATTTTTTTTTCCTGTCCACTCATATGAATGATCTATTATGTTGCAAATAACCATGTTCCTCCTTTCATCTTTTTCCTTGTCTTCTTTAGCTTTTATCTGCTATTCTAACGGGTTAACCCTTTGAGGACGAATCCCGAGGATACTCGGGCATGTGTATATGGGAAATGCATGTTGTAGCAAAATCAGTCCGTCTTTAAGGGGTTTGTTCTTTTGTCGTAGACGGTCTTTTTTAAATGTATCATATTGAGTTTTATGCGTAAACCTTTATGCAAAGACACTGAAAACTCCCCTGATACTGATTCTAACATTTTATCTTGACAGTGCTGAAATCATTCCAAAGGTTCGTTTATCTGAAAATGAAAAAAAAAAGTTTTTGTGTTTCATTTACAGTGTATATCAGTTTTTCTCTCTTTTTTTCATGTTAGTAGATTGTGTATTTAGAAAGTGATAAACTCAACTCAACTTTACTATTAAAGAAAAAAAAAGAAAAAGGAAAAAGAAAGATGACCTTGGTTTCGGACTGTATTCTTAGAAACAAAGCTTCATATGGCCTGGATCACCCACCGGCTGGTGTCATCAAAAACTAAACTGAATATATTATTCGTGAAGCTCTCACACTCACACTATCTATCTTTCACTGAACACTGGCAAATTCCTAATATTTCAATAAGAAATGTACAGGTTACATCAATCACATACGGTGGTGATAACAAAAATAGCTCATCAATATCTGCACGTGTCGTCCCTTTACATCTGCAAAAAGTTTATATATATATATATATATATATATATATATATATATATATATACATATATATCCATTAATGTTACATTGGCAGTGAAAATACTTGGGCTTCTGTTATTGGCAATTTTCGTCGGAAGGCAGGCCTGGGCAATTGAAAGTGATCCATAATGACAGTACAATCGGGCTTTGCTTATTTATCTTGACATTGATCGATCTGCACAATTATCATTTTGCAATTATTCATTTTCCCATTTGTATTTATTCCATTCTAACATACCCCTCATATTTTCATAAGCTGTCAATAATAACCTTGAGTTTACTCGCCAAACGGTAAACAGAACAATGATCAATCGCTGTGTAACGATTCTTGAATTTCAAATATGCACCTGCAACAGAGTCAAGCAAGACAAAAGCCTTATGTTGACTTGGAAAACTGAAAACATTAGAAGTAAAGGTCATAAAGCAAATAACTTCAGAACCACTCTCACTGTCAAAACTTTCACTTGGGTATATTCCTGAAATAACTCTCTGCAAAAGGTTTGAAAATCTGCTCGCATCTCTACTCTCTCCTACTTACTTTAGGGGATTTGAGTTTATGGTTTACGATTTATTTTGATAAACCGTAAACTGATGAGGCTGTGAAGGGGCTCTAGTATACGACGGAGAAAGAGAATGAAAATGTGTATACTGTATATATACATATGTATATATAATACTATATACTAGTATAATGTACACATATGTAGATATTTGTGTGTTTGTGCATCCTTTAACTTACACAAAAAAAAAACAAGTACAAAAGGTATCAATTATTGTTAAGATACCTACCTTTAGATAGCTGAAGCATCACTTTTTTAACACAGTGGAACTTTAAGATTGATGATACATATCAGTATTAGCTTGGAACACTTATCTTGCTGCTTTTTAAATACTACAGAAAGCGTTTACCTCCGTCTCTCCAGACCAACTTCCCGTAAAACTTAATCATTCATTCATAATAGAACTAGAATAAGAGATGCTACAAATGTCAGAATTTTTGAAGGATAAGAACAACTTTATCAAAAAAAAAAGTCGATTGATACTAATCAGGTCCTGTGGTATGGAACTACAGACTTACAACAACACAACATTCACCATTTAAGAGGGACCAGGGACACAGACAAATTAAAATGAAAGTGGTGGGTTACTTGAATAATAATTTACTTGTGTTCGACCCATACTCTATCCTGATAATGCACTCTGTGAAATGGTAATTTATTGCACACTATATCTAACGCTCTGTAAAGCCAGCATAAAACCGGTAGTGAACTAGTGTTCTTCCTTGTCAAGTGATATTTGTATCATATCTTTATGCGGGTCTCTTTACGTTATAGGTTGCCGTACAATCTTTCATACTGAAGGGTGGTAAGTGTCGACAGCTGGTAATAAGTTTATGACTTTAATATACATGTACTCATGCTAGAATATTCCGATTATGGTGCAGATAAATACAGACTTATCCGTGTTTCCTCCTATCTACTTGAAGGTGGATATGTGCGTGTGCGAGTGTGTGTACGTGTGTGTGTGTGTGTGTGCAGGTTATACACACATATATATATATATATATATATATATATATATATATACATATATATATACATATATATGTGTGTGTGTTTAGAGCTTGGTTCCAAAAGGCCCTAAATCCATTGAATAATGATGTATTTAGCGCCCCTTGGAAGCAAGCTCTTCATTATTCATTTACATATTTGTTTACATACTATGTTTTGGAAGTAATAATTTGTATTTTTTCACGTTATACCTATAAGAATGGGTTAATTCATGAATGATTTGAATGAAATCAATAATATGGAGGAGAAACAAAATAATCGAATACAATCCAAGCGCAAATGAATAGTGAAGTTTATATTCGCTTCGATAAAGTACATTTCACATTTTACTGACATGACTGGTATAGGGCATAGACGTTTGGCCAAAAGAATGACAAGTGGTGTTTAGTACCACGTCAGTCATACATAGAATAATCCCATCTTCGTACAACGAAGCACAAGCATGCACATGCTGATTAATTAATGTTAAAATGTCTCATGCTAGCCGTAACATCTTATGCGATAAAGGATATCTAGCAAAAAAAAAAAAGAAATAAAGAGGCAGTGATGTAAAAATCGCATTGAGATTAACATTCTTGAGTATGACATTACTATGCTGCAATGAGACTGTATCTAATACTGATCTTTGTATGTGATATTCCACTGACAATTGGGTGCAAGTCTCTGAAGACCGATGAATTGAAAAGGAAATGTACTATATAAAACTGACTGGACAAACAACATTTCACACGTTTATAGTCGATGGAAATATCACAGAATCTGACTAACCTTTACTAGGATGTAAGTAAAACAATAAGAGAGCTCTTGATTAAATCGTACTGTATGACCGGTGTAAGACCAATCTGTAAAACCTTCGCTCCATCTTTTAGGCGGTAATGCTTGTATTTTCAGTATTAGCGAAATGGAATTTCATATTATGTCAATTTGATTCATGTTCATTTATTCATTTAATCTACACGGACACTTGTTGCAGCCATAGGCTGTTTGTCCGCATGTCTGTGCATCTTTTGATTCCACGAAATGAAAAACTCAGTATTGGTACGCGGCTTAAGTAATTCAATACATTTATACACATTTGTTAAATCAAAATACGATTCTTTAAATGCAAAATGCTTTAAAATTGACCCTGGGTATCACATGCATCATCTGTCATCATATACAAATTTATTTAGTTTTCCTATCAGAATGTTTATCAGTTTTCAAATATAATATATTCTTTATACATGGTCTTTCAAGGTCTATCATGATATATGCTGTGCTTTGGAATAGTCGAAAGAGGGGGAGAGTATAGCATGACTGTTCAGTGAATGTAGAAAGTTTTATAATGAAAATCTTCTGTGAAAGCTTGAGGGATAATTCAGAAAACTCGTTCTAAAGTTATGATCATTCATGTGCTGCCTTCTCTACATTGGAACTAAAATAAGAAAACCAGTCTCTGATGTTAGAGTAGAACCATGTTAGCAAGCATAATGTCGAGAAAGTTGTAAAAAAAAACTACCCAAACTTTCAGACTTTTGCTATATATCATATGAATTGCATTCATGATGTACTTGTTCTTTGTCCAAGAGAAATCATTTAAAATTCTTTTTGCACTTCATTTATTATTGAGACCAGGAAATTGTAGAATACCTAACAATCAATCTAGGGTGTATACCCTAAGCACGGTAACTTAAGTAATGCTGATTAGATTTATTCCTGTTTTAGCGTGTGTTTTCCTATTTCGTTATATCCAAAGTACGGTAGACATCAAAGAATAGTGAGTAACCCTCAGTCCCTAAAATCATACATCACGGCAGTGAAGTGAAAATAAATCATTTAGTGACAATTACAACTTAAGTCTATGGGCGTACATCTCTTCAAAATACTTCATGACCTTGTTTGAACATCGTATGACGTCGGAGGTCAACTTTTCAGGGAATTTGCTGGGAGGAAGAAATTCGCTGCTCCTCATTGCTCTCCCGTAGAAATTGACAGCATCAAGAACGAGGTTATCCCCAGCCGCTTTCCATGACTTGAGAGAATCTGTGGAAGCATCCCATTTGAAGAGTGACTCGCTGAAAGGGAGTCCTACCTTGTCGCAATACGCTTTCAAGTATTCTGCCGGCTTGGTCAGGAGATCATCAGCATCGATCACGATCGGATCACTGTCGATATTTTCTCTGACATACTTCCAGAGATCGTAGAGCTCCTGTATGTAATAGCCTGATGGATAAGTTGGGTCATCATGTTCAACGTCGTACGTCTGTTCATTAGCAGATTTCCCTTTGAGAAGTCCTAGCTGGGATTGGTTCGTGAACATAGCTTTTCGAGTGGAATTTATAGAGCGAATGGGATTGCGGATAAGAAAAGTGTGTTTAAACCCGCTGGGCATAAACTGGAAAGCGTTGCTGCTGACGACTCCTGCACCCATGTCTTTCACAAAAACACGTTTGCTGTTGGCATTTTCCAGAGCCTTCTTTACCGACGAATACCTGTGATAAGATAAATATTTCACAAATCATCTTTTCAAATTTATGGCGAATTTATGATGATGTATTACGTTCGGGATTCATCATACAGCTGTATATATTTTGTCTTCAGATAAAACGTCAAACTTTCATCATCGTTGGTATATGAATATGATCATTACCGCATGTTGAGTGTGAGTTGAGGGGTTACTAGTGTTTCTTGTTCTGTATGAAGGATTTCAAAGGACAAATTTATGCTTCATGATTCATTCTAAGCTACGCAAATTCTCCATCAGTATTTCATACCAATTAGACCAAAATAACACGATCATTGTCTGTCGAGCACACCCAGTTTCTACAGATTTAAAAGCGTCTTGTTTGAACTTGCTGTTCTTTAAGTGGAGACAATGCATTGTTTCAATAACGGCTTATGTTACCACAAGTTACACTTATTTGATTTATGTTTCATGCACCTCAAAACTATCGTATCTATACTTTCTGATGCATTCATTCTTACTGCAATAAAAAAACCAAAACTCACGCAAGTCGTTGAGGTTCCACTTTAGTCCGCACTCCGTAAGATACCAGATCGGCTGTCTTTCTAAACTCCTCCTCGTTTCCCGCATAGCTCATTGGAAGATCTTCTCCGCATAATTGCTTGTATGTTCTTGCGGCAACGAAGCTATACGCAAATGGTTCGAAATAGACCTCCATATCTTCGATGGCACTCAGACATCTTGTAAAGGCAGTAGAGCCAGCCCTAGGGACACACCACAAAAAAACTCTAGACCTTTCCGATCCTGATTCACTGAAAGACATATTCACGCCTTCCTCTCTGACTCCGGTGAACTCTTCTCTTCCTGATGCAACTTGAAAACTAGCTACAGACACCATATCGCAGATGGTAGGGTTCTATACCATGTGGAATAATGAGTGGGGCTTGCTGGTCGGTTACTTTTCGACGTTCGTTGTAATCGTCGCATATAGACTATGTAATGGTTTATATGGGAACCAGAAAAGAGGTTAGCAAATACTACTACATTCCAAAAAACAAACAGAGACGAGAACTTTGGACTGGCATTTATCTTTTATTTTTTTATTGAATATAACTCATTCATTTGGTTAAATAGTGTCAAGACTAGCTACTTTAACAGTTTAAAGCTTTAACTCCATCTGCGGTCAAAGGAATAGTTTACTTGAGAATAGTGCCTGGTCCTCTCTAAGAAAAATCAAACTAAATCATTGTTTGTTTGTTTTTATATAGAAACAGCATTGAAACTGAAAGCAAGAGAAGAACAAGGCAGAGGGATGAAGATGTGCTCTGAGGATCTATTAAATCAATCTCAAAACTATTCTTTTTGGACCCCATATATCAGGCTACCGGAGCAGCTAGTCTACTACAATGACAGCATGGGAGACTGGTTTACGACCGCACTTGGAGTCAGACAAACCTGTCTACTCTCTCCCACTAATTTAACATCTTTCTTGAAAGGATCATAACAGATGCACTGCACGATCATGAAGGAACTTTCAGTATTGGAGGCAGAATAGTCACAAACGTACGTTTTGCTGACGATATCGATGGTTTAGCTGGAAAGGAGGAGGAACCAGCTAGCCTGATAGAACGCCTGGAAAGGACCTCGACCGCTTATCTAAAGGAAATCAGTGCCATCAAAACCAAACTCGTGATAAACACCAAAGGTATCAATCGGGACATCTAAGCTGGAGGTAAAGGGCTGGAAAATGGGAGAAGTTTCAACACCTGGGGCAATAGTCATTGACCAAGGTTCAAAGACAGAGGGTAATAGCAAGGATTGCACAGTCAACAACAGCATTGACAAAGTTTATGCCCAAGTCACATAGACATCCCAGATCACACCGGACCACCCCTGATCTGATCCAGGAAAAGATCCGTGTTGATGCATTGGACATCCTTGGACATCCGCGTAAGTTATGTCTGTGTAGATCCGGGGACATCCGGGAGGCCAACACAGCAATTCTTTGAGATTAAAAAAAAAAAAACATCCGGCGTCATCCGGGGATTGCAGTATTGGCAGAGCAATCCGAGGTGGCCCGTGTGGCTGCCTTGTAGCTGCCGTGTTGGTCCGTGTGGACGCCGCGCTCTTCCGGCCTTATCCGTGTTGCTGCCGTGTTGATACCGTGTGTACAGTTATATCAACGCTCGTCGACACTCCATCGAGATCGAAACTATCCCGGATCCCCCGGATCACCGTGTAGATCCTTGAGGATCCGTGTTTATATGTGACTGGGGCCTGATCATTTGGAGGGATTGGAACATCACAATAAAGTCCAAAATCAGACTAATGCGCTCCCTTGTCTCCATATTCTTGTATTCATGTGAGACATGGACCCTAAACAAAGACCTAGGAAGGAGAATACAGGCCACATAGAGATGAGATCTCATCGCAAACTACTTGGCATCTCCTACAAAGACCTCATTACCAATGATGAAGTAATAAACCGAGTTCAACAAGCCATTGGGTCTTTGAAGACCTATTGTCAACCGTGAGAAAACGCAATCTCAAACGGTATGGGCACGCGGTGAGATCATCAGGACTGGTCAAAACAATCTTACAAGGCATAGTGGGAGGAAAGAGAGCAAGAGGAAGACCAAAGAAGAGATGGGAAGACAACATACAAGACTGGACAGGCCTATTGAGAGAAGCACAAAGGAAGGCAGAGGAGAGGAAGGGATGGAGGAAACTATATGTTTGGTCTTCTGTGGTGCCCCAACGGTCTTCTCGACTACGGATGTGTAAGATGTCAGATATTGTGGAGAAATAATTGAGATCATTCATAATTTGAAAGAATCTAAAAGCTCAGGCTGTGATGGAATTGATAATTTAAAAACATAATTCCCCCAAATAACAGATCACTTAGTACAATCTACTGCTCACGACTAGACTTGTACCAGATAATAAGAAGATTGCAAAAGTTATTCTTGTATATTATAATAAAGAAAGGGGAGAAGAACGACGTTAACAAATACAGACCGATATCTTCATTCACTAAAAAAAAGAAAAAAATCCAAAGAAAATTTTGAAAGCTTTGAGGTAGAACACTCGTTTCTTTAGTTATAACTTCTTCTTCCTCTTTTTTGCTACAATGGCAAAGTGTGCATTGTTCCTTTTTTCGCTATAATACCATTCGTACATATAATTACTTTTTTGTGTGTTCAAAGAACTTTCCTCCCGAGCTGAATGAAAGTCGAATTGACTCATGTACCACTTTGTAGCATGTTTTTTTCTTGATGGAAATATATACGCAATTGAATTGAATTGAATTGAATTGTCACTCTCTGTACAAATGTATAATTTATTTGTAAGGTTGCAATTACTGATCTACCTTTTTAACAAACATGTCAGAAAATGAACTTGGAAATATACATAATTATAATATACAGAGGATAACAATGGATTTAAAACTTTAAAAATCTGTCATAGCACATCATCACCCTCTGCACTAACATTTTTTTGTTGTTGCTTTCATTCAATATACCTTGTCCGCACTGGACTACAGTACTTAACATAACGATATTATAATTTTAGAGCCTGACTGGTATTTGTTCCAAGTTCACGGTATCACTGCCGCTGTCATCATATTAAAAAAAAAAAAAAATCGGCTCAAAGCGTATCTATTGCTGACGCTTTCCAAAAACTCAAAAGCACCAATGTGTGTTCACTTCAATATGCGAGCGTTGCATTTCATTTATACTGGCGCATCCAGTCTCACGTAATAGTTGTGATAAGAATGTTTGAGGTTTATTTTCAAATTCAGGTGATCAAATTCCCACTTTGTGCACTTAGAATTGTGAGGAACCGTTTAAAAAAAGGAAGAGGGGGTACGAGGGTTGGTCACTTCTGATAAAATGAACACACATAGGCCTATACATAATCAAACCCTCATGCCCTTAATGCACAAACATACACACACCAGAAATCGTATTTTCACATATTTTTGGAGTTTCTGTACTGTTCTCAAGTTATTTCTCCTTACAATGATATCGCAACGATATGTGTTCACAAAATGATCATGTAAAATGCCATGCATTACTTTAATACTCGATTTCTGATAAATATAAGTAGTATAATATATTATGTAATATGTTATATTTCTTGTGTGTGTGTGTGTGTGTGTGTGTGTGTGTGTGTGTGTGTGTATGATAAGGGCGAGTTTAGCAACCAAACGATAATTCCAGCGTGTAGGTGTCCTGCTTCTTGATGACACCATACATCTAGAAGAGACAGCACCCCTGCATTTTCCACATTTCAAAGACCAAGTGGCACACAACATATGATCTCACAGTCCCGAAAGGTCGTGGAAACCAATCACAGGAAGATATTATTAATCAATAATGTTTATAATGTTCATGTTATCAGTTATGAGATTCTCTAAGATTGCTGTTGAAGCGGTCGCGGAACTTCGTGTGTTTGTTTGTGTGTGTGTGTGTGTGTTAGTGGGGGTGGGGCTAGTTCCTGGTTATTTATTTTTTACCATATGAACAATGAAACATTTTAAAGTTCTTATTCAATATGAAACATAACATTTTGTCACATCATAGTTATTCATAATTTTTCATAACGTCCTGAAGCGAGAAGTGAAAGATGTGAAAATAGCCCATCTCGGTGATATACTGAGGTTATGATTTAAGGCATTACAGGAAGAAAAATGGTAGATAAATAGGGAGTGACCATAAAGAGAAAAATATGGTTTGGTTTTCACGAATTCGAAAGAGAAACACACACACACACAGGACAATGCGTCAATTTTTAGAACTCTTGATTCTTTAATTGGTAGATGAATCCATTTTATATTTAATTCGCGCAGTGCTGTATACTAAATAATCATTAGTCTTGACTAATTTGACATTAAGACTTATGATAACAATGAGAAACTTTTGTACGTAATTTCAGTAAAGCTTGTATATTCATATCTGATTCATAACTGACAGAATGCCAAATGGTTGACATTTTGAAACAATGGGAAATGTATAGATTGGCCATGGAAATGGACTATTATAAGGATAAACCACATCGAACTTACTGATTCTGTAATGCAATTTAGAGCAGGGAACCAGACAGTAGATATTTACTCTCAGAAACGAGACTATACACTACAAAGGAAACAACAATAAAACATTTTTTTTTTTGATTGAGATATTCATATAGCTTCATTTGTTGATCGTCTGTATACATAAACTTTGATGCCCTGTATACATCATTTATGTGTTATCAGACATCTGACTTGCTTTATTTGATGTAAAAACGTACGTGGTAGATTATGGCTATGTAGAGTACACGGTAATCGACACGTTTTTAAAAGTGTGGGGGTTTCGGGTTATGGGTTACATCAGCTAACAAGCAACAACAACAAAAAAAAAAAACAACGAAAGGGGGTTCTTCAGCGGAACCATTTCCGGGTTTCATCAGCTAACATTTCCCGGTTTAGTCAGCTGACGATCAAATACAAAAGTAGGGGGCAAAGTGGTTACACCCTATGCATTCATAAGTATTGAACAGAAAAAAGCGGGAGACCCCCTCCCCCCTTTCGTCTGCCCTGAAGTTAAGAAATAGGGAAGAAGAGAGACAACTAAAGCATTCGTTGTCCGTAAGTGACGGACGTAGTTGTAAACACGGCGTAAAATAATCAAAAAGAACAAGGACAGAAATAACGACCTTCGGTCGCATTGTTTGAAACACAGGTAGCAATGGGCGAAGATAAGATTAAATACACAACATATGAGCATAGTTCCGTATGCTATATCAAGCTATAATTATTCACATTTTTTTTTTTTACACGGATTAACTTTTCAGTCTCGCTGCAGCTGCAGACAAGCGATAATAGTGCACCTGAATCCTACAGTCATACTCGTTCCATGTTACCTAATCTCATATTAACTTTGACGTTCAAATTCTGAGCCTGTTTCCGTACATCTCCTCAAAGTATACCTTGACCTTGTCAGAACAACGTATGACGTCAGGAGTCAATTGTTCTGGAAACTTGCTAGGAGGAAGAAATTCGCTGCTCCTCATCGCCCTGCCGTAAAAATTGCGAAGATCAAATACAAGGCTGTCCCCGGCAGCTTTCCACGTTTTGAGGGACTCCATGGAAGCATCCCATTTTAGGAGTGACTCGCTGTAGGGGATTCCCACCGCTGCGCAATATGCGTTTAGGACTTCCGCTGGCTTCGCCAAAAAATCATCAGCATCGATCACGATAGGGTCGTTATCGATATGTTGTCTGACGTATTTCCAGACGTCGTAGAGCTCCTTCATGAAACAGCCCGGAGGGAAAAACTTGTCATCGCGTTCGATGTCGTATGTCCGTTCGTCAGCAGATTCTCCTTCGAGAAGTCCGAGCTGAAGAAACTGCGTGTACATGGCTTGTCGATACGAGCTGATAGAGCGAATGGGATCGCGGATGAGGAAGGTATGCTTGTATCCTTTAGGAATGTACTGGAGAGCGTTGGAAGGGACCATGCCTGCACCCATATCCTTGACGAATACGTGTTTGCTGGTAGCCGTCTCAAGCATCTCTTTCACGGATCCATATCTGTGGCATGATATATTAAAGGATAATGAAACATTTTGATTTAAAGCTTTCAACTTTATGAATATGAATGAATCATCACACATTTTAGATTAAAGCATTTCTATCAAATATACGATGATATCAGGAATGTGCACAATAAAACACACACAAAAAAGGAAAAAAAAAAACCGTAGAAGCCTGATGAACATAATTGTGTCTTGAATGCATTTGTATTGCTTGGCCAGTTCTCTAACCATGGGTGAGTCAAACAGGCAAGTATGAATTTCTTCATTATTATGATTTATCGGAGGCAGATATTTTAGTTCACTTCTCCCAGATCATTCTGAGTGCAATTTTTAGGGTCTTGATGTGTATTGTCATTGAAGCGGGCAAACTCACTTTCTGTCTTTATGTAAGTTTTCATGTACCTCCCGCGACGCAAAGGGAGAAAAAAAAACAAGTACACGGAAAATAACAAGTCCACAAAAGCTCTGTTTTTTATTTTAGTCTCTTCTATTTTCTTATCTTAAATTTTCCTAATTGCTGTTGTACAAGAATTGATCAGAGACTTCTTGTGATGAAAGAGAGTAAAATGTGAATTATTCACCAAAAGACAACGACAGATATTTTACAGGCCTACCCCCCCCCCCCCCGGGAAAGCGAAACTTCATACTTTCAGCGGTTTTTGAAACGCCCTTCAATTTGCAAATCCAGTATCCTTTCGACAACTTCGTTTTCAACAATGTGTTTGAAAACTTTAGTTTAAAAAGTGTCTAAAAGATACACTCTGTAATTAACCTAGTATATTTTGACGATAATCATTATAAATCAACTTTCAATTTCCTCCTGAAATACTGAAAGAAACAAGAGCCATGAAACCGTCGTAAATTCCGACAGCAAAATTGACAGAACTCACGCAAGGCGTTTCGGCTCTACTCTCGACCCTGCCGCAGTACTGACAAACTGGGCTGCTTCAGCCAGCGCCTCCTCGTTTCCCTCGTACATCATCGGGATATCTTCGCCGCAAGAGGCCTTATGTGCGGCTGCCGCAGCGAAACAATATTGGTATGGTTCGAAATGGACCTCCAAATCTTGCACAGCGCTCAGGCATTTTGTTAAAGCAGATGAGATAGTCCGTGGGACACACCACATGATCACTCTTGACCCTCCCTTTGATGTTTCAGCGGAAGACATTTTTCAGTCTCTCTTTGGCACAACGAATGGTTCAAATGAGTGAAAGGAGGAGAAAATGTGCTCAGTGGGTACTTCAGTACGAGCTTGATTCCGCCTCTCAACCTTCTCCTGACGCGTGTTCACTACCTGTCTCTCTCAGCCCAGATGATAATCTAGCAGAGTCACGGGTGATGTTCCTTCATTAGACGGGACAAGGTGCACAGTGCCGCTTATATACCTTTATCGTGGAGTATGTAACCATGAGAAAAATTTATTTCGTATCACGATTGAGTGCGCCCGCTGTGGATTTGCATTATCTGGTATTTCACAATATGCGTATTCAATAAGTTTCACCTCCCTAATTCAACCCTTGTTCACTCTTCTCCAGATAGTAATAGAGTAGCATGACACGGTATGGTACAGATACATTGAGCTGTTTTTATTGGTAGATTTATTGGTAACGAGCTTTATCTCTTAATTGTCATGGTAAACGTTAACTTCGATATTTTGGTTGTATGCACTCGTTTGGCAGGTGTAAAGGCTATACTGATGGTTTGTTTGTTTGTTTGTTTGTTTGTTCATTGGATATCCTATATTCAGCTACGCTAAGCTAGTCTTCCATGGGGTCCAGTTGGATGTGAGGCTTGACCACTTCACCGGGTTAAACACCCTGCTCTTTGCGATGAATGAATGAAGCGGGATCTTTCACGTGCATGAGTTGTGACTCTCTCTCACACGGGACCTCTATTTTATGTCCCATTCGAGGGACAGAGTGTTTTTGCCTCTTGCTAGAGGGGACGGTATAATTAAACACAACATTGCTCAGTTCAGACTTGGGTTCGAACCCGGATCGTGGAGCAGACATGCTACCGACTGAACCAACTCACCATTATGACCGCGTGCTCAACAAGTTCACTTGGGTAGAATTTATACATGATTTCACCTTTTGCTCTGCTTCCATGAGCTCCTCTTCATGCATTACCAGTACTTATGGTGACGTCTCCATGCATTGCCATCATCCTTGTTCATTGTGATTTGTTAAAAATTTTGAAAAGTCATTATAATTTCTGGAACTCTGTACCCAGTATTATCAATATAGTTCTTCAAATGTTAAAATCTAAAAATCATCCGAAGTTCTCCTGTCATCACTTGTCAGCAAAAATGACGTAGTTAAAATTGACACCGTATTCTTATAAACTATGTTTTTAAAGGTTCAGAGATTGTTATTCCGAACATTCGTTAATCGAAAAATGACATAAGGTAAATAACGTAAATAATACTTTGTACTGTCTCCAAGATATTAAATATTGTCAAAATTTTGAATGTACAGATTGTCACGTTATCATGGACATCTAGGCCTAGAACAACTTGAAATTTTACAATGGTGCAACAATGGTACACGGTACAGAATTAACAATTATGAAACGTGCAAGACATGCGTCGTGCAAAGTTCAAAGAATGAACTCTATAAGCTGAGAGTTAACGTAGAACCCATCACACACCCTAATGATCTTTAACATCGTGAACATTATGTCTGGGTCTCTATCATCAATGCACCATCACTGTTAATAGCACCATTATGTAATGCTTTATGAAATCAGGAAAACAGTCACATCCCATTACGAGAACTATATCGCTTATCATGAATTTTTAAAAGTTCTAATACTCGTTGTGCTGTAATCATGATGAAATCAGAAGAAGTTAGAATTATCATCGATCCGTCTACTTTATTACATGTCTCTCCTTTACTCTTTGCTTGAGTGTGTTCTATATTGACCGTCATTATTTTGGCCTATATCTATTCCTTACGATTTGGATATTTTGTCTTATCAATTTTGTGTTATTCTGTGTTATCAATTTGACCTTCTAAGGTTCAAAGACAAAATGCCCAATTCCCGTCATATATATATATATATATATATATATATATATTTGCCTTTTGATTAGATTTAAATTAGATAAATTTGCCATTATATTGTAGGTTAGTAATATTTCATCGCACATCAGAGCCGGCTTGCTTAGTACTATTCTAATTTGTTATATTTGATGTATGCTTTATTGCGAAATATGAAAATGTGATATGAAAATCAAAGTTGAAATTAATGTACATTATCAGATTACACGAACGTATAAATTATTACTGTGCATCTTAGTTATTTTTGTGTCTCAAGTACCCTATTTTGGGGCTTAAGTATGCCAAATCGGGAAATACAAACAATGAAATATTATCTAAAGTTCTCTTGAGTGTTAAGAAATGCAAACATGTACCTATGGGAGACGATCAGCCAACTGACTGCAAACACACCCAAAAATAGAATACCTGGTTTGATATTAAATTAAGATCAGATAAAATGGCTTCACAAAGTACGTTGTATATCAGAAGAGGTGAGATGTTTATACAGCACTTTGCATGAAGGGGAACTTACGGCAAAGTAAACATTCAGCAACTGAATTCAGAATTGAGCCTTCCATTCAAATATCATGTTTATATCATATCTTTAAGGCTTATGGTAAAATGCCATCTTCGAATAAGTTTGCCACAATATTTCGTGATGCCACAGTAGTTGTACAATTCAAAGAAAATATAAAGAGAGCTTCACATAGAAACATTGCCTTTTCATTGTTTTTAGCATGCTGAACTAGCACTTGTTTGATAGTGACAGGCTCCAGTCACACGTACGTGTGTCGCGCCCTTAAACCATAACTTTGTTTATTCCGTAACTTGCCGTGTAAGCTCTTCAACATGCATACACGAATGTGCTGCTTGCCCGCGCGTACGCACTGGCAGATATTTTATTTCTGGTAGCGTAGGCGGCGAGTTACGCCGTTTACGCCAAAGTTACGGTTTCGAACCTCGACATACGTGCATTAGACCAATCGTCGACCTTTACACAGTGAACGTCTGAAATCAATGGTTATCATCTTTCAGGGACCAATCAACCATAATTGCTAGGCAAAATGTTTTTTGTTTCTGTTTTGAATAGGTCAAAAAAGGCTAGGCAACTGCTCCCTGATTGGTTACGGATTGGTTGCCGGCCTTTTTGGGACTGGTCTCCGATGTTTGCTGTAACAAGAAGATTTATGGTCGTCAATCTGATAGGTATCTACTGCCACGTGACTGCAGTTCACCATTTTCATGATGATTGATTCATCTTTTCCTGGTCAAACAAAACGATCCGTTACCCAGAAAATGTAAATACTCTGTTGATGTTTCATAGTATTATGTCTCTGAAACAGTTTCATAATACAGTCTGTTCATACGTCTATGAAACAGGTAATGAAAGGATCAGAGCTAGTGAATGAAGAACAAGTTCATCTATGAAAGCACAATCGTGCAGCTGTAGATATTCGATTATTTTTATATGCCTCTATAGTGTAGGCTCTATGAGAAATCACATGAAATGTCTCAGATGACCACCAGAAATACGTTCCCAAAGACAAACTATAGGCGACACCTGAATAATGATTTTGGGGGGAGAAATTTATATCCTTCACCTATCTTGTATAGGTTGAAATGATGTATCACATTATCATAATGCAATTACAGGCACACGTGTACTACAAAACATGATATTGCATAGGGCCTTTTATCGTCTGCAGCACATAGAGTATGGCCAATTTCATTATTATAGGCAGGGAGGTGATTACGCTCGTCTCACCTCCCTGTTATAGAACATTCATCAATTCCACAGAGATTCTTTCTCATCGGTCACTCATCGGAAGCAAAGTTTGCTGCTTTCGGCCACCTACCGCAGTATATCGGATCGCAGTCTGATGAATCCGACTTGGTTGGTCGACTATAAGGTGAGTGTCAGACATGTTGCGCGTCATCCTCATCGGACGACCTTGACTCATCGGATCACCGCCCAAGCGACTAATCTGTGACCAATCGCCAGTGGTCTAAAATGAAGTCGCCGAAAAGTGACCGACCATTTTTGTAGGTTCTCTATCAGCAGTTCCCTATTCATCATCAGGTTGGTTTGTTATTGTTGTAATTATTTTCAGGGCCAACTGATTGACAAAAAGCCCTCCATCGACGTGCATACACACCGATTATTCAGTGTTTTCGTATCAACCATGATAAAAAAAAAAAAATCATGAGTACGAACTTAATGGATTTGACTCGAACGAACGATTTCCTGATTACTAGACAGGCGTCGAATCCACTACATTACCGAGCTTCCGCTCTATCAGCCAGTACTGGTTCTTATCGCTTATAGCAAAGGGTACCGCGTATTTATTCAAATTCATGCATTCTGGCGTCGAGCTGTTTTGATTGCAACTAACTGACATTGATTTCAATTCATTTTCAATTCATTAATTTGAATCAGGTTTTACTGGTATGTTGATCACCAAACGTGCACAAGACGCTCATCAAAACGATCGGCAATCAATCAGTAGTACCGATTGTGAACAGAGTTGAGAGGGGGGTTTCGGGGCTTGGATCACCAACCCTTCTTGTGACAGGACATTTGAGTATAATGATTGTATAACACTATGAACACGGACGGGGCTCTTCTCACACTGACTTTTCTTTTTCTGTCATGACTTGCGCTATCAGCAAGAGAGGGCAGTGTTTGCCGAAGCTCCAAGTCACAAGTTGCGCTCACTGGTCGCGATGCCAACTGTCAGCTCGCCGCTGCTTAGGATGCACTTAGAATATTACTTCTTTGCCATCAAGCATGTTGTAGCTATGGTAATAGATATCATTATAACAATGTGCGTGATCGTGTGGACAAGATAAACGAGAACTTGAAATTCTGTGACAGGGGGCGTGCTGCATAAGGTAGTTGCTATCGATCACAACTTGGATCAAAAGCAACATTCAGCGCAACTTGCAGTATTGATCGTAAATTCTGTTGCATAAGGCTAAATGCGATTAATTGCAATTAGCTTCACACTGTTAACTATAATTATTATAAACATCGCGGAACGAAGAACCTATTTCTTTAAAAACACACACAACCCCCCCCCCCCCCCCCCCCCCCCAACTAAATGGCATATCGTTTCCACGTCAAATTGGACAATGATAGCTAGTAATGATAATTTCAACCATGAAAGGTATGGCCAACGTGTAAGAGAGTCTCTTATTATAGAACTTTGAGCATTGATTAGTTGGAATTTGACAGCTATACTACCTCTTAGTTCCCCCCAGTTAACTTGGTTGTTGTATGCAGTGAATTGACGCGCTTTCGGAATCTAAAATAACGTACATTCTAAATCTTTTTGCTCCTATATCTATTGCAACCATCATAATCACAAATAATGAAAATGATCAAACAGCAAAATGAAGAATGAACATTAATGATGTAAAAACTGAATACACCTGCTGAACACTGAAAAGGGAAGAACTGAAAGTTCAATATTGATCTTGAAATCTGCAAGAGCTGTGTACACTGGTTGCCAATAGGCATATCACTGGAATGTAACAACTGATTGCATGCTGCAGAATGTGCATACCTTGTACATACAACAATACAATAGAATAGTGTCGTCAACATGCCTCCTTTCTACTGGATATTGGGACGTGTAGTGTTATGGTTTATCACTCAGAAAGAACTGCCATACGCATACGTTCAACGGGCCGGCGTGTGTGCCAAAGGTTGCTGCTATTTCGATAAGTCACTGGGCTCTCTTGCCTGTTGACTTTGTACCACTGGTATGTTCTGTGCTGCTGGACAGACTGACAGAGAGAGTCCTCTTTCAACCCACAACATGCAATAACGTCGTGAGCTCTGTAGAAAGTCTATAGGAATATCGGAATCTAGTTGGGTTAATTGGGCCGATATACAATCTAATTTCTTATTTATGATGATGATGATAATAATAATAATAACATAATAATAATAAGGTCTTATTTACCCAGGGTAGCCTCTTCAGTGTTGTCACCAGAGGGCCCTGCCATTATTATTACCCTAGCGTTGCCAGGTACCCATTTATACACCTGGGTGGAGAGGGACATGGTTGGTAAAACATCTTGTTCAAGGACATAAGCGCTGGCCGGGATTCGAACTCTGGTCCTCCGTTCGGGAGTCGAGAGTCTTATCCACTATGCCACAGCGCCCCCGTTTGATTCCATCATCACGAGTAGCAGTTCTCCCCACCTTTTCCGAATCGAACAAATGCTTTGTCTAGTCCAGAGAGAGTTCCATCAATATAAATGTTGTCGCTCGGTGGTGCAGAACAAATTTGTTCAATAGTCCCCTTATCAACGTGGCTTCCTGTGATAAAAAAACACATTACTGTAAGTTCTGTTATACTTATTTTGTTTCATATCTTTGTTTTTGTCTTTTGTCATCTGAAATGAATTTGACGATTTTGACTGGTCTCTGCAAAGTAAAAGGACACCTTGATTAGATGCTACAAAATTAATTTGTTTGTCATTACAGCTCGCACAATCCAAAACCTGAAATGCAGTGGGATACTTACAGTGCATGAACTTGAATGCGCCATTGTGTTACAGGGTGTTAAAAAACAAGACAGCCTACATGTTTGAAGCAGTCATAAAGCACTCAAGATGTAATCATTACAAGCAAATATTTGAAGGGCTTATCTGCATAATTAAATTATAGATGTACTTCGTCCATTTGATGACCCGGGCTGGGAAGATATAGAAATATATAAAAAAACAAATGCAAGAAAACTGAATCAAGAGCAGCATGTGGTTCGGTTTGCCTACACGGACACCAACCCTTCGATAAAAGGAAAGCGTTGCATATAGATATCAGCTTTTATAC